>NW_028274853.1:1200000-1500000 GCF_037043125.1 Eumetopias jubatus
CTTGACCGCGTCAGTGTCAGTACCTTGGTTGGGATCATGTTCTATAACTTTGTAAGATGTCGCCCTTGGGGGAACTGGGTTAAGGGTACCTGGATTACCTCTGTATTATTTCTACAACTCCATGTGAGTCTACAATTATCTCAAAATCTCAAAAGTTTAATTAAAAAATATAGGTTAGATCATGCCATCCCTGTGTCCAAAACTCTCCAGAGTCTTCCCTGTGCCCCTCATGGTATAAGGCAAAGTGGCACTGAGCTTCACATGACCTGGTCTCTACAGGTTCTAGGGTTTACTTCCTGCCACTTGCCCCAGCTGACTTTGTTTAACCACATCAGCATCCTTGCTGTTCCCCACACACCAAATGCATAGTCAAAACTGAAACTCATTTTACTCCCCCTTTTACTTTGGTTTCTAGGAAACTTACATTTTGAGACAAACAATTTTTAAATTCAGATTTATGGAGTACCTTTCAAGTGCTAGGATTCTAGGTGCTTGGGCACTGTCAGTGAACAGATCAGTTAGAAACCCTGCCCCGAGGAGCCTTACATCCTGTCAAGGGGAGATAGACACAGCATACAGGGGCTGTAATAAAGGAGCATGTTGTGATAGAGGACAGAGCAGGGCAGGGGAGATTAGGAGTGCTGGCCATGGGAGGGTAGGGCTGCCCTTGTTGAGCTGGGGACATCTGAGGACAGACTTGGGGCAGGCAAGGAACTTAGATGAGTGGATATTTGGGAAAGAATGCCCGAGAGGCAGGGACGTAGTTGCAGATGCCAGGGACAGCCAGAGAGTGTGGGTGGTGGGGCAGAGTGGAGGGTGAGGAGATGGTGGCTGAGAGCTGAGGGCAGTAGGGGCACGGAGGGTAAGCAATTGATGGGCCTTGGAGGTCAGGGGGAGAATTTGGCTTCTACTCTGTGGGAAACAGGGAGCTATTGTAAGGTTTTGGGCAGGATGGGGACATGAATGGATTTAGGTTCTAACAGGATGACTCCGCTGCTCTTTCAGGGCACAAGGACAGAAGAAGGAGCCCATTAGGAGGTCATCCCATCGACACGGGAAAGGGTGATTGTGGTGTGCACCAGAGTGGTGGGGTGTGAAGGGTCGGATGCTGGATATGGTTGACGGTAGAGCTCACAGGGCTTGCTCACAAACATAGACGTGTGACATGAGAAGGATGCCTGGAAAGGTGGCATTTTGTGGTCGGGATGGAGAAACCATAAGGGGCTTCAGGTTGGGAAGGGTGGGAGGCTGAAGGTTCCTGTTTGGACCTGTCATATTGGAGGTAGGAACAGGCCATTTCATGTGGGTTAGAACTGCATTTCGGTGGGTGGACGGGGTTACCGAAGGGGGCACAGAGGGGCAAGGACCTGGGACTGACGCTGGAGCATCTGGCGTCAAGAGGTCAAGGAGAAGACCCACGTCCATCAGAGTGAGAAGAGCAGCTCGTCGGGTGGCAGAGAACCGAAGGGGCCCTGGGCAGATAGGATGACACGGGTCAGATGTGGGGAACACTTGAGAGGACACTGGCGGCAGAACCGGGGCAACATGGAGTGGCTGGTGGCTGGGAGAAGGGCAGGCAAAGCCTGGGCGGAGCAAGCGGAGACAGCGAGGAGGGTGGGCATGTTTTCCCGTGGAAAGAATAAGGGCACATGGCAGTGGTTGGTGTGAGCTAGCTCACGTTTGCTGTGGTCAGCCAGCTTGCTCCCGACTGGAGGCTGCAGGGGCCCTCCTGCCCCCGTCCACCCACACTTCCTCTGACGTAGGCGCCCAGAGCGGCTCCCGGGAGCGCTGTCTACAGCGAAGGCCGTCATCAGATATGGGAAGAAGGTAGACATGGAGACATAAAACACTGTCTGAATGAAGGGCAATCATATTTGAAGTAATTTGAAGATTGACAGGAAATTCATAAAGGGGATATGGAGTTCCATTTACAACAGCGGGAGATTGCCTTGTCCATAGCTTCCTGACCTCTGGAAGAACAGAAGTTGCTGCTGGCAGAGTTCCCAAACATGAAAATGTAAAATGGAATTGAATAATCTCTCCTAAATCAATTTTGTGAGCCAAATGACCTACAGAGGGAAGTGATACAGTGCAGGTAGATGATGCTGCGCTCCATCTGCTGAATACATTATGACAATTGATTGTGGAGAGATAACCAGATACTGCTTGCCTTCGGTTCCTGGGAGTCTGGTAACGCCCTTTCCTCAGCCTCCCCAGAAGCTGTCTTGGGGAAGCGGGCCTCTTTTTCTGGCTTTGGTGAGGTGACTGCATCCTCTGTCAGCAGGGCCCCCTGGGGCGGGTTTGGAGGGGTGCTCTGGCCCTGCGGCAAGGCCTCTGCCTGCACTTATTAGCACTGGTTGTTGCTGTCTCTGAGGCATGGTTCTAGACTTTGCTTCCTGCTGTCCTTTCCATGATCAGCCAGGTGCCATGGTTAACCATGGGGACGAGCAGGGATGCTGCTGGTGGCACTTAATTCAAGGAGTGTCTTCGACTGGAGGCTCACCCGGGCAAGGGCTGTGGGCATTGTGGTGCTTTCCTTTAGTGGCACAGTTAGACCAGGCACAGCGGGAGTCAGACTGGGGGGCAGGTGGGTGAGGGACCAGCCGGGGCCATAGCAGCACACCAGCCAAGGTGCCTGGGACACTCATGTCACCCATCCTGAGCTCCCTCAGCTGGACGGTCCCCCGGTGCACATGGAGAAAAGATTTCTCAGTGCACCTTAGGGAGCTTGGCAGTTAGTGGCTGTTTTTTTATTGGATTCTCAGGATGACTGGGCACATGTTTCCACCTGGTTTCATGCTTTCAAGGCATTTCAGAGCTTTCTTGGCTGTGTGGTTGGCAGAGAAAGTGCCTGACAGTGCAGGCCTGTGCTGGGGATACCTGGGCACCTATGGTTGCCACTAGCCAGGAGTCTGGAGGTGTTTTCTGTAAAGGTCCCCGTAGTAAATATTGTAGGTATGTGGGCTGCATGTAGTCTTTGTTATGTTCTTTTTCTCCCCCCCTTCAACCTTTTAAAATCACAAAAACCATTTTATCTCATACGCGGTACAAAAGCAGGTGGCAGGCTGTAGTTTATTGACCCCTGCATAAGCCAAGCAGGCAGAGATAAAATGCCGGCTTGGCCTTAGCTTCACGAATTTGGTCCACTTAGGAGTGGGAGAGGCGCAGAGAATGTTCTGGTGTTGGGACCGACCGTTGCTTTTGTCTGTGTGCATGTTGTCTGCCTGGCTTAAAGACTCTTCCACTATTCTGGATGCCCGCTCTCCAAGCAATCACCTGCACCATCTTGTTAGCAGCATTGTGTTTTAGAAAATCTACCTCATTACTGCAAAAACAGTGGTAATGAATTTCAGCAGATCCTTTCTCCTGGAACAGTGCTTCTTCACCCTGACTGCACATGAGAGTCCCCTGGGGGGCTTTTGCAGTGCAGTGATGCAGTCAGGCCTCGTCACATCTACGAGATGGTTCCTTCCTTCTGTTGTGCGCTGCCTGTGTGCCCGACGGGGCAGGTTTCCTAGTAGCCAGAGTCCAACACGCTGGCGTGTGAGAAGAGCTCACTGTTGCCACTCGTGTGGGCTTTTCCCTTCTGTCGCCAGTCCCCTCACCCCTCCACCCGGTTCTCCCTTTGTTCCCCCAGCCCCCTGCCCCATGCTGTCAGTGCTCTAGGATGAGGTAGTTTTGCCTTAACCAGCAAGTGCTGGTTCAGTTAGCACCAACCCCAAATGGTATGGGCTGGCCTTTTAGCTGCTTAGATGAAGTCGTAGCCCAGAGGAGGGGGGAAGGGCTGGCCACCCTGAACCCGGGGTGAGCTCACTGGCTTTCAGAAGATGTCAGAAAACACCACCGAATTCCTCTTCTCTTTCTTCTTCAATCTGCTACTGTTCCAGTTCCCAGTGGGACTTACAACTAGGAATTGGGTGTTTGTTTATTAAAAAAAAAAAACAACCCACAATATTTATCTCTGCAAACTTTGATCCAACAGAGGAGACGGTGCTTAGAGGGAGGCTGGTAAAAAGAGGACAGAAAAGCTCGTGGTTATGAGACTTGTCAGCTCACTTACTTTTTTTCTTTTTTTACAACTTTTATTTCTAGGCCCCTGAAGCCAGGCTCTGTTTACTCTTCCTGCTGACTGAATGTGCCTATGTGTTATTAACAGCAGAGGTGGGAAAGAAAGCATGCTTTCTGTTCTGAAATATTCCCTCATAGAAACCTTGAAATTGAAATACTTTTTCATCTCTAGGGATCTAGGCCAGTATTTCTCAAACTTTAATGTGCACGTGAAGCACTGGGATTTTAAAAATGCAGATTGTGGGGCACCTGGGTGGCTCAGTTTTTAAGTGTCTGCCTTCGGCTCAGGTCATGATCCCGGAGCGTCGGGATCAAGCCCCTCATCAGGGCTCCCTGCTCAGCGGAGAGCCTGCTTCTCCCTCTGCCGCTCCCCCTTGTTCTGCTCTCTCTCTCTCCCTCTCAAATAAATAATAAAATCTTTTTTAAAAATGCAGCTTGTGATCCAGTAGGTTTGAGGCCTGTGAATCTGCATTCCCGGTGAGCTCTTCTGGCCCCACTTTGAGCGGCTCTGGGCCGTTGCACATGATCCTCCTCTGAGGCATAATTAGATCAATTCCGGAGGGCAGTTGGCAGTTACAGTTGTATTCTTAGGAGCAGGGAATCCAAATGATGGAGGTGGTAGTCCTGCTTCACCCTGTGCTGCCTGCCTGTTAGGCTCCTAGAGGGGGATCAGAGAGTGGGGCTGTCGCTGGTGTGTGCAGACAGGTGGTCAGAGGGGTGACACACTGAACCGTCTGCTAGGCTGCAGTGTGCACAGGAGCACGCGCTGCCTGTGACTGCTCACGCAGCCCTGGGAAGCTGGCTGCCCCTCGGTGAGGAAGACGGAGAGAGACAAGTCGGGAGGCTTGTCCCTGGTGAATGTGTCAGGATTCAGCCCTGGCTTCTCTGACTGCTGAGGCTGGCCCTGCTTCACCAGTGAGTGACAGTCATGGTGGTTGTGTGTGAAGGATCATACTTAGGGTCCCAGCTCCATTACCGTGAGGGGAGGGATGGGGCTTGCCACCAGAAGCTGTTCCCGCAGAGGCTGGGGCCACCTTGTAGGAGGAGGTGGCAGTAGGAGGATGCCCGAGGCAGTTAGGTTAGGTGACTTCTAAAAATCCCCTCCAGTTCTCCTGGGAGACTTTTGGAACCCTGCATACCAAACCCCATGTTGATCGAGAAGCCAGGGAGGGGACTATCACTGTTTTCCTGCTCCAGGTTTGAGAACTGTAGAACTTTTAGAAACTGAATCGGGATTTTCCTAATATTTGGTAAATAAAGGGAAAAGGATCACTTGCAAAACGTAGTTTTATCTGAGTAATCTTAATGAAAATAGAAAAAATCAGTCTCATTTGAGTGGAAAAAGAAAAGCCAGCAACTCTAACTTATGTGTATGTGGGGGGGTGGGGATTTAATATAGTAAAGGGTTAATCCTTTCAAAGGTTCAGAAATACTTTTAGGGAATTAATGTCTGGGATCTAATGGCATATTGATGATTGTGAGGCATGTGGTTCTGTAAAAGCTTTTAGACTCTGGCTCTGTTTCAAGGGCACAGATTCAGAATGACTCCTGATCTTTCTCCATGTAGGAAGAGTCCTCTGTTCCCCAGGAGCATTTGCACTGCTCACAAAAATGTCTGCTTGACCAGTGAGCTCTGCTCGCAGCTCGGCGACGCCCTTGCTGGCAGGCCACTTCGTTGTATGCCTGGCTGTGCTCAGAGAGGCCAAGGGGCCTGGAGCAGAACGCAGCCTGGAAGGAGAAGCTGGCCCCCACTTTGGTGCCTGGCGGGTGGGACGGCCTCCACTGCTTGCTGGCTGTGAAGCCTCTGGGCCTCAGTGTCCACATCTGCAGAGTGGGAACAATAGTCCCTGTCTTGCTGAGGTGGTGTGAGGAGAGCGGCAGTGTATACACAACGTCTAGCTGTTGGCGCTGCTCAGTAAAGGGGGCTGCTACTGAGGCCATGACCAGCAAGGCAGAAGAGAGTTTCGGCGTGTCCAGAACTGAAAGCCTGCCTTCTGGAATATTTAGTGTCCTATGCTGAATATTCAGTGTCAGATTTAGAACTACTGTTGAGGCAAAGCTAGCACTGTTCTGCGTCCGTTACAACTAAGCCGATCAGAGAGAAATCCCTTGCTTAGATACACTGCAAGGTACATGGTGGCCCAGATGATAAAATCTTGAGCCTTTCCTATAAACTTGGACCTTCTAGCAGAAACACCTTCTCTGTGACTCTGCCATATCAGTGTTGGAAGCGACCAGACAATATTTCGGAATCCGACAATGCTGCGAGAAAGTTGCTGTTTTCCCGCCACAAGCGGACTAACGAAGTCTTGGTGACCTCGGTCTTTTTTCTTTACTTACTGGTTTTCTTAAAAAATAAGCCTCTTATTTTAGAACAGTTTTAGATCTGCAGAATTATTATAAAGATAATACAGAGAATCTCTGTGTACCCCACAGCCAGTTTAATATTGTACAGTGTGTTTGTCATAATTAATGGACCAATATTGACATATTACTATTAACAAAGGTTCATACTTCAGATTTCTTGAGTTTTTCTCTAATGTCATTGTTCTGTCCTACAACCCTACCCTAGAACCCCACCCTAGAACCCCACCCTAGAACCCCACCCCACACATAACATTCAGTTATTGTATCTCTTTAGGCTCTTCTTGGCTAGGACGTCTCTTCAACTTCCCTTGTTTTTGATGACCTTGATAGTTTTGAGGGCTACTTGAGGGATTCTGTAGAATGTTCCAATGTTCCTCTATTGAAATTTATCTGATACTTTCCTCAGGATTAGCCTGGGGGTGTAGGTGTTTGGAAGGAAGACCACAGAGGTGAAGGCATTTTCATCACATATTAAGAGTATGTATATCTATGTATATATATGTACACGTACATGTATGTATGATAGCATATAGCTGTCACCTGGCTGGTCGCTGTTGACACGACGGTGGCCATCTGGCTGTGGTGTGTGTGTCAGCTGTCTCCAGTTCACACCTGCTCTTTCCCCCTGCCCACACTGTCTTCTCCGGGAGAGTTGCTTGCTAGGCATGGGGCGTGCTTGAGCCGTGAGGGCCTATGCTCCCCTCCCTGACCATGGAGTAGCTTCAGAAATGATTTAGAACTATCTGCTTAGGAGATTCATCTGCTCTCTCCCATTTGTTTATTTTTTCAGTCATTTGTTCATATCAGTATGGATCATGGATATTCATTCTAGACTTTGGTTTATGGTCCTATGCTGCTTTATTTGCTCTGTTGCTCAGATTGGTCCAGCTCAGGCTGATGTCCCGTCCTTTCCATTGGCTCTTGCGTCCCTCCAGTAGGCCCCCTCATTGTGTTGTTCACGTTTGTTTTGCTTTGCTTTGTTTTGTTTTGTAAGCACCTCTTTTCTTTCTGGTGCTATGAGACACTCCAGGCTCATTGTGTGTATATCCTGCCCCCGGCCCTAGAATCAGGACCTGGTCCCTTTTATTGAAGAATGGTATAAGAAGTCATTACTGAGGTGCTCTTGGCTGACAGAGCAGAGGAGATACGTGTGTATATGTTAGCCTGTGTATACTCAGCGTTTCTATAAATACTTCCATATGTAACCATCTGTGTCTACACTGAAGCTAAACATGAGTTCTTGTTGAATCCATCACCACACGGGTCATTGCAGCCTCCTCCTCTTGCTTAGGTATAACATCCTCCGACAGTGAGACACCTGGCTCCCACCTTCTGCCATCCACTCAGGTGCTCAGCTCCCAGGTACATGGACAGCAGCAGTAGAATTAACTGGCACCCCCTGGGAAGCCCCCTTATCAACTGGAGTACGGTCCTTGAGTTCAGTCCCCTGCTCCTTACAGACTGCACTCAACTGCGGGGGCTTAGGTCAGCACCTTATTCCCCACTCTCTTCAGGGAGCTTGTTCCCTACATTTGTAATACAGTTAGAGTCTTCCATTGCATTCCACATTCCACCCTGGGATTCCCCTGACATCCTAAATGGCTTTTTAAAAAATCGCATACATTAAGGTTTACTTTTTGTGCTGTAAAGTTTTATGACTTTTGACAAATGCTTACTGTCTTGTAGTCCCCATCACTGTGTGATACAGAATGGTTTCACTGCCCTGAAAATGCCCTGGGCTCTGCCTATTCAGCGCCTTGCCCGAGCCCCGGATAACCACCGGTCTGTTTTATATCTCTGCAGTTCTGCCTTGTCCAGAATTGTCATATAGTTAGAATAATATAGTGTGTAGCTTTTACAGACTGGCTTCTGTCGCTTAGCAATTTGTATTTAAGCTTTGTGTGTGTGTGTGTGTGTGTGTGTGTGTGTGTGTGGCTTGATAGGGCATTTCTTTTTATTGCTGAATAGCATTCCGTTGTATGAATGTACCACGATTTGTTGATCCATTCACCTATTGAAAGATGTCTTCGTTGCTCCCAGTTTTTGGCAGTTATGAATAAAGCTGCCTAAACATTCATGTGCAGGTGTTTTTTTGGACATAAGGTTTCAGTTCATTTGGGTAAATACTGGGAAGCACAATTTCTGGATCATGTGTAAGTCTGTGTATAGTTTTGTGAGAAACTGCCCAACTGTCTTCCGAAGACAGTTCCCACTAGAAATGAATGAGAGTGAGTTCCTGTTGTTGCACAACCTCGTCAGCATTTAGTATTGTTAGGTTTTAACATTTTATCAATTCTAATAGACATGTAGTTATATCTTATTTTTTTATTTTTTATTTTATTTTACTTTTTTAAACTTCTTTTTTTTAAATATTTATTTGAGAGAGAGAGAATGAGAGAGAGCACGAGAGGGAAGAGGGTCAGAGGGAGAAGCGGACTCCCCGCTGAGCAGGGAGCCCGATGCGGAACTCGATCCCGGGACTCCAGGATCATGACCTGAGCCGAAGGCAGTCGCTTAACCAACTGAGCCACCCAGGTGCCCTATTTTATTTTATTTTTTTAAAGGATTTATTTACTTTGGAGAGAGGGGAGAATGGGCAGAGGGAGAGGGGGAGAGAGGGAATCCCAAGCAGACCCCCCGCTGAGCATGGAGCCGAGTGTGGGGCGCGATCCCACAACCCTGAGCTGAAATCAAGAGTCAAACGCTCAACCGATGGAGCCAGCAGGCTCTCCTGTATCTAGTTTTAATTTGCAGTTCCCTAAATCCCCAAATTTGCAGTTTTGCTATGTTTTCATTTGGTGAGTCAGTTTTGAAGACTGAGTCTCTTCAAGGAAACTTTCTCTTTTCCAAATGATCTGTGTCCAAGTCTTCCATTGACAGTACACATATCAGTTTAGTTTGCGCAGCCTCTTATGAGCCTGAGCTGTCTTCAAGATCCGCATCTGTGTACTGATTATGAGGCTCTGTTGTGAGCCAGGGCGGCCTGTGCACACCCGGCCCCACAGTGTTGCTGCTTTCTCAGTGAGAGCTGTGCATCAGCTCCCAGCAGCACACAGGAGCTTGGGGGTAAATGTATTGTCTAGACTTCAGGAAATTACTCCAAAAGTAATACAGTTCCAGATTTCCATATGCCAGCATGGCTCTGAAGTTTTCCTTGGCATTCTGCTATCTTTCTGATAAAACCCGAGCAAGCAAGCCCCGTAACTGCATGTTCTGGGTTTTCTGGCATTGGCCTGCAGCCTGCCTCTCTAGTTCAACTTACTGCTTCTCCCTTTCCTTTAGCTTCTGTTCCAGCCCACCTGGGCTGAGCCCCTGACCTCGTTCTTGTCTTCCATCCGTCGGGCCCACCCCTCTTCAGACTCTGCATAGCCAGTCCTGCCCACGTGCCTGTGTGTCCATGCGCTTCCCTTGTCTACCCAGGAGGACGCAAGTGTCTTCCAGAACAGTGTAGCTCACAGTTAACCTTTGTGAGACGGAGGGAGACTGCTGGCCCACCTGGGGTTGTGGCTATTAGGCCCCACATCTCCTGTTCCTAACACAGCATGGGCCCCTCGAGGCCGTGTGCACCCCCTTTATTCCCTGTGCTGCACCCCATTCACTCCCTGTGCTGCACCTTCTCTGGAGGGCCCAGCCCGCGTGCTGAGTGCGGGAGCCCAGTGCAGGTGGGGCCCTCTCAGCATGCCACCCATCCGGCCATCTCAAAGAGGGGTCTTTCGGAGGTGAGGGTCTGCATTGTCTTAGCTCGTGGGCTCTTAGAGATGATGCTCAGCGTCGACGATGACCATGGGAAGGATGGTGAAGGTGTGCAGCTGTGTGAATCCGACTCGACCTGGTCAGCAGAGAAACTTCTCGCCAGCTCAGCGCAGCTGTTCTCCTGTGTGCACAAATGCACGTGTGCCCATTTAGTCATGTGCAGACTGCTTTCCTCTGGATCTGGTTCTTTATCTGCTTCCGTGTCTCCTCTCAAAATCTTCCCACAGGAGGAGCCTGCGCGCCTTTCATGGCCCTGCCCCTGATTTCTGTTTTGTTTTGTTTTGGTTTTCATTTGCCTACAGTGGGTGTTCTCCTTGTTGGCTTGGCTTGGAAGGGGGCCTTTTGCCAGGGCAGCTGCAAGTGGGACTTGCACAGAGTCACTTCCTCACACTCTGGTCGTGTTCATACGTTGCCTCAGTGTAGGGGTTGGGGAATGTAATGGGTTTACGTTTCTGCCCTTTTGCTTTCTTGCCCCGAACGGGCTGTCTGTCTGTACCTTGTCGGGTGCTCTGCCTTCCCTGCTGTGTCTCTGCTCCCTTCAGTGTGGCCACTTACATCTCCACGCCCCTCACTGCTTCAGGGGTCTTACCCTTTCTCTGTTCTGTTGGCTCCCTGCCTGGACCTGTCCTATCACCTCTGGACTCAGGTGTCTTGTCACCTATTTGACATCTCCACTCACAAGGCAAACAACCATTTCAGACTTACACACCCAAAACTGAGCTCCTGAGCTTTCCACTGGGGTTCCAAGCCAGGAGTCTTGGAGCCTCCCTGATTTCTACTTCTTATCTCAAACCCTACATTCAGTCCTCCGGGAAATCTTGTGATTCCGGGCACCCAGCGAGTTGGTGAGAACATCAGGTCTTAAGATTGGATTTAAACAACACAAAATCCACTCAAATACTTCTGATGATATTATCTGGGGGAGAGTTTGACGGTGTGTGTGAAGTAAATGTACTGGGCAGTTAATGCCAGCAACACTGGTGCAGCTCCATCAGTATCAGATGGGTGCGTGTGGTGACAAAAGCTCTGTCATGTAAAATGTTTCTATATGACGATAAAAGAAAATAATCGTAAAGATAAAATCACTCTGGATATATATATGCAATATGCATATATATATGTATATGCAATAACTGAACCTCACAATATATAGAAAAATTGGCTGATTTACAAGGAGAAGTTGATAATTCTGCAGTCATATGGGCTATTTTAATGTTCCTTTCTCAGGAATCGATAGGTCAGATACAAACACATACATAAAAGTGTACAAGATTTGAACAAGCTCTAGTTCTTGGTCATATAAAAAAACAATAATCAATTGAAGAATACATATTCTCTTGAGGCACATGAAACATTTCAAATCTGACCTTGTATTTGGTCACAAAGTAGACCTCAAGTTCTTTCAGACCCTATCCTCTGACCCAGTGAAGTTAAGCCACAAATCAGTCATAGAAACACGGAGAAGGAAAGTTTATGTATTTGGCATTCAAAAAACACTAAAAATCATTCCAGTTAAAGAGGAAGTCACAGTGGAATTCTCCAGAATTAACTGATTATAACAATGTAAATTAAGGTTTGTAGAGTGTGGCCATGCTTGGGGGGAATGTTACATCCTTAGAGTTACCTATTTGAAACAAAGGCTCAGAATTGATCAAATAAGTGCCCAAGTTATGAAGTTAAGAGAGCAAAAGAAAGTATAAGGAAGGAAATGATAAAGGTAAGAGAAGAAATTTGTGAAATGGGAAACAAAGAAAAATAGAAGTAATAAAAAGCTGCTTCTTTGTAAAGAAAAAAAAATTTTCAGACTTTTGGCAACTGTAGAAGGAGAAATTAGAGAAATGATTCCATTTATAATAGCACCAAAAACCATAAGATACCTCAGAATAAACCTAACCAAAGAGGTAAAGGATCTGTACTCTAGGAACTACAGAACAGTCATGAAAGAAATTGAAGAAGACACAAAAAGATGGAAAAACATTCCATGCTCATGGAACGGAAGAATAAACATTGTTAAAATGTCTGTGCTACCCAGAGCAATCTATACCTTCAGTGCCATCCTGATCAAAATTCCAATGACGTTTTTCAAAGTGCTTGAACAAACAATCCTAAAATTTGTATGGAATCAGAAAAGACCCTGAATGGCCAAGGAAATGTTGAAAAAGAAAAACAAAGCTGGGGGCATCACGTTGCCCTATTTCAAGCTATGTTACAAAGCAGTGATCATCAAGACAGCATGGTACTGGCACAAAAACAGATGTATAGACCGATGGAGCAGAATAGAGAGCCCAGATATGGACCCTCAACTCTATGGTCAAATAATCTTCAACAAAGCAGGAAAAAATATGCAATGGAAAAAAGACAGCCTTTTCAATAAATAGTGCTGGGAAAATTGGACAGCCACATGCAGAAGAATTAAACTCCACCATTCTCTAACACCATACACGAAGATAAACTCAAAATGGATGAAAGACCTCAATGTGAGATAGGAATCCATCAAAATCCTAGAGGAGAACATAGGCAATAACCTCTTTGACATCGGCCACAGCAACTTCTTTCAAGATACATCTACAAAAACTAGTGAAACAAAAGCAAAAATGAACTTTTGGGACTTCATCAAGATAAAAAGCTTTTGCACAGCAAAGGAAACAATCAACAAAACAAGGAGGCAGCCCACAGAATGGGAGAAGATTTGCAAATGACACTATAGATAAAGGGCTGGTATCCAAGATCTATAAAGAACTTCTCAAACTCAACACCCAAAAAACAAATAATCAAGTCAAAAAATGAGCAGAAGACATGAACAGACACACTTCTCTGAAGAAGACATACAAATGGCTAAAAGACACATGAAAAAATGTTCATCATCATTAGCCATCAGGGAAATTCAAATCAAGACCACATTGAGATACCACCT
This sequence comes from Eumetopias jubatus, assembly GCF_037043125.1. Classification (NCBI taxonomy): domain Eukaryota; kingdom Metazoa; phylum Chordata; class Mammalia; order Carnivora; family Otariidae; genus Eumetopias; species Eumetopias jubatus. The sequence goes on from NW_028274853.1 coordinate 1,213,103, forward strand.
TACACCAGTTAGAATGGCAAAAATAGACAGGGAAAGAAACAACCAATGTTGGAGAGGTTGTGGAGAAAGGGGAACCCTCTACACTGTTGGTGGGAATGCAAGTTGGTACAGCCACTTGGGAAAACAGTGTGGCGGTTCCTCAAAAAATTAAAAATAGAGCTACCCTATGACCCAGCAATTGCACTCCTGGGTATTTACCCCAGAGACACAGATGTAGTGAAAAGAAGGGCCACATGCACCCCAATGTTCATAGCAGCAACGTCCACAATAGCCAAACTGTGGAAAGAGCCGAGATACCCCTCAACAGATGAATGGATAAGGAAGATGTGGTCCATATATACAATGGAATATTACTCAGCCATCAGAAAGGATGAATACCCAACTTTTATATCAACATGGATGGGACTGGAGGAGATGATGCTAAGTGAAATAAGTCAAGCAGAGAAAGTCAATTATCATATGGTTTCACTTATTTGTGGAACGTAAGGAATAGAATGGAGGACATTAGGAGAAGGAAGGGAAAAATGGGGGGGGGAATTGGAGGGAGAGATGAACCATGAGAGACTATGGACTCTGAGAAACAAACAGGTTCTAGAGGGGAGGGGGGTGGGGATGTGTTAGCCTGGTGATGGGTATTAAGGAGGGCACGTACTGCATGGAGCACTGGGCGTTATACGAAAACAATTGTGGATCACCACATCAAAAACTAATGATGTATTGCATGGCGACTAACATGATATAATAAAATAAAATAAAAATAAAAAAAACCTTTGGTAAGATTGATCAAAAACTAAAAAGAGAAGGCATGAATAAACACTGTTAGTTTTATCTTGTTAATGATGTGAGCGATCAGCATTAAGGTGGCATTTGTAAAGTGCAAAATCAAATCCTGGCAGGGCTTCCATGGGTTTTGAAGAGTTGATCCTAAAATACAGGTAGAAGAGTAAGGAACCAAAATGGTAAGTAAAAAAAAAAAAAAATACTGGGAGACTTGCCCATTCAGATGCCAAAGCTTATTATAAAGGTGTAGTATTTAGGATTTTTGTTGTTGGCCCAGGAACAGACAGATATGTCTGTGCAGCAGAATTAGGGAACCCACACCCCCTCACAAACACCTCTGCACCCTCCCACCCTCACACTCCCCCACACCCTATACTCACACCCTCTCACACCCCCCATCACACCCCTCTACACCTACCCACACCTGCCCATACCTATTTACACTCCCATGCTTCCCCCACTCACAGCCCCCTCCACCCTATAGCCATACCCTCTCACATGCCCTAACACCCCTACCTACACCAAACACCCCATATCTCCTATATCCACACCCCACAAACACCCCCCACCCCCCTGTACTCATGCCCACCCACCTATATCCAGCATACTCACACCCTCCACACCCCACTCCCCACATCTCACCCCCCACACCCACGCACCACCTATCTACACCCCCCACTCAAATCCCCCACATCCCACACATCCCACACCCCCCCACACACACAACCATACTCACACATAGGAATGCATAATACTGGAGGTTGTGTTATAAGTCAATGGGGAAAGGATGGACCTTTTAGCCAATATTGCTGGGATAATCTTCTACCCTATGGTAAAGATAAAATTAGATCCCTACCAAGTGCTTCCTATATGAGACTGAATTCTAGATGGAATAAAATCCTGAGTGTGAAAAGCAAAACTAACACTTACAGATGAGAAGACAGAAGAGTTTCTGTGACATCTGGGTGCAGATGAATTTCTTAAACCAGGCACAAAAAGCACTAACTGTAAGGAAAAAGACTAGTTTGTTTGACTATATTATGTAGAAAAATAATCTGTATGGTAGATGTTTTATAGAATTAAAAGAGACTACAGACAGGAGGAAACATCTGAAAGTCACAAAACATGAAAAGGATTAATATCAGAGATCTAGAAGGAATAAGCCTACAATGAATAAAGGCTGTAAAAAGACAATTCAAAATGAGGAAACCAGAAAGGTTTTTATAAACCTGTGTGAACACTGATTTTTCTGTTAATCCATGATAAATGGATTAACACAATGAGGGATCTTTTCATATTCATCAAATTGGCGAGTCAGTTAATGCATATTGGTGAGGTGTGGGGGAAATGGGAACTCTTACACCTTGCTCTTGGAAGTACTGATTGGTATCACTGCTTTGGAGATGAATTTGGTTACATGACTAAGTGGAAAGTGTGCACATAATATGACCCACCAATGCCATTTTCAGGTATTTGCTCTAGAGAAGATGCTGGCAGGTACCAAGGATTTGGGCCTACTGTGTTTGTAATAGTAAAATGGTAGAAACTACCTTATTGGCCTCAGTAAGGAGATCCAGGCATCTGTTTTATTCATACAGTCAAAAATTATTCAGCATTAGAATGAATGAATTAGATTTACATGTATCGAGATGCATAAATCTCAGTAACAGGGTTGACTGTAAAAAGCCCAGTTACCAAGTAGGGGTACATTATGGTATCTTGTTTGGATATTTACATAACCAGTAAAGGTATAAACACCTGAATTAAGTAAAGATGGTTTAGATTTTGTCATTACCAATCTATAGGGAAGGAGAGGTTATCAGTTGGGTCTAGGGCTTTAGTGCTATCTGCGTGCATTTTTGACAGAGTTCTGAAGTAAATAAAGCAAAATGTTGACTACTCTTTATTCTTCATGGTAAGTACATAGATTCCTGTTATATATATTTTTTTGATGTGAGATATAATTAACACACCATTAAAGTGTATAATCAAATGGTTTGGTATATTTTTGGTATATTCACAGAGCTTTGCATCCATCACCACTATCTAATTTCAGAACATTTTCTTTTTTTTTAAGATTATTTATTTATTTATTTATTTGACAGAGAGAGACAGTGAGAGAGGGAACACAAGCAGGGGGAGTGGGAGAGGGAGAAGCAGGCTTCCCGCTGAGCAGGGAGCCCGACATGGGGCTCGATCCCAGGACCCCGGGATCATGACCTGAGTGGAAGGCAGATGCTTAATGACTGAGCCACCCAGGTGCCCCTTCAGAACATTTTCTACGACCTAAAAAGAACATTTTCTACGACCTAAAAAGAACATTTTCTATGACCTAAAAAGAAACCCTGTACCATTTGCATTACCCCCTGTTCTCCCCTTCCCCCAGTCCCTGAATAACATCAATCTATCTTTTGTCTCTGCCGATTTACCCACTGCAGACATTTGAGATACATGGAATCATACAGTATGTGGCATTTTGTGTCTGGCTTCTTTCACTTTACATAATGTTTTCGAGTTTCATCTATGTTTTAGCATGTATTAGTACTTTATTCCTTTTTATGGCTGAATAATATTCCATTGTATGGATATACAACATATTGTTTATCCCTTTATCCACTGATGAACATTTGGGTTGTTTCCACTTTTTAGCTATTATGAATAATGCTGTTATGAACATTCGTGTGCTAGTTTTTGTGTAGATGTACCTTTTCCAATCTCACGGTTAGAGAGGAGTTGAATTGCCGGGTCACATGGCAATAACATGTTTCACTTTTTTAAGAAACCGCCAGTGTTTTCCAAAATGGCTGTACAATTTTATATTCCCACCAGCAGTATGTGAGGGTTCCAGTATTTGCACATCCTCACTAATACTTGTTGTTGTCGGTCTTTTTGATTATAGCCATTCTAGTGGGTGTGAAATGCTGTCTCATTGTGATTCTGATTTGCATTTCCCTGATGACTAATGATGTTTAGAATGTTTTCAATTGTTTATTGGCTGTTTATATACATTCCCCGGGGAAAGGAGTGTTCAAATCCTTTGCCCATTGCTTAATAGAATTATTTGTCTTTTTATTGTTGAGTTGTAAGGATTTTTCATATATTCTGGATACTGTTCCCTTACCAGATTTGCAGAAACTTTCTTCCATTCTGTGGGTTGTCTTTTTATTTTTTTGAAAGTGTCTGTTGAAGCAGAAAATTTTGTAAATTTGAGGAATTCCCATTTATTTATTTATTTTTTGTTTTGTCATTTGTATTTTTGATGTGACATGTGAGAAACTATTGCCTAACCAAGGGTCATGATTTCATCTTTATCCTAAGAGCTTTATAGTTTGAGCTCTTGCATGTAGGTCTTTGATCTACTTTGAATTAACTTTTGTGTATAGTGTGAAGCAGGGGTCCGAATTTGTGCTTTTGCCCGTGGATGTCCAGCCATCCCAGCAGCATTTCTTGAGACATACAGTCTTTCTCTGTTGACTGTCTTGACACTGTCAGTCAGAAACCATTGACTAAATGCAGGGGTTTATTGGTGGATTCTTAATTCTCTTCCATGGAAATATTTATAGCATCTATCCTATATCATCTGTATCAGTATCTACACTTGGATTTTCTGTTTTTTCTTGAGTCGGTTTCAGTAGTTTGTATTTCTTTCCAGGAAATTGTTCAACACTTCATCTAGTTAATCTAATTTGTTGATATAAAATTTTTCTTAGGGTTTCCTTGTACTCCTTTTTATTTCATAAGTTGGGCAGTAACGTTTCTTTCATTCCTAATTGTAATTAAGTCTTCTGTGTTTCTGAGTCAGTGTAGATGAAGACATGTCAATTTTGTTGATCTTTTCAAAGAACGCACTTTTGGGGCACCCCGGGTGGCTCAGTCAGTTAAGCATCTGCGTTCGGCTCAGGTCATGATTTCAGGGTTCTGGGATTGAGCACTGCATGGGGCTCTCTGCTCAACAGGGAGTCTGCTTCTCCCTCTCCCTCTGCCCCTTCCCTCTCTAGCGCTCTCTCTCTCCCTCCCTCCCTCCCTCCCTCTCTCTCTCTCTCTCTCAAATAAATAAATAAATAAATAAATAAATAAATAATCTTTAAAACAACCACAAAAACAAAGAACCCATTTTTGGCTTGTTTTTCCGTTCTTGATCTCACTCATTTTTGCTCTAGGGCTTGTTACTTCCTTCTGCTTACCTTTGGTTTAGTTTTCTTTTGTTTTTCTAGTTTCTTGGTGGAAGTTGAGGTTACTGAGTTGGGATCTTTCTTTCATTTTTGAATGTAAGTGTTGATGGCGCTCCTGCCCAGTCCTGCCCCTTGTGGGGCTGCGGCTGCTGGACTGGGCTTCAGGGAGGGGCAGGGAGGAGGCCTGGGCGAAGCACCACAAAGCTCCTGCTCTTACCTAAATCCAAATTTTCTTGCATAAATGAATAATCCTTGGATTGCTGCAGGCCTTTGCTTAATTCCCAGAGTCCTTAAACAGTTAATTATGAAAACGTGGTCATTGTCCTCATTATGTTTATGGAGCAGCCAGCCTTCGTTGCTCTGCAGCTCCCAGTCATGCCATCTACCTACTGTGTTTGATGATCAAAAAATGAATGTGATTGCAACAGGATATTTTATGGAAATTGGTTAACCACTTCTAAATGTCACAAGGAAAGAAAATGTAGAAGACTAGCCAGCAAGTTTTGGAAAAGGAAACAGTGCTTGTCCTATTTGATATCAAAACTTTCTGTAAAGCTAAAGAAGTCGAAGCGGTTGGTATTACAGGTGAAAGAGACCAACAGCTCAGCAGAACAAAGTAGAAACTCCAGAGCCCCGCTCATGAAAAGGGGATTCATGTGGGAGCAAATTCCTGGCTGGTATTAAACCCTGCCTAATGAACTCATGGAACAAGTCCTTTTTGTGGGATTTGCTCAGTTGTTATCAAGCTAGCTTTTCATGATTTCTCACCCTGAGGTCGGGTTGACTTTGCCTCAGAATTAGGGACGTGTTGTCAGCCACGTGAGAGGAGGCTGTGGGAAACGGGGGTGCTTTGCAGCGGATGTGGGGTGAGTCACCGACAGCTGTTGGGTGGCTTAAGGGGTCATCACTGGGAAAGCCAAGGGAAACAGCCGAGGAACCCCCACAGAAAGTATGGGTATGACTTCTCCCAGCATAATACCAAACCTGGAAACTACAAGAATTCCAGATTTCAAAACTTCTATAGAACACCCAAAATCAGAGGCTGGTAAAAGGAGGTGGGGACATGTGGTAGCCAATGGTTAGTAGAGAGGGCGTCTAGATCCATAACTAAAAGATAAGCTGGTGTGAAAATAATGAGGGGCTATAACATGTATGAGGCTTCTGTGCCTGAAGAGAGATACTTGGTGTTATTTGTTCTGTATTTAAGACTTAATATATTAATTATATATAATATATGTATAATATATATTTATGCTTAGAAAATGCTTCTGCATATTATATATAATATATAATTTTAAAAATAATTTAAGCAGTGTTAGAAATTATTTTAAATATATTAGCATAAAAAAGCATGCAGAAATAAAATGATTATGAAATTTATTACTATATGTAAACCTCAAAAAATACGTGTGCTGTAGTTTTAATTAATTTCTCCATCACTGTGCCCCTTGCAGGGTGACAGTGGTTTAATGGAAGCTCACCTGCACAGCTCTGTTTGGGTAGGTAGCCTCCCGCAGCACAGTGGTAGAGCTGCAGACCAGCAGGACCGGGTCATTGGGAGACTGCGCCACTTAGTCACTTGTCTAAGATCATTTGGACCTTGAGTTCACCCTGAGCTCCTGTCTCAGATTAGAATCTAATAATGATTCTGTCTTGCACTGATGCCCACAGCCTGACTGGGGTCCCCGTTGTTGTCCAGGGCCACTCCTGATGTATGGGGCTGTCTTGCTTTCTGGGCACACCTCTGTATTGTAGGCCCTCTGCCTTCTGCCTCCAGTTGTGGAAACAGCTGCTTTGCAAAGAGCTTTGTTTTTGTTTGTTCATTTGTTTGTTTTTGGTGGAAAGTAGTGTTAGAGGCTAAAATCTCGGCTCCAGGGTTCCACTTTTCAAGAGTGAACTGCAGACAGACCTATTGTGGCTCTGAGTTCACAACGATTGCCTCCCAATTCAATTAGATTATTATTAGGTCCATTAAGTTTTTAAAATCTAATATAGAAAATACCTGAATTTATTCTTTTCTACAATCTATTTACTTAAATTTGCTGAGACTTTGACCAGAAATTAATGTGCATCCCTCCTCTTTTTTATCTTCATGTGTTTCATAGATTCGCACCCAGTGACTTTGTTGCTGGATTTTGAGCAGGCAGTTTATGGAAGGAGCAGAGATATCAGCAAACATGGAAAGATGCTGCCCCTCAGGACTAAAGGATAAATGCACGCACATCATTCTTCGACCGCCTTATTGGTATATATTTTGGGGAAGTTTATAATAGAGTTTTGGCACAGAATCACAGAGACCAGACTGTCACATGTCACTTGGTGTCTCAGAGAGTGACTGGGCAGAGGTGGGGGCCTGGGGGCTCTTCATCTTTGTGTGTCAGGGGCTCTGAAATTCTCAGGCACTTTGGCTGACTCAAGAATTCGTCTTCAGGAAACAATCATAGGGGATGTTCACTGCAGCATTAATTTAAATAATTAACAAGTGGAAGCAGCCTGAAGGCCCAATAATAGAGGATTTAGTAAATTCAGTTACTGTTCTTCTATAACACAGAGAATATTAGGCAGCTGTTAGCATTTGTAGGAATGACTCATGGCATGAAAAAATGCACCCAGCATATGAAGTCAAAATACGTGTAAAAACAGTATATATGACATGAAATATTGAGGTTTGTGTGTGTGCCTATACGTGTGTGTGTATGTGTGTATTTTAAAGGCCTCAAGGAGATACAACCAAAAGCTTATGGTGTCTGTTTCTGAGATCTGGGACCACTGCTGGTATCTATGTTCACACATTTTTGAGTTTTCTAAATTTTCCTAACTGAACAAATATCATTTTTATAATCATAGGAGAAATAATATGTTTTTTTAATTAGAGAAGAATTATATGAAAATTACTCTGATCTCTGGTATGCAGAAGCATTTTCTAAGCATAAAAGCAATGCAAGTAATTTCAAATAGTAGATAAGTTTTATTTTTATGGACAGATTTCTTCAGGTATCAATAAACATTATTAAAAGCCTAAAAACAAGCTGTTACAAACATTTTCTACAGGTACTACAGACACAGATATATTACATTGTTCTGAAAGCACATATAATTATTTCATTTTGTTTAAAAAATATATAGGGAGCTTCTGGGTAGTGCAGTTAGTTAAGCGTCCAACTCTTGGTTTTGGCTCAGGCCCTGATCTCAGGGTCATGGGATCGAGCCCTGTGCTGGGCTCCATGCTCAGCCCAGAACCTGCTTGAGATTCTCCCTCCCTCTCCCTCTGCCCCTCCTGCTCCTGTGTGTGTGTGCTCTCTCTCTCAAATAAATCAATCTTTAAAAAAATTAAAAAATATATATAGGTAAATGTTATAATGAAAAACTTCTAGAAGAAAATAGAAGTTTACTGCTGTCAGTGTTTTCGTCTGGGAGTTGCAGGTGCTTTTAAATATATTTCTTGCACTTTTCTGCACTTTCTGTACAAAGAGCAGGCATGTGTTTTGTTGTCACAGGATATTCATACTTGTCACAAAGATAGAATCTGTGCGCATGGCGGGACACCCATGTGGGGCAGCCTCTCTTGTCAGGTGTTCCAGGGCCTGGGTGTGCAGGACTCACCCTCTGTCACTGATTGAAACCCTTGTATTTGGGGAGTTGTCCAGAAAGTCTAGTAGATGTATTTTAGGCAACTTCAGTGCCTGGTGAGAGCCCACACAGATCTCCTGTGTCTGACTCTGGTAGTGAGAGTGACCCACTCAGAAAGCCAAGGAGGTAAAAATAATGGAGTTTAAAATTTTAATTTAATAAGCCCATTTACTAACTGAGATTGAAACAAAAATCCTTTTATTTATGATTACAAGTTCATAGTGAATAAAGCTTGTCAGTATAATATAAAAATGTTGAAACATAGATGTACATAATCTGTATTCACAGAGTATGATCTATTAAATGGAAAAATGAAACAAAAAATATGCCCTCCCCATTGGGCACAAGCCTGATCTTCTAAGCAGTGAAAGCACATAGTCACTGGTATGTGGCCAGATGAGAGGGCCTGCTGTCCTGGCCCAGGGAGCAAGGCGGGCCCAGTATGCAGGGGCTCTCAAGGTCTGTGCTCCTTGGCCTTATTGACCATGTCACCACCATGCACTGACCTCTAGATGCTGTTTTTTGAGGTGGAGGAGTAAAGAAGCTCAGCCCCCTGGCTATCTCCTTCTCTTTTCTCCTGAGACCATCTCTAAGAGTATAATTACTTAGAAAGGGTAATTGCATTGGTGGATTCTGTGATGAGAGTGAAGCTGAATCATCCTTGCCCGTCCTTCCCACTACAGAAGCTCTTTTAAACCCTAGTTACCCCTGACTCTTGTTGGCACTGAAGAATTCAAAGTTCATTCTGCTGCAGGGGGTGGGTTAGTGAGATACTCTGTCCCTCAGATCTGGAGAAATTTGGAGTCAAGGCTGTCTTCCTCCTGAAGTCAGATCTTTAGTATGGTCTATGGGTAAAAAAGTGGCATTTGCTCATCTTCCTTTATTGAGATCTGTCAAAATGTGAGCTCCCATTTAGGACAAACAGGACCTATGAGCAGATTCCTGGGAGCTGCATTTCCAAGTGTGTCCTGCTGCAAACCCACTAGCATTACCCCAGGTCACCATTAAGTGGCCTTTGGAAGTGGTGGCCTAAAACATTCCACATGGTGGTCCATGGCCACTGCCCCCATTCTGCTGGTCTCTGCTCGCTCATCCTCCTCTGATGGGGGAGCCCCAGAAGCCAACTCCATGTTGGAAGGAGAAGTGGAGCCTGTGGGGTCCCAGTGAGGGGGACAGCAAGGACTCTCCCTGCCTTCATAGCCATGGGCCGGGCCATTCTGTAACATGAATATTAAAACTCTGATGTAAAGTGTCAGCAGCATCCATGGCAGTGTGAGGATGACAAGGGGTATCAGCTCTGTGGATTTGTGTGGGTGGCCATGGGTGAGGGAAAAGGCAAATGGCAGGGGGCCCTGTGGTTGGGATGGGGGCCTCAGTGGATTCCAGAAGAACACCCTCCCTCCCTGAGTTGTCCGCAGAGTGATTTCAGGCTATTGGAGCACGGAGGCTGCTCTGGTCTGAGGAGGCTGTGGGAGAACCACCTTCAGGAAAGGAGGGCTTCTATTTCTGGTAGATGCTCTGGTTGGAATACTAAGATTCTACAGAATTCCTCTGCACCTAACAGTAGGGAAATTACAAACAGTAGTTCAAATAAGAACATTACTATTATTTGCATCTATGGCTAAATTCACGAAAGGAATAGAATTTTGCTTGTTGATTTTGCCTCATTTCTAGTCAGTGCTTTTAAAATGTGTTTCTAATGCTAAAATTCTGTTGTGGTTATGTGTGGTTGCATTTGCGATGCTGCACCGTCAGTCATGTTCCAACCAGGGATGAAGGGGAAAACCTGCACTCTGGGTGGCTCACGTGGCCCAGGCGTGGTCAGCAGTGGTGTTCGCCTGGGCCACGTGAGCACCACAGTGCCCTGAACTCTGAACAAGTGGCCGAGTCCGATCAGACCCACGCTGATTGTGTTTGGACTTGCAAGTCTCTCATGGTAGGTACAATGTCTTCTCTTGTTCCCTCTCCCCATCCAGTAAGTGTTATTTTATTCTGTTCTTTTGAAAAAAAGAGAGAATACGTACAGATGTCGAGGTAGGCACATCCTGAGCCTCCCAGCACACGTACAGTTCTGCCTGTTGTCCTTCGGAGTCTTGCCCCTCACTCAGGGAGGGGAGTCCTGACCTGCGTGCAGGCCCCTGCTTGGTGCACTGCCTGTCTGTCCTTACGTCTCTTCGCACGTGCACCCGTCTGTCCAACATGCAGAGGGGACTTGCCTCCCACCTAGTGCTCTTCCTGGAGCTCCGTCCCTGCCCCCCTGGGGCTCACTTCTGGTGGGGGTGAGAGACAAGAGTCAAGAGAAATAAGTTAAAAATGCAGTGGTGCATGGCAGATGTATCAGAGCAGGAAGACTGGTGAGGAGTTGGGGAGCACCTGCCAGGTAGCCCAGGAGGCCTTTCAGAGGAGGTGGTGGTCAGGCTGGGGGCATGACAGGGCTTACACACGGTGTGGCTGCAGCAGTGGCTGGGTGGTGAGAGAGCAACGTGGGAGGGCAGTGGGGGCAGCGAGCGAAGGGTGTGGCTGAAATGTGCTTTGGAGAGCAGTGGTGGCTGTCGGCCTTCCTTCCAAGGGGTTCTTGTGTTACTCCTCAGCACAGTGGGGTGTCTGAAGCTCATTCTGGCTGCGGGAAGGTGGGTTTGGTTGTGCGGCTACAGCCTGCAGGAGGGCAGATGGTGGGCATGGTGGGTACCAGGGCTAGGTCAGAGGTTGTGCTAAGGCAGAGCTGATGGACTTGCTGGAGGATGGGTCAGGGAGGCTGGTGAAGAGGACTGGAGTGACTCCCAGGGGGCTGAGCACCTGAGGTGCGATGACCTTGGGATTGTCAGGGGTTGGTCTTGGACTTTAATCTAGACATCGCTGTTGCTTGGTCAGGTGGACAGTTGATGCCGAGGCTTAGGGGCGAGGGCAGGGCAGGGAGTTGGATTTAGGGAGTCCAGTGGAAAATGTGTATCTATGGCTATGGACTGGATGGGCTCACCTGCAGAAGGGAGTATAGTCAGTGGAGAGGAGCAGAGCTCCCCCAGTCCAACCCCAGAAGCTGGAGGCTGGAGGCCTGAGGGGTTGGTGCTCACTGTGTGCTCAGGGGCACTGGTGGTGCCTACCCCGCCCCCCATCCCTTGGGGCCTGCACTTCCTCCTGCCGGTGCTCTGCAAGCTGCTGGGAGCACTTGATCCAGACAGGGCTGCCTGTCCCTGTTCAGCAGACAGTGCAGCCATTTTGGACATTTAGGTCTCCCTCTTGGAGGTTTGTCTCTTTTAAATTTCTTCTCCCATGGCATTCAGGATTTGGAGGAAAACTCTCCATGTGACCTGCACACCCCACTCCTGTGCTGGGTGCTGGCTGGTCTGCACGGCCTGCTTTCCATGTGCGTGTGTGCAATCCCTATGCTGACTTTGGTGAAGTATTCGATTAAATATTTAACCCATTTTAAAAATGGTTTTTGTTTTCTTATTAAATTTTGAGAGTTCCGTGTGTTCTGGACAGTCCTTTATGGGGCACTGTTCTGATCTGCCGCTTCACTCGTCATTTTTATAGCGGTGCCTTCTGATCAAAAGTTTTAAATTTTGATAACATCCAATTTATCCATTTTTTCCTTTCATACATCATGTCTTTTGCATCACGTAAGAATTCCTTGTGAAACCAGAGGTCTGTAAGATTTCCTCTTGTTCTTTCTTTCTTTTAGAGGTCTTATAGTTTCAGCTATTGTATTTAAGTCTATGATCTATCTTGAATAATTTTATATAGAATGGGAAGAAAATGTCAAGATCCTTTTTTCTTTTTTTGTATATGGTGTCTAATTGTTTCAGCATCTGTTAAAAATACTATCCTTTACCCATTCAGTCACCTTGGAACCTTTGTCAAAAATCATTTGGCCGTGTATGTGTGTGTGTTTTCAAGGGTACCTGGGACTTATTTTAATCAGGAGTGGTAAGAAAGGCCGACATGGAAATGACTGTCATGAAGGAGGAAGTTGGTGCTCAGAGGTCCCAAGAAACAGGAGGCAGGCCACCAAGGGCCCCACGAGGAAGCACCAGGGTCCGTCAGGAGGCAGAGGCCGTGAGGAGAAAATGTGGGCAAGAGTTTTATTGTGGTTTCTATGGGAGGAACAGGTGAGGCAGGGTCTGCAGGCTTAAGTTTGGCTAGTTTGAACAATTTCAGCAGGCCCTAGGGCATAGGGGCTGTCCCTGGTTATCTGGTCCCTGGCCCTGGGGTGATTAGAGCAGGGGGATGGTGACCAGAGTGAGAGCCCCATAGAGGAGGTGGGGGTGGGTGGGATTGGTTGGTTTGCTCCTGGGGTGAGTTATTTATCCTATCTGGAACTGGCTAACTCTAGGGGGACAGTCCCTCGAGGGTCAGCAAGGCCCAGATGTCAGAGCATAAGAACATAGAAAACTAAAAATGTGGTTAACAAAGTGTAGACTATTTCTGGACCACCCTGTTCCTTTTGATCAATCTGTCTTTATTGCTGTAGCTTTATAATAAATCTTGGAATAAGGCAGTATAAGTTCTCCTACTTTGTTCCCGTTCTCAAAGTTGTTCAGGCTGTTTTATTTCCTTCATATTTCCATACACATTTTAGAATCCACATAGCCTGTTCTGATTTTGATTGAGACTGCACTGAATTGATAGATCACCTTGATGCGATTGACATCTTGTTGAATAGAAGTGCTCAGAGGGGACAACATCCTTAGCTTTGTTCCTGATCTTGAGGATATACATCAGTCTCTCACCATAATGTATGATGTTAGCTGTGTATTCCAGCTGGAGCTCCTTTGTCAGGCGCGGAAAATGCTCTTAACAGTCTGGGTTTGCAGAGAAGTTTTTCATGAGTGATAATTGAATTTTGTCAAATGCTTTTTCTGCGTCTGTGGAGACAATTGTATAGTTTCCTTTTTGAGTCTGTTTATATGGCCCACCCATATAACTTAGTTATATTGATTTAAAAAAAATATTAAACCAATTGCATTCCTGGGTTGAAATCCACTTTGTCATAACACATTTTTTTTATATTACATGGTTTGATATGCTAAAATTTAAGAATTTTTGCAACTGTATTTATGAAGAATATCGGTGTGTTTACTTTTAGTGTATTTTTCTGATTTTGATATCAAGTTAATATACTTGCCTCATTGAATGAGTTGGGAAGTGTTCTCTTATATTAAATTTTCAGGATGAGTTAGTAAGGAATTTGTCTTATCTTTTCCTTGAATATTTGGTAGAATTTACCACTGAAGCCATCTTTTTTTGGTAGGAAGGTTTTTAACTTGAGTTCAATTTCTTGAATACATATAGGGTTTCATATAACCTTCTTGAGTGAGTTTGGATGGCTTGGTTCTTCTAAGCATTTGTTCCCTCTATGTTATTAAATTTATTGCCATGAAATAGATCCTAACATTCCCTTATTACAGTCTGTTTTATTTATTGATTGATTAGCATGAAATTCACGTAACATGCAATTAATCATTTTAAAGTGTGCAATTCAGTGCAATCACAGTGTTGTGCAGTTACCACCCAGTTTCAGTCTTTTTCAAAACTTTTTCATCATCCCAGAGAAATGCTCCACACTGATTAAGTAATCACTTTCCATTTCCTCTTTCCCCATCCCCTGGACACCACAAATCTGCTTTCTGTCTCTTTGGATTGACCTATTCTGGGTATTTCATATAAATGGAATCATATAGTGTATGACCGTTTGTGTCTGGCTTCTTTCATTTAGTGTCATGTTTTCAAGGTTCATCTGAGTTGTAGTGTGGATCAGTACTTCCTTTTTTTCATGGCTGCAGAATATTCCATTGTATGGATATATTACAGTTTATCAGTTCATCCACTGATGGACTCTTGAGTTTCCATATTTTGGCCATTGTAGAATAATGAGGCTATGAACAAGTATCTGTTTGACTCCCTGATATCAGTTCTTTTGGATGTGTAACTTGATGTGAAATTGCTGAGTTGTGGTAATTCTGTTACCTTTCTGAGGAATTGGCAAACTCTTCCATAGATGGTGCACAGCTTTACACTCACACCAGTGATGTGTCAAGGTGCCTGTTTCTCACCAACACATGGTCTTTTTTTTTTAAGATTTTATTTATTTGACAGAGAGAGACAGCGAGAGAGGGAACACAGCACGGGGAGTGGGAGAGGGATAGGCACGCTTCCCGCTGAGCAGGGAGCCCGATGTGGGACTCGATCCCAGGACCCCGGGACCATGACCTGAGCCAAAGGCAGATGCTTAACGACTGAGCCACCCAGGTGTCCCAACACATGTTCTTTTCTGGTGCTTCAATTATAGCCATCCTAGTAGGTGTGAAATGGTTCCACGTGGTGGTTTCAACTTAACTATCTTTTTAGTGGCCTTGTCTCAATAGTATTCTGTTTATCATTATTGAGACTGGTAATCTGTGTCTTCTCTCTTTTTTTTCCTGGTGAGTATGGCTAGATGTTTATCAATATTATTGATCTCAAAGAACCAATTTTGGATTTCATTAATTTTGTGTATTGTTTTTCAATTGAAATATGGTTGACACAGTGTTACATTTGTTTCAGATATGCAACATAATGATTTAATAATTCTGTATTTTTTTTGTAATTGCCTTTCAGCTCATTTATTTCTATTCTTAATTTTTTTCTTCTGCTTACTTTGGACTTATTTTGCTCTCTCTTTTTCTTTCTAGTTTTATATAGTAGAAGCTTAGGCTGTTGAGAACTTTCTTTTTTCCTAATCTAGGCATTTTAGTGCTATAAATTTTCCTCATGGTACTGCTTTTGCTGCATACCACACATTTTGATATGTTGTGTTTTCATTTTTAGTCAGGTAAAAATGCTTTCTAGTTTCCGCTCTGATTTCTTTTTGACTCATGTGTTACTTATAAGTGTTCTATTTTTCTGTTATTGATTTCTGATCGAATTCCATGGTGGTCAGGGAACATACTACATCTGATTTCAATCTTTTAAGTTTATTAAGACTTTTAAAAATGGCTCAGAATATGGTCTTTGAAAATATTCCATGATCACTTAAAATACCGTGTATTGTTTTGTTATTGCATAGAATGCTCTGTAAATGTCAATTAGGTCATGTTGGTTGGTAGTGTTGTTTAAGTCTAAATATCCTTTATTGATCTTCTGTTTAGTTGTTTGATCCTTTATTATTATGTAATGCCCTTTACTTCTGATAGTATTCTTTGCTTTGCTCTGATACCTACTTTTTCTGATGTTAATATAGCCATTTCATCTTTCTTTTGATTAGGGCTAGCATGGTACATCTTTTCTAATCTTTTTCTTTCAACCTATTTGTATATTTGTATTTAATCTTCTGGGTTTTTTAATCCACTCCTAAGATCTCTTCATTTTAATTAGGGTGTTTATACCATTTATATTTAATGTGATTATTGATATGATTATGTTTAAACTATCATTTTGCCATTTTTTTATTTGTCCCTGTTGTTATTAGTCCTCTTTTTCTGCTTTATAATGGACTAAGTACTTTTTATTTTTATTTTTTAAAAGATTTTATTTATCTGTCACAGAGAGAGAGAGAGAGCATGTGCACAAGCAGGGGGAGTGACAGGCAGAGGGAGAAGCAGGCTCCCTGCTGAGCAAGGAGCCCAACGTGGGACTCAATCCCAGGACCCTGGGATCATGACCTGAGCTGAAGGCAGACACTCAACTGACTGAGCCACGCAGGCATCCCGGACTGAGTACTTTTTATGATCAATTCTAGCACCTTTACTAACTTATTAGTCATATCTCTTCAAGAGGTTGCTTGAGATTCATTGCGTATATCCTTATCACCATCTGTTTTCAAGTAATATTATACTCATCCACTTAAGGGTATAAAACCGAACAACAGTATACTTCCATCTCACTTCTCTTGGCCTTTATGTTATTATTGCCAAGACATTTACTTTTACATTTTATAAACCCCATCCTACATTGTTATTATTTTTGCTTTAAATAGTCTGTTATCTTTTAAAACAATCTTAAAATTAAGAAAAAAGCTTGTATATTCATGAGTTTTGTTTCCGGTACTTTTCATTTCTTTTTGTAGATCTGGATTTCCTTTTGATATTATTTTCCTCTTGTGTGATGGACTTAGTTTGTAGTTAAAGTGTGTTGGTGATGAATTATTTTAGCTTTTGTTTGTTGGAAAAAGTCTTCATTTTGCATTTGTATTTGAAAGTTATTTTCATTATGTATGGTATTTCAGGTTGACAGTTTTGTCCTTCATTACTTTAGAGATGTCATTCTACTGGTTTCTGGCTTGCACTGTCTCTGAGAACTCTGTTCACCATGTCTTTGTCCCTCTGTACATAATGTTTCTTTTCTGTCTGGGTGTTTTTAAGATTTTCTCTTTAGGTAAGCTGATTATGATGTGCCTTGGTTTAATTTCCTTCACGTTTTCTTCTGCTTGGGGATTGTTGACCTTGGATTTATGGGTTCATAATTTTCATCAAATTTCAAACATTTTTTTGTCGTTATTTTTGGAAATACGTTTTTTTGTCCCGTCCTGTCCTCCCCCTCTGGATCTTCAGTTACATTATACTTACATAATTTGCGTGTGTGTGTCTGTGTGTGTATCCGATTATATTTCTGCTTTTTTTGTGGGGGGGGAGTCTTTCTTTACATTTCATTTGAGATAGTTTCTGTCTGCTCAGATTGTTTTGTTTGCACATTGACTAGTCTTTCCTTTTGTAGTGTCTAATGTGATGTTAATCCCATCAAGTGTATTTTCCATTTCAGTTGTTTGACTTGGGCTTTTTTAAATTTTCATGTCTATCCTTAGCATGTTGTGCTATCCTCTATTTTCTTGAATATATACAGTGTCTTTATAATAGCTATTTTAAGGACCTTGTGTACTAATTATTTCCTTGTATTTCGTATTGATCAACTGTTCTCGTTATGAGATATATTTTCATGCTTCTTTGCATGCCTGGTAATTTTTGAATGCGTGAAAGACATTGTATATTTTACGTTGTTGGGGTCTGTATTCTTTCAAATATTTTAAACTTTTTTGGAGAAATGCATTTAAGTTACTTGGAAAGTTTAGATTCCTGGGTGATGTGTTGTTGGACATTGTTAGGCAGTACCTGGTTTAGTACATCAGCTCGGTCGGTGGTCATATGGCCCTGCTGCTGAGGCAGTGCTCTTCCAGATGCTCAGCCAGTGGCCCCATGTGACAAGGTTTCCTCCTCTGGTTGTTGGAAGTGTGAACAATTCCTCGAGCTGTCGGAGCCACAGCTGCTATTTATCCTGCTCTTTCTGTTGGCTCCTTCCTTGGCCTCAGATAGATTGCTCACCCACACATGCTGATATGTGTCTAGGTTAAGCCTCAAGTTGATTCACCCAGAGGTCTCTGGAGCATTTCTCTCTGCAGCTCTCTCCTTTTGGGTACTCTACCCTGCTAATTCTAGCTGCTCTGCGTCCCTGAATTTCAATTATTTTCTCATCTCAGGACTCCCCTGGCTTTGCCTGGGTTCCTCCTTCCTGCACTGTAGCCAGAAAACTTCCCCCAAGCTGTAGGCTGGGCAGTCAGAATGCATCACATTTGTTTCCTTCCTTGGGGATCATGTCCTGTGTCTCAAAACCCTGTCTCGGGCGCCTGGGTGGCTCAGATGGTTGGGCGTCTGCCTTCGGCTCAGGTCATGATCCCAGGGTCCTGGGATCGAGTCCTGCATCGGGCTCCCTGCTCCTTGGGAGCTTGCTTCTCCCTCTGCCTCTCTCTCTCTCTCTCTGCCTCTCATGAATAAAAAACAAAACAAAACAAAACCCTGTCTCATGTCTTTTGTCTGGGTTTTCATTGTCGATCTGGTCTGTCTGTCTTCTTCTGTCTTGGCTAGAAGTGGATGGACGTCCTCTGTTAGGGGTTTCTAATCTTCCTCCGGTCTTCAGTCATCACTGTATACAGGCCTTGGGCTGCCTGTAGGAGCCTTTGGTAGTGCCATTTACTTTCACATGAAGTCTTTGCAAAGGCAGAGTGCCTTGTCCTGTCCAGGTAAAGCACTGTTCAGACTCGGAGCTGAGACCACATGGTGTGCCCTAGGCGTCCCACCTACCTGCCCCCCCACGCCCACAGTCTTCTTACCGCTCCCCATGGGCCCAAGGGATTGAGAATCTATACTTTCCCAAACTTTCCCAACACTTTCCATCAGCTTTACGGCTGTGGGTCAGGGTGTAGGGGCGTCTGGGGCTCTGAGCATGTATCCGTATCTTAGGTTCCAAACTCAGTTTAGAATCTAACCTCTTTTATGGAATTTTTTTTTCCTCTGGAAAACTGCCTTTGACCTCCTAAATAACTGATTTATGAATACATTCTTTTAATAAATTCCTTTGGTTTGATAAAATTTGGCATCTAAGGTGGTACATTATTCTTTGGGTTTTTTTCTATGTATGATTTCCAATTATAATTATTTTTTTAACCCATTTACAGGGCTATCTACAGAGAGAGATCTTCCCATGGTTCCATGTAAGTAGTGCTTCTTATAATGCCTTTATAGAGGTTTAATTTAAATTCAGTGATTCTCAGTCAGTTGATTTTTAAAGTCTTGAAGCCATGTGTCTTGCTGCCTCTCCTATGGCCTGGTTTCACATCACATGAGGGACCTTTCACAGGTCAGAGTGCACTAACAGTGTCAATGATTTGCATGATTTCTTTCTGACTTTTGTAGAACCAAGATTTAAAAAGAAGCTGTTTTTCTCCTTTTCTGTTAAACATTTTTCTCCACCTTAACCTGACCAAACTGTCCAGCAGGGGGCCTGAGGGCTAGTGTCAGTGTGCACTGCTGGACACTTGCACTTGTCCCATGCTTCCACAATGCACACCAGCCAGCAGTGACAGGTGTGTGCTGTGGCCATGGTGGTGAGCCCAGGCTGTGTGGACACCTCTTTGTGGCCCTGACTCCAGTTTTACAAAACCAACTTGAAATGATTCCTTTTAAATCCTTAAGATGTCTTTCTCTAAAGCTTATATATGTTGTTTTCTAAAAGTTTTCAGCAGGAAACTTGATTTTCAGCCGTCTTGCGTGGAATACTACTGTAGTCATGATAGCAGCTTGTTTGTGAAATGCTTGATTAGTGCTGGCTTTGTTGATCGCGATGCTTCCCATCTAATCCCTTACTCTGTCCACACAGTGCCCGGGGAGGTAGTCACTGTTGTTCTGCCCCCTTTCCAAGGCTCAGCGACATGACACCACTGTGTCATCAGTGGTGAGACCAGGATTTGAGCCCAGACCTCTGACCTCACGAGCCTGAGTCCCTTCACAGTGGTAGGATAAAGCAGGAGCTGCCTTGTCGGTAAGACGTGGGCTCTGAATTCAGTGTCTGCCCTTCCTGGTGGTCTTGATGGCAGCCCCAAGTAGCCACCCCGGAGTCCTGTGCTCAGCTGATCCTGGTCAGAGAGCACTAGAGCCACAGTCCCCCAAGCCTCCAGAGCCTGTAGCCTGCAGCAGGGGCCATGACTTAATTAGCAGCCCCCTTGGGAGAGACGGTGGTGGTGGTGAGGAGAGGGGAACACTAGATATCTGGGGCTGGAGGGGAACCGGAGTCCTGACTGCTATTAGAAGAGGAAAGTTCTTAATAACAAAGCGAAACAAAGGCCTTGTTTGTTCTTTCATTCATTTAGCAAATATTTACCAAGTGCCTGTGATGTGCCAGGCACTTTTCTGAAATCCCAGCTTCCTTTGGCTCATACCCATGTGGGGCTTACAAAACACAAATATGCTAAGTAAACACATCACAGTGTGTCAGGTGGGCATGCTGGCCGTGGAGGAGGGAAGGGAGGACCAGGGGTGTGGGAGTGCTGCCTACAGTTTGACTAGGCCCCCCCCGACAAGGGGCATCTGAGCAGAGCCTTGCAGGAGGTGCAGGAGTGAGTCCTGTGGGCGCTGGAGCACAAAGGGCTACAGGCCGAGGGGAACCACGGGTCCAGCATGCTCATGGAGCATCGGGGAGGCTAGTGTGGCTGGAGCAGTGTGAGTGAGGGGCAGGGGGCGGGAGATGAGGTCAGAGAGCAACAGGGTGCACATCAGGGGCCTGAGGCCTGTTCACACTCTGCAGGGCACGGGGGCTGAGTGTGGGAGCAGTGAGCCCGGTCATCTTTTTTCTCTCAGTGCTGGATTGTTAAACTAAAGCTGTTACACTGCTTGCTTCTTAGAGGACATCCAAATCCCCACTGGCTTGGGACCAACTCTAATTGTGCAAATCCGGATCTAATTCTCACAGACATCCCGAGGGGAGGGCCTCTGGAATTCAGGCATATAAACAACGCCTTGTATGTACTGGGCCTCTTTCCCCCCTGGATTTGGTGTCGTCCAAGTTTCTCCTCCTCGCAAATGGGGAACCTGGCTGATAGTTCTGGAAATAAGCAAGCATGCTTGGGTGGGGTGGGCTGGCTCCAAGTGACACCCTGTCTTGTGTGCACAGCTCCTCAGGCTCCCAGCGAGGAGAGGAGGCCCCGGGCTGCGGGGCTGAGAGGTTGGGACGAGCAGCACAGGCTGGCTGCCAAGACCGTGATTCTGGAGGGTTGCAGCACAGATTCTGGGAATTCCCGGAGGCTTGAGTGAGCTTTTTAGAGGGCACCTGTGGCCTCTCCTGCAGGTGAGGCGGGAGCTGTTAGGAGCACTGGGTTGGTTGGAGCAGAAACAGCCGATTCCAATCCTTGCCCAGTCCTGCAGTGCCTTCCTGTGCGCTTCCTGCCGAGCCGGAATGGAGCTCATCGGCAAAGGATGTTTCCCAGGGGAAGTGCAGCTTTGGAAGGACTCGGTTTTCCATTTGCACGTCCCTGAGAACCTTCCACACTTCCTTAGAGTGAGGTGAAGGGCAGTCGTCTGGGGTAAAGCCGCTTCTGTGTGATGCCTGTGCTTTGACAGGGCCGGGAGCCCTGAAATCCCACTTAGTTTTGCAGAGGGGACGAGGCTCCCGCAGCTACTTGGTAGCGGAGCCCACTCCCTGCACATCTCTGAACCGGGCCTTCGACCACACGGAGATCAGGACATTAAGAGACAGTGCTAACGAGACTATTGAAATTTTTATTTACTTTGAGGTCTTTTATTTTCTGTAATATTAACTTGGTTGTTTCATGTTTATAGGGTGTTTTTCTGCATTGCCTTAAGATAACAACTCACTGCAGAGTTGGAAGATTTGGCAAATATGAAAAAGAACTTTAAATCTCACCTGTAATGAGTACAGTGAGGAGGACTAGGACTGCTCCATCAGGGCCTCCGTCCCTGCTGTGTCCTTCTTGTTGGTGACCCTGCTTCCTTCCTCTCTCGGGTGGGCTGCCTGGGGGCCACCCTGCAGAGGGTCTCAGAGCCCACCCGAGTCCTGGCCATACCTCCCTAGTAGGTTTGCCTGGATCGGAGGCAGTTGTTGTACGCCTTTCTTCCTCAGTTTCCTAATCTAATCAGACCTCAGTCTTAGCTGATGGCTGTGCCTCATGGTTCAAGGAGAAAAGAGGTGCTTTACTTTCCCATCCGCGATGCAGCTGTCCTGCTGTGCTGCCCCCCGCCCCCGCCCCCGGGGGCTGCACAGGGGCCTTCCTCCTGCCCCAGTGAGGCCCTGTCTCCTCTGCGTCTCAGTTCCTTCTCCCTGGCAGGCCACTTCTGTTGGCATCCAAGATGACCCGGTAACTCCCATCTTAAAATTAAAAAAACTCCTCCCTTCATTCAGCCAAAATGGTAGATTGAATTCAGAGCGACCTTTGCTGCTTCTTAAGAACCCACTAAAATGACAGGTGAGATATTTTTAAGAGGAAGAGGCCAGATGACAGGATTTGGGAGTTCAGGAAGCAGATGGACAAACAGAGGGACATAGCAGATCTGAGAACAGAAAGTGGGGAGGCTTGCACACGCTTGTGCTGGGGGGTCTGGAACACGGATTGCACTGCAGACAGACCCCCAAGTCTCGGGAATGACTTTGCCATGTGCCCCTGAAAATGGGGGGGGGCAGTAACGATGGGGCTGAAATTGGAAGTTGGTGGAAAGCCTGTTTAGAAAGCAACCAGGTTCTCAGCCCTCCTCCCCCACCTGTAGCCTGATCAAGCCCCTCCTGCCTCTGGCTGAAGCTCAGCTTCCTCTCCTGGTGGGTGAAGTAGGCACCTGAGGACGGGTGGAGGGGGAGACTGTTCTACAGGGAAGAAGTGGGGCTGCACCCAAGCGGGTGACGGAGCAGCGTGAACCCGGCCTCTACCCTGTTGGCCCCC
Organism: Eumetopias jubatus; assembly: GCF_037043125.1. Classification (NCBI taxonomy): domain Eukaryota; kingdom Metazoa; phylum Chordata; class Mammalia; order Carnivora; family Otariidae; genus Eumetopias; species Eumetopias jubatus. The sequence continues at coordinate 1,235,876 of NW_028274853.1, forward strand.
AGAATGCTAGGCACCTGGATGGCTTTTGGATGCCCATGAGTGGAGCAACCGTTCTGACAGTGGAGCAAAAAACAAGCTCCTCGGCTGTTTCCTGCTGTGCTGGAGGGATTGGGAGGTGGTTTTCCTTGGGGACAGTTTGGAGGCAAATTAGCAGGGAGTACACAGAGAACTAAGCAACCAAAAGAGGCCCTCACTCACTTCAGGAAGCACAGGCCCGGTGCTGGAAGGGAGGTAGTGTGAGGGTGCACAAGGGCTCCAGTGCCTTTGCAGGAGGTCAGCACTGGGGCAGGGTGCAGGGAGCAGAGGGTTGGGGGGGGGGCGTTCTCATGTGTCCTAGTAGGAAGTTAGTGGGAGGTACCAAGGACTGGAATCCTTGAACTCCGGAAATAAATACCAAGGAAGGGAGGGACCCAGAGGGGAAGGCGGCACGTGGGACGGAGGCGCGGGGGGGGGGGGGGGGGGGGGGGGGGGCACTGTTCACCGTAAGCTCTGTGGATGCTTTGACTTTTGAAACTATGTGCATTTCTAATTTTGTTAAAAATAAAAATTAAAAGGTTACATAGCAAGTATGGTTTTACAAAAAAAATTAGGAAAGCTACCCCCCTCCCCCACCCTCCCAGCCATCGCTGCTCCTGCCTGGGCCCAGCTCCATTGCATGGCCATCTGGTGCTCCCCAGTGGGGCTTCATCCTCACCACTTGGCCAGCTTGCGAGGCCTCTGCTTCCCTGAATCTGGTAAAAAACCCTTCTCCTCGGGGAGCTTGAGCTCTGCAGCTAACGTAGAGTGATCCCTTTTTGCGACGTGTTCTTTCCCAGGCTCCCGACCCCTGCACTGTCCTGGTCCCACGTGTCTGTGGTGTGTCCTCTCCTCCCTCCTGGTCCCCCTGTGTGTGAGCCCTCTGTCATGACCCTTCCCCAGCGCTCAGAGAGGGCCCTGCTGACGGTGCTCCAGGCCGTGGGACCACCACACTGCTGCACACATTTGGTCTCTTTCCTCCCAAACTTGGCCTCAGGAATGAAGACACATCTGGGCCCTGCTTTTAAACTGAATGGCATGCTGCAAAGTGTTCCACGTTACCTAGTTTGAAAACATTATTTTTAAAAGTTTGTATGGTTTCCACCATATGGATGTGCAGTCGACCCTTGAACACCTGGGAGTTAAGGTTGCTAACCTTCCTCCCACACAGTCGAAAATCCACATATAACTTTTGACTCGTCCTAAACTCAACCCACCGTTGACCAGAAGCCCTACTCATACATAAACAGTCGATTTACACATACGTGTATGTTATATACTGTGTTCTTACAATAAAGTAAGCTAGAGAGATGAAAATGTTATGAAGAAATTCCTAAGAGAAAATACATTTACAGCACTGTATGGTATGTGTCGAAAAAATTCATCTCTAGGTGGACCTGTGTCATTCAAACCTGTGTTCAAGGAGAGAGTCAACTGTAGGTATTATTTTCGTATGTCATCCCCTTTTTGTTTAATATATGTGGGTTTTCTTTGCGTCTCTCACTGATGTCAGTCATAGTGAGGTGAGCACCCTTGTGCATGAATCTGCTTTTCCTCTTCTTGAGGGTTGTAGTATTCGTCCACGTAGGACCCCCAGGTCACAGGAGATGCACATTCTAAAAGAGGCATAATGTGTAATCGCCAGTTGTGCCCTGATGGCTGGACGCACCAGCACCGTGTCCCTGAGAACTGTGGAAACTCGAGGTGTGCGGCTGCACTCAGCTCTGCCTCTGCTTGCTTTGGCCTGCCTTCTAGCGAGGGCGTCCTGCAGGGCTCCCCCCGCTGGGGCATCAGCCTTTCACTTGGGCCTAGGGATGGGGGGCAGTCTTACATGTGGGTAGTGATGTCAGTTTTCTTTTCTGCTTTTACTTTTTGCATTGACTTGTGCAATCCACTTGGGACTTAATTTGATATATGTTATTAGGTGAATGTGTAAGTTATTTCTTTCTTACAAGTATTGAAAATACTGCTTATTGAGAAATGCTTCATTTTCCCAATGACTTGTGCTCCTACTTTTGTCCTGTAAATTGATCTTACATGAAAATATTGTATACATTAGTGTTTATTTTTGCATTCTCTAATCTGTTCTTGTGCTGATACAGCTGTTTTAATTATTCTAGTTTTATGGTATATTTATCTGATTACCCCATTATTAAAAAAAAGTGTTTTGGCTACTCTTGGCTACTCACTTTCTAGATGAACTTTAGGATGATTTTCAGGTTAATAAAATGAATCATATTGGGATTTCTTTTCGGATAGATCAAAGCTATAATTTGAATTGAAAACAGCTGCCTTTTTACCACTATTCACTTTCTAATGTAGGAAGATACTCTGTTTTCCCATTTGTTCTAAGCCTTCAGTTGTTGTATGTAGCTTTCTTGCTGTAGGTTTTCTCTTCTGAACCCTTTTTCCAACTTATTTTTGTTATCTCGTTATCGTAATTGGGATTTTTCTCATTACACTTCTCTAATATTTGATAGTGTACAGGATACTGTCAGTATTCATGTATTTGGACATGGCCGTGTGTTAAAGTGCTTTTAGCTGTAATAGGTTTCTCTGCTGAATTTTTTGATTTCTTCCTGACTTGACCCGAATGCTTTCACCAGGAAGCATGCTTGCTGTGGCTGTCTGGTCAATGTTCTTCATCAGGTTACAGAAGTTCCCTTCTCTTGCTCTTCTATCAAGTTGTTTCTCACAATAAAAGTGAAAGTTGCATTTTACTAAATGTGTTCATTGCTGCTATTAAGATAATCCCATGATTTTCTCCTTTCGTCTCTTACTGTAGAGAATTACATTGATGAAATTCAAAGTGTTGATTCTTGGGATAAATCCTGGTAGGTCATACTGATACTTGCTAATACTCTTCCAGTTGTAGTACCCTCACAGAATTTTATTTGGGCCAGAATAAGGGTTAGTGGTAGGGTTAGGTCTGGAGTTAAGGTTGATCCTGGGATTGGGGTTAGTATGGGCCTGAGTTACCATAAAGGTCAGGAGTAGGGCTCACGCTAGGGCGACACTGCTCTAGAAGTTAACTTTTTTCTAATTTTTAATTTTTTGGGGTTTTGCGTAAATGATAGCCTGCCCACATAACAGGACTTGAGAAACTTCCCCTATTTTTCTGTCCTTTATTTAAATAACTAATTTTTCTATTTTCTCTTTAGAAAAGCAAATATTATTGGTGTAATATTCAGTAGACAACTCTGTCACAGCCTCTAAGCCCAGAGCCTGTTTTGGAGCCAATACCAGTTCTCTAGTGGGTGTGCGTGGGTTTCTTCCCAAGGAAGCAGTCACTGCGGGCGCTCTCAGGCCCGGGGCGTGCGTGCACGTGCCAGGTCCCTGTGGTCTCGGGCTTCTCTGGGTCTCTCACTGCCTTCTCTTCGTTTCTAAGGCTTGTTTTAGCGTTTCAGTCAGATTTGTCAAACTTGTCTTCATTTCTCATTTAGCTATTTTTAATTTTTTAGTATCAGTTGTACTGATCATTTATAATTTTGTTTTCAATTTAATTTCTAAATTTAATGCATGTTTTCTTTTTCTCTAGGGTTATTCCTTTTTCTTTAGGTTATCCTTTCTCTTTCTTTCTAGTTTCTTGAATGCTGCTTTCATATATTGACCTTGCTTTCTAATGACTGCATCTCGGCTCCCCTTTCTTTCTAGGCACTTTGAACTCCACCCCCCTGGTTTTGATGTGACCTGTAATCATTCAGATGCTTGTCATTTCCATGCTTCGTTCTAACATTCTGTGGGTGATTGCTCCCACTGTACTTTTGTTGTTAACTTTCCACTTCTAAAGCTTCACACTCAGAGAGCGTGGCCTCCCTGAGTCAGGGAGGGTGGGCACGGGGGACAGGTCCTGTGGGGCCGTGGAGACCAGAGCTTGACCAGGCCTGGTGGTCGTGGGGCCAGGGCCTCCCACAGAGGAACATGTTGCAAGTTACAGGGGTGTGGTGGGAGCACACAGAGAAGGTGGGAGAGTGACACCGAGGGCCAGGGAGATGGAAACAGTGTGCAGTGAGAAGAGACTCTGGAGTTATGAGACACATTAACTTCTGTGTTGGGCCATAGGGAGAGATGGCCCAGGGGCTTTTGGGACCCCCGCTCGAACTGAGGGGTGGGTGTGGGGCTGAGAGATCCATGTGCTGGTGCGTGTGTCCTCGAGGGACACATAGTTGTGTCCTCAGGGCTGTGGCAGGGGAGATGAAGCGGGCGAGGTCAGGTTTGTCTCTCTGTGTAGTGGTCCCTGGTGGGCGGGCTGGGCTCCAGGAAGCCTCCTGCCCCACAGGTCATCCTGGCCCTGGGCTCCAGGCAGCCTGCCCTGCTGCATGCGGTGTGCCTTCTTCTGTTGCCAGGACCTCCAGCTGAAACAAGTGCATGTGTGTCTGGTGTGTTTTCAAGGAAAAAGGGCACAATGAAGGGCAGCAACCACACTTTCAGGGTTTGAAGGCCCAATCAGGCCAACTTGCATCATGGTACACGGGGCCTCTGTCTACCAGTAGTGCGGTGTGGTGGCCCCTGCTTCTGTGGAGGCTGGGCCACGCAGTCCCCTCTTAGGCAGCCCTGTGCTCCGTGAGAGTTGTGGTCACACAGGAGGGAGCAGGGATTTGGGGGGAGCAGCCAGCTGTCAGCCACCAGCAAGGATGAGGACTGAGCGAGAGCCTGGGGTCACCCGTACCGGAGCTGGGGGGGCTCCTAGCAGAGGGGCTTCTTGTTTAAAAGGTGCATGTGTAGCCCATGTGCTGTTAGGTCTAGGAGGGAGCTAGATTTGGGGGTGCTGCCCACACCCACAGAGAGGGCACTGCCCATAGGCCCACCCCCCACGCCAGGGTCCCAGTGCATGCAGGGTGGGGGCAGGGAGGGGCCCCGTCTCGTTGTGTGCGTCAGGAACAGAGGAGAGGGACAGCACTGTGGAGGTGGTGGCTCTTTGGGGAAGGCTACTTTACATCCTTTTGGAGAGAGAGGAGCGATGGGCCGGTGCTTGTGGCTGTGGAGGCCGCCAGCCAGCCTTCCCTTCCTGCTTTTCATTTAAGGTGGGCATGGGACGCCTTGCTGGAGGGCTCTCAGGGAGAATCTGTGCCACCGTGGTGCGTGAGCTGCCCTGCTGGGCCCGCAAAGACCTCAAGGCACCCGTTTCTCTGCTTGTGTCCTGCGCTTGGCTTTCCTTTCTGAATTGGTTGAGTGGTTTTTATTCTTTGCCTCCTTTTTCCTCTCATGGGGATGTTGGAGAGTGCTGTCCTCCCAGAGGTTCAGATGCATTGCAGCCTGGCAGGAAGGGGCCGATCGTTTTTCACAAGATGACTCATTCATTCCTCCCTCTCTGCTGCGTTGCCAGGCTGTCTGGCAGCCACACATGCAGACAGTGATGGATCTGGAGCAGTGTTATCGCTGGTCCGTGGCGACCAGGGACGGCGTTGGGGGGGTGGAGGGCAAGTCACCCTAGGTATACACTTAGACAAGGGCGAACTAGCCTTCTGGATGCTTCCTTTATAAACGTACCTTCCATTCAGTACAGACATGGGGCCTTTACTGTTGTTCTTTAGCCAGGCTGGGTTAGGTGCACCCAGGTGTGGTGAGCTGTGCCCCACCTTCCACTCTGGTTAAGGGCGGCCTGATGTTTCCTACCCTGGGGAATGTCATGCGTGGTCACAGGAGCCAAAGATGCTTCTACTTCTCTGCTTAAACATGTTCATTCTGCTGATTTCAAGCCTCTGTTTCTCCTTTCTCTGAAACTCCGGTGGTACTCACAAGTTCCACCATTTGATTCAGTGCACACTTCCTACTTGAGTCATGGAGGCCGCCTCGTCTTTGGATATGACGGGTCACCAGTGATACATTCCAGTAACACAGAGCTGGCAAGAGGCTCTCAGTGTGAGCCTCTACCTCTTCTAAGTGCTCTGGCTCTCACGCTCTCTCAGGGCACAAGTCTGCAACCCCACAGCTTGGTTCAGCCTGTAACTGAGTACATGTGCTTGATCCCACCCACTCATCGCCCTCCCAGCTCTGCCTCTCAGCAGGCCCGTTAGGAGCCTGCGTCTTACCAGCGCTGCTTCCACGTGCCCCGTCTTTGCAGAGCCTGGGCCTCAGGCCAGATCTCCTGGGGCTGGCGGCAGCTGGGGAACAGCTGCTTCCGGAGCATGGCAGTGAGCTGTCCTCATCACCCCTTGTATCAATGTGGCAGAACAGGGGCGGAAGTCATGGGAGGAGAACTTTCTGCCCCCAGCGCGCTCCGTCCCGTCACCCGCGCTCTCGCGCACGCGCACGCAGCCCCTCGAGCTGCGGGGCGCTCCTGTGGCGTCTGTGCCCTGCGTTTGCCGCGTTCTGACGGGCCCGGCCTGCCGTGGGGCGGCGTGAGCACTGCGCTGACGGGCTGCGCACAGTCGGGCTCCGCTCTCCGCTCTGCCCCCGCCTGGTTGTCTCGTCTCAGAGAAATCATGTACCTTTCCGGCCTCCCGTTCCCGCCTGTGTAAAATGTGTGAGTCTCCCGTCGCTGTGGTGCCGCCGCAGGTGTCGGACTGATTACATCCCGAGGAGGGCAGAGCCCCTCCGAGCTCGCACGGCGTGTCTGTCTGGTGCAGCGGGACCGGAGGTGTTCGCGCCTCAGGAGAACGTGTTGTGTGCAACTAGTAAGAGGTTGGCGATTCAGAGCTGCCGCCGGGAAGGACTGGGGAAGGCGCCCCTGGAGCGCTGGGCTGTGCGGGCTGGTGCTGCGGGGAGGGGTGCGTGTGGGGCCGCGAGGTCTGCCGGTGGCCAGGGGAGTCGTGCTGGAGGGAAGAAGCCTCCCTAGAAGCCTGACCTTGGTGCAGGCCGCGTGGTGAAAGCGACAGGAGGTGAGAAAGAGTGATTTGAAGCAGATTATATTGTATTTGAAGCCTTACTTAAGGTTTTGTTTCATTCAAGCATGAGCAAGATCACATATCCCTGATATTTTACTGAAATCTACTTAACCTTCCCCCCCCCCCCCCCCGCCGCCAACAAAAGGCAGTAAAGGCGGGAATACGTACTGTGGCAATCTTAAATCGCTGTAACAATATCCTGGTTTGTAACTGCTGGGATTTAAAAGTATCCTTTATGTGTGGAGGATGCTCTGTGTTCTTAAAAGTTGAAGTGGGATGGGTCCTCGGGGGGTGGTTTAGAACCGACCTGCTTGGCTGTGCCCCTGGCACTCAGGATTGCCATCCCAAGGGAGCTCCTCAAGGTAGCAGTGCTCCCAGTCCTGCAGGCGGGCGAGAGGTGGATGCCCACACCTGGAGGGCACACTCCTGTCCTTCCGGACTGAAGATTTTCTGTGCACAGCTAAGAAATAGGCAGAGATTCAGTAGAGATACACCGATTTCAGTTTATAGGATGCCACCGTGGGTGCTATCCAAAGTAAGGCGATTTCTGAAGATTGATGTCAGTGTGATTGGAGTAAAGGGCTAGTGCGCCCTCCCCACCTGCCGTGGAAGACATGCAGTGATTTCAAGATGGAAGTCCTGACATGCCAACTTCATTTTATAATCACACCTCCTGAGACTGACATTGTCACACAAAATTTCATGTTAATTTTTCAGCTGAGTCTGTCACAGAGTGAAGTTCAGAGCTTCTGCCTTTTGCTGCTGGCTTGCTGGTGTAGCCCAGACTACACCTAGAAGATACAGTTCAACAACCTGCCTTCATAAGCCATTCTAGGTCTCCTGCAGTTTGGAGATTTGAGCAAAGCCAAACTGTTAATGCTGAAGTTTAAATTCACGATTATTATTTTATGCTTAGTTTAGGCGATTTTGATACCTTTTCACCATTTTCTTAAGTATTTTGGGAAAAGTTTATTCTCTCTATCCAAACAATGGTTTGGATGTCCAGGAAGTGGAAGTGTTTGTGCTGCTGGAGTCCTGACGCTATGGCACATGGACGGACTGGAAGATAGCTTTAGCCCTATCCCCTTAAACATGAGTGTTCTTTCCCAATATTGAATGGAGCCGTAAGTCTTCATTTTATATGAATGCTACTAAAATAGTCCTCTTTAAGAGAGGAAAAGAGTGATTACATGAGAGAGTTGATGTCCGAGGACCTTTGTCATCGGATCACTGAGCGGTGTATTGAGAATTGCAAACGACACGGCTCTCCTTTTCTCCTCATAGAAGAGCATTGATTGCTTCAGAAACTTAACGGTTTTGTCAGTAAGAGGGTCTAAACAGGGAAGATCATTTCCCTGAGGTTCTAGAAGTCATTATGCACTCATACAAGTCTCTTTCAGTGTTTTACGTCAAAGTTATTTCAGTATAACCTATTTGAAGATAACCTTTACAGATTAACATTAGATATGCTTTCGGTGTCTGGTAAATACAGAAACAATCAGTATTGGCTCTAAATATGTAGCATTAATTTAAACATTTTTTAAAAAGCATATATAACGAGTGTCTTTTGTTTCTTGCACTTGCTGTGATTGGCTGATAAATATTTGTCAAAGAAAGAGAAGCTCGCACGGTGTGGCTTGGATATCCTGAAAAGTGTGAAGAAAAGCATCCCAGAAATTCTATAAAAAATCAAAAATACAATGTATTTACCCTTATACCTGGGGTAAGACTATTACATTCTTAAGAATGGGTTTCATATCAGAGATTCCTGGCTCCTTTTGTTTTCACTGTTTTTTTTTTTTTTAATTTTTTTTCCCGTTAATCGTGTCCTGTCCAAATCAGTGACCTTTTGCTTTTGAACCATTCATGTTTCAAGTAGTTGTTAAATAATTCATGCGCACTTTAATGGGTACATCATGAAGTTCAATGTGAGAAAATTTATAGTTTGACTTCAGTCCTAGATAAATATATTTATATTATTGTAGAAATAATCAAGCCTAAATTAAATTAACAGAAAATAAGTCCTAAGTTTTGTTTGCAGGTGAAGTGGAATGTTAAGTTTAAAGCCTGCCAAGGAACTTCATGATGAAAGTAAAATAATTTTTTATACAAACGTAACTCAGTAACAAAATATCTATAAGCATTGATAGATAATAGTTTCTACTTCACATTATAAATTTCAAGCCATGTTATGTTGTTATATCATTAGTTATCTTTAATTAGGTATTATGCTAGGTGTAAATAATGAAGTTTAAATATTTCATTACTTTTTTTGTTGCTAGTGGTATTTTTGGCTTAAGTTACAAAACTGAGTATGTATTTATGATGATTGACTAATTTTTGGTTTTTGTACATTTCCTATTTTTATAGACCAATTTATTCGTCTTTCTAAAGGCAAAAGGAAGCTGGTACTGGTTATATTTCTATATCAAAGTTTCTGACACATTCTAGTTATTTGCTCTTATGCTCTCTACAAGAAAATGTTTTGGTAAAGTGAAATAAAGTGAAATAAAGCTGTTTTATTTTTCATGTTTTAATTTAAATAATCATGCTGATTTTATACTGGGCATTGATTGCCCCTCAGCACCCTCCCCCATCCATCTAATAGTTGGTGAATGCTTCATATCTAATTAACTCTTTAGTAAAACACACAAAACTACTATCTCCGTCATTAAAAGACAGCTCTTTTGTCAGGACGATAAAATGTAAGCTGTCTTTCAGGGAGATAAATATTCTCATCTTTCTTGAATGAAGTTACTGTTTTCTTTAAATTTTAAATACTCGCAGATTGGCGAAGCCTTGTACGTTTTCCTAAAGGTCACAAAGTTCATTCAGTAGACAACAGAGTATTGATTACAGTGGCTTAAAGCCCACAGTGCAGCCTCACTCTGACCAGAGCAAATCCCTGCAGCCCACCAGGATGGGCTGTGTCCTGAGAGCACCTGTTGGTGTGGCTGCACCACTGTTACCGTGTGAATTCTCGTTCTTAGATTGTCTCTTAAATTAGGCTTTTCATCTAAAACGTAGTATTTTAGAAACATTTGGTAATTGCACAGTAGGAATTCTATGCCATTTTTAGCACAAATGGCAATTTTTGAATTGCTAATAGATATAATTTATGCTACCTGAGATTTTAAAGAAATCACTGAGGAGAAAGAGCTTTCTTTCCTGCTGAGATTAATTTCTGAAATGACTCAAAACATCTTTAGACACCAATTGAATATGATTATGAATATAAACGTGTTATCATTGTAGCTGATTTTTGAGTTGCACAAACAGCTGTATGGTAATGTAGAAAACTTCATTATATAAAAACTGTGGTTCCAGACTCTTTAAGTCAACAATAAGTATTTAACCCATTGCTCTGCTCTTGTTAAAATTTCCATACCCTCCAAGTTGCATATAAAATGGCATCCAAAGAGATTTTGATTTGGAAGTTGCAAGGTTGTAAGTTTAATTGCAGTGATAGTGTGCCATTTGAATTATTCTCATCTATAAACATGAAATTTGTTCCATTTTGATTTTCAATTTAAATTTAATAATTTGAGAATTTGTAAATAGAAGTCTATTAATATACTGGCTCTTGGGTTTTCTTCCTTAAAAATAACTCTATTTGAATTAAAAAACAAAAACAAAGTTGCAGGATTTGCATTCCTAAAATTTTGTTGAAGGATACTTCTTTTGTATTTGAAAATATTATTGCAGATCAACTGCCAAGAGATTATAAAGAATATATAGGTCGCTGCCTTCCTGAATTGGTGTGCAATTCACATACTTTTTTATGTCATTATTTCTTACACTTCGAGAGAAGTAAATAGAGGAGATTAAGACAGTTTTTGTGAAGTCAAATTGTGTATGTTTTGCTTGTTCGCTCAGTTATTTTAAAGCTACCCAGATGTTCGTGTTCAGAAACGTGGCTATTATATTTTATTTTTTACCGTTTCATAAATATAAGGTTAATAGAACTTTCCCATTGTAAGAGTTTCTGAGTTATCAAGATACACATTTGTGTGTATATAAATAATGTATTTATTGACTTACATTGGGAAGATTTCGCTATCTCATTTGCTTTGATATACATACAGAGATTTACAGAAGAGTGTGCAAAACTGGAAATTGTATACAAGAAACTAAAAACTTTTAGAGGATGCTTTTAACATAATTGGAAGTTCTAATTGTTTTTTCAGTTTATTTTAAATATAATTTTAAATAAATATATATGTAATTTAGTTATTGGAAAGCCAGTGTCAGAATTACTTAATTTACTGTAACTGAGGGCATATTGTCACTGTTTGATGGAAATATAGTTAGCTATTGTGCTGATTTAATTATTTAATTGAAGTTTTAAAGGTTATCCTTGGAGAGATTGTGTTAATTTTTTCTTTTCCTTTTTAGGTTTTATATGAACAATTCAAGTTTTTCTTGAATCTCTATTTTCTGGTAGTATCCTGCTCACAGTTTGTGCCAGCATTGAAAATAGGCTGTCTCTACACCTACTGGGCTCCTCTGGTAAAAGAAAAGATTTTTGAAATTAAGTTAAATTATTAATATTTAGTATTTGGTTTTCAGAGTGGAGATGGTTGAAAGATAAATCAATCAGTTTTCAGAAGGATGATACTGCTGCTGTGTACCATTGGACTTCGCTTACAGGGTTTTCCAGAGCTCTTACACTGACCGACTTCGCAGCCTCGCCAGGGGTGTTGGGCCCGTGGGCTGCCTGTGCGTCTTGGCTCAGAGGCCACTGGGCGCCTTTGCTGGCGGGCATGGGGGGTGGTCTCCTTGGGGCATCCTGTACGTGCCCTGTGATACCAGGTCTGTCTCTCCAGCCCGGCTCCCCCATGCCGATGGCGCTGTTGGGAACGATGGGGTGGGGTCTCCTCAGTGACTCTCTTGGCATCCTGATAGATGGGCACTTCTTCCCTTTTGGCTGAAGTAGCTCAGTCAGTAGTCCAGACAGTTTCTGGTTGGCAGCTCAGTGTGGGGAAGTTTTTGGAAGGCAGATGACACTTAACATCAAATATTTCAACTTCAGACATAATGCTGTTTTAATGGTTTGATGCTGTTTGCCAATAATTTTCATTAATTTTCAGCTTATACAGACAAAATGTGTGCCTTCTTTCTTCCTCTCACCTGGAAAAACGTACTGCTTCCTTTTGGCCCCCCAGAGAGGGTCTTCTCAGATGCACCGGGGAGGACTGGCAGAGGGGGCCGAAATCTCCCTGACGGGGTCCCTTCAACTAGCCCCTCCTGCTCCCATCCACACAGACTTTCGAGTCGCATGGATTTGAGCGGTGAAAGTAACTGCATTGTCCTACAAATACAAAATCACCGAATGAATGAATACATGTCCACTCTTTAAATTAGCAAGGTTGGAAGACAGCGGGGTTGTTTAAATAGGGTGGTCAAGGAAGGCCCCTCTGAGGGGCGGCACTCAAATGCTCTCCAGATGGCAGAGTGGCTGGGCCATGTGCAGAACACGGAAAAGAGATGTGCAGGCCAAGGGGCCGGGTGCTGGGGTGCTGCTGGAGCACAGGGACGCGGGGGCTGTGCTGGAAGGCAGGTCAGTGAGGGCTCCCATTTCCTCCTGAGCGGGAGAGGGAGCTGTCTGTGTCTGTGGGTGTCACACAGCACACAAAGGACACTGAGGCTCAGACCCCACTTGTCACAGGACAGCACAGCTGGTTCAGGCCGGACAGCTCTGGAGAGAGGACAGAGACTGTTGGCTTTGTTCCTCGCACCTTTCTTCCCCCGCAGGCAACTTCTGTTCTGCGTCTGAAATTCCGTTGTTACATCTCCTAATAATTTTACTACTTATGTTTGTGTCACTAAAATAATAGTATTGTTTGCATGCTTTAAAAAATCTATATAAAGATTATCTTACTGTCCGTTTCCTGTTGTATCACGCTGTTTTGGCTTAACATTGATTTCTAAAATGGATCCCTGGTGACACATTCACTTTTCACTTCTCTGAAGTACTCCATTGAATAAACATGTCCATCTTTCCAGAAAAAGAGACTTTGAGGTTTCTTCTCATTTTTCACAGTTACAGACTTTCCTATAATGGTCACTGTGATTGTATGTTGTTCCCTGTGCACGTGAGCCGGAGACCCCTTAGGCTGTGTGCATCCTGGAAGTCTGAGTGACAGACTGCTCCTTACTTCTCCCAGTTTCCAATAAAAGCAGTAGAGCATTACAGAAATTTTAGAGCATAGAGAAAATACTGGCTCATCCTAAAAACACAACTATACTTACGATTTCAGTGTGTTTATTTCTGGCCACTTTTTCTACCCCCGGCTTCACGAGGTTGCCCTGAACCTCTTCAGTTTCACTCCGATCTTGGGTTGAAATTCACTTTAGCAGTGATAGTCTCAGAATTTAAGATCTTCTTAAAAATCTAAAGTAAAATGTGTTCATTTCTGTTTTGCTTTTGCATCTTTCCTATTAACTGTGATTTAAGTAGCTTTTAACCAAAGAAAATGTTAGTTTTAGATGGATTCCTGATGAGGAATTCATGCACAGAATTGACTGTGTCGGCCAGAGCTGGAGTGAGAGCGTGCGTGTGAGCGTCGGTGCCTGTCCTTCCTGTGCTTCCGTGTGATGTTTACGTCCTCTGACTCGATTGTCAGCTAGAGGCGTTGGAAGTACTTAGTCCTTCTCTTGTTGGCGTGTGAGAATTAACGACTGCATTTACAGAAGTGCCTAGGTCAGCCCCTGCTGCGGTGTTCAGGGAAGGGACATTGTTACTCTGCTGCACTTGTGTGTCAGGGGCCCCAAAGAAAGGTGAAAAGCCCATTTTTCCCATTTGAGTAACGCTTAATGTTGCCTGGTGACATGCCTGGCCAGGTTCTCATGTCCCTGCTCTCATACCGCACCATTAGACCTCAGAAGTGGTCTGCTTTACGAAACCATGTCCTGTTGTTCTTTGGTTGGGTAGCAGCCACGATCGATGCCTTTCATCAGATAATCGATACTGAAGATTTGTTAGTATCTGTGCTTGCACTGCTATATACATCTTAACCTCTGATTTAGCAAAACTCTTAAAAGGGTGATGTGTCCATTAGATTCACCTTTGAATCCAAGAGGCAGGCTGAGGTATATTGGTTCCTTGATCCAAACTCACCTCAGAAAAAAAATTTTTTAAACTGAAAATTCAGATATCATATACAGAAGATCTTTTTTATTAATCTAGGCAAACTTAAAGAACCTTTAAACTAAATCTACATCTAAAATGTGTGAATGTATACACACACACACATATAATATATATATTTTTTATTTTTGAAATTTTTTTTAAAGATTTTATTTATTTGAGAGAGAGAATGAGAGAGAGAGAGAGCGCACATGAGAGGAGGGAGGGTCAGAGGGAGAAGCAGACTCCCTGCTGAGCAGGGAGCCTGATGCGGGACTCGATCCCGGGACTCCAGGATCATGACCTGAGCGGAAGGCAGTCGCTTAACCAACTGAGCCACCCAGGCGCCCTATATATATATATATATTTTTTTATATAAAGGAGGTGTGCTTCAGCGGGATTCCTTCCTAGCTCCCGATTCCTTGGTCTTTCTTGACCACTGTGTTTGGCCCTGTCCTGTGTCAAGGGCCTGCACTAGCATGTGGTCCTTACACACACACTCAGTGTTTGACGTCTTTTCTCTGCCTGCTTTCTCAGGTTCTGTAAGTACCTGTAAGGTTGCCCAGAGAAAGGAATTAGTTAGCATTTCCAGATTCCTCCTTGCCAGAAGCCTGCCAGGGAAGCATAAAACCATCATACAGCCGGCAGTTATAAAATCTTACGTCTGACGTCCATTAATTTTAAACAGGGCACTTCACATTTGTTCTGCTCTCCACCTCAAGGGTATTTCTGAAGACAGTGATGGTTTAATAATCTTTCTATATCAAGCACTCTGGGCAATGTTATTTACTAGCTTCAGCTCTGATCTAATTTCTGTTACATTTGCCATAGAACAGGAGAGCAAACTGAAAATAAGTGATTTTACTGCATTCTTGGGTCAGAATGAAGATTACCTTTTGCATCATTCAGTTTCCACAGCAGCTCTTTGAGGAAAAGCTAGTGTAATCATAGTAACAAAACGGATTGTAATGCTTCTATCAGAGTGAATCGGGTAGAATAGATCTAGCCATGCAAGCGGTTCTTAGACAAAGGAGGTCTGGATCGTTAACACGGCATCTTCCACATAAGCTGTGTTCGTGGTATTTTGTTAATGGAAAGCCAGATAGACTGCGTAGGTGATCAGTCAGTCTGCGAGGACTCTGATTTTCGGTCCTTCCTTCTGTCCACTCTTTCTTCTGAGTGTCTCTGCATGTTGGAGGTGTGGATGGAGTATGGAAAGGAGAAACCAAATCATACCTGGACTTATACTTCCTGCTGTCCAGAGACAAACATGCTTAACATAAGCTGCACATTTAGTGTGACCTTTGCAAAGGTACGTGTGCTGCTTGTGTCTGAGTTTCCCTGTCTTAAGTAGAGCTAAGCGTTTCTGTGGCATTTAAAAGGTAGCTTATTTAAAATACATAGAAAAGTTTCTGGTGTGGTTAAACTGATATTCTATCAATAGAATTATATAATTATATAATTTAATATTTAATACATGATATGTCAGTAGAATTTTTTCTCTTTTTATAAAAATACCTCTTGTTTTGGCACTTACTCCACATGGCCCCTGGGCCATCCGGAGAAGTAGGAAGAAGGAATTCTACTTTGTGGTACAAGATTTAGTCCCGGCCCATGAACCGGCTGTGTGACACATTCCTGTCAGGCATTGTGACTGACAGACTGATGCCACAAATACTGTGGTTTTGCTGTGGAATACCGTCACCCTCTTGGGTTTGCTTTTGGCTCTTCTAGGTGGCATTACTGTAGCTTCCATCTTTGACCTGCTTGGTGCTGAGGTCACGGGAGGGTCCAGGTACTCCTGTGGGGCCACTTGTCCACATCTTCCATAGGCCACCGGTCTGTTCTGATCCAGTTACGACCCAGTAGATCTAAACCCTAAGGGTGGAGGCCCATGTGTGGTAGACTCCAGTTGTTAAGAAGGAAATGGTGGCATGGCATCGGCTGTGCCTTTCTCGTCACCTGCTTTATGTTGCAAGGCTGGCTCTTGGGGCTTTTCTCAGGGTAGATATGCCGGCGACTGCCATGGTAGTATGGGCGTGACACCTCTTGGTTGTTGCTGGTCCTGCACATCTGTCCTGTATTCAGGTAAACCCTAGATTTGAGGTGTGGCCCAGAGTGGCTTGCAGGTCCTAGCAGTCTTTGCCTGTGACCAGGGCTCTGTCTCCTTGAAGAGTGCTTACCTCCAGTTTCAGAAGTTGGGACCTGCCCCTATTTGGTGATCTTCTCTAATATTACTGCTTTAGAAATGAGAGCTTATTTTCACTTCCTGAGTTCTTGGAAGCACTAGGAACTATTATGTTTTGTGGTTTATAATTACTTGATGCATGGAGAAGTAACTTTTGCTGTCTTTAAGCCATAGGTGTCCAGGATGGAAGTCAGACTGACCTGGAGAGTCTAGGTGACATATATATGTGTGGGCCTGTTCCTTGGAGAGGGGAGGTGAAAGTACACGTCCCAGGCAGAGGGCTCGAGCAGATCTGTAGTGCAGAAAACCTTCCCGGTGATGGTGCCACGTTTGCCTGATTCAGAGCCACTCCTCTGACAATACTGTCTTCAGTCTCTAAGGAACATAGGCTTGACAGCCATTGTCCCCTCTCTCTCTCAAGGCAAGGGGGTCACAAGTAGAATTGTAAGAAATTACGTATACACTGTGAACATGGTCTGCAACAGTAAATATTCTCCTGCCTGAGAACAGCTGCATAGAACTGTATTTCCTGCTTCGGTGGATGCGTTATGTTTCATGTTACTAACACTCAGTTGAGACTTAGAGTTTTTGTTTTTAAAGTGGTATTGTCTTCCCACCTGAGACTAACCGCATCTTTGAATTCAGGAAATACAGTATTTCAACATATGAGTGTACCATGAATTTCCTATTTATAGACATTCAGGTTATTTCCAGTTTTTTATATTGGATGCTGCTGGGATCCTTGTTTTTTTGTTTTGTTTTGTTTTTTAGGATAAATTTCCGGAAGTGAAACTGTTTGGTTAAAGTGTGTGCAAATTTTAAGGCTTTTGATAACACTAAGTTTGTTAAGAGAATATTTTGGTGTCTCCTGCTTTGGATTTTCATAGTTTTTTCTCTGTCTTTACCTGTACTAAAACACATCTAGATAGAAAGGGAAGAAGGAGGCCTGGGCTCTTTTCACAGTGGCGTGATCTTGTACGCTGGGAAGTCTGAGGTGTCCACACACAGAGAAATGTTAGAACTAAGAAATGAGGTAGGAAGGTTGTCGGGTACAACATAGATACACAAAACCACTTGTATTTCTGTATACCAGCAGTGATCATCTGAACATGAAATTACAATAACAGTTTCGTTGTTGTGGCATCAGAAAGAAAAAAATAGGAATAGATTTAGCTAAAATACAGGGTTGCCTGTTGGAAACTAATAAAATATTTTTTTTAAAAAAAATCAAAGATCTAAATAAATAAAAGTCATCCCATGTTCAGGAATTGAAAGACAGTATTGTTACAGTGGCAGCACTCTCCAAATTGATCTGCAGATTCAGCACAATCTGTCAAAAATCCCACTTGGCTTTTTGGCAGAAACTCACGAGCTGACTCTAAAATTCATATGGAAATGCAGGAGACCCAGAGTAGCCAGTGCAACCTAGAAAAGAAGATCAGCATTGGAGGACTCCTGCTTCCCCATTTCAGAGCTCATTTCAAAGCCACAGTAATCAAGAAGGTGTGGGACTGGCAGAAGGATAAATGACTAGACCAACGAACACAACGTAGAGTCCAGGAATAAACCTTTACATTCATGACAGATTGGTTTTCGGCAAGGATGCTCACACCGTCCGGTGGATTGTTCAGTGCACTCCACGAATGGTGCTGGGGCACCTGGACAGCTGGATGCGAAAGAAGGAAGTTGGGCCCCTCCCTCAGGTCATACCCAGAAAACCCCTCGTAATGGATCATAGACCTCAGCGGAAGAGCTAAAACTGTAAGACTCCTGGCGGAAAACATAGAGGCCAATTTTTGTGATCTTGGACGGTAAAAGCCCAAGTGACTAAAGAAAAACTTACATTCTATTTATCCAAATTAAAAACTTCTGGACATCAGAGGATACCATCAGGAAAATAAAATGATAACCTAGAGTGGGGGAAAATATTTGTACTCTCACATATGCTAATCCCATGTCTAACGAGGTACTTGTTTCCAGAATAATACAAAGAGCTCTTACAGCTTCACAGTGAAAAGACAAATGACACCGTTAACAAGTGGGTGTAGGATCTGAACACACATTTATCCCAAGAAGATACGAATGGCCAATAAGCTCCCGTTAAGGGTTATAACCACTTTGGGAGGAAGCTTGGCTGTTCATCAAAATGCTAAACGGGCCACATCACCCAGAAGAGGCGAATTCATAGAGACAGAAAGTTGGACTCATGGTTGCCAGGGGTTGGGGGCTGGAAGAGATGAGGGTGACCACTGTCCAGTGTGGGATTTCTCTCTCTTTGGGGTGATGAGAATAGTCTACAGTCAGATGACGGTGATGGTACAACTCAGCGTAGCAGGGAGGATCAACTTTGAGTAAACACAAGGGCTCACCTCATGTGGCCTGTTGGTGACACAGACACAGCCCTGGAGTGACAGACTGTTGTCCTTTGAGGGCAGTTGTCCAGCGTTGGGTCATTCACAGAGTAGCCTGGGGAATGCGCGTCCGTGTAACATGCAGCCTTCTGAAGAGTCTGTGGTCATAGAGAGGTAGACTTGAAGAGTGTTCACACTCGGAAAACACAAGTGTAGCCTCTGAGCTGTCAGCCACATGTCGGGGGCATAACAGATTTCACAAGAGATCACAAGCACATCAGAGTTTATTTCTGTAGCCTCAAGTTGACCTGTTGAGGTTTTGCTTACAAAGAGGACAAGCCTGCACAGGAGGAGGCTGTCGTGTTGGGATTGCGCCGCGTTCCTTCCTGCTTTCTTCCACCAACAGAATTCAAGCGCAGAAAGCATAAGATTTTATGTCAGCCTTTGGTAATTTGATATTTAAAGGCACGAGCGTTCTAAAGAGAATTCCTGGGGTTTTTTTTGTTTTTTTGTTTTTTCAGATTGTTGATTTCTTTTTTCTTTGGGTTACTAAGTATTTTCTGATGTTTAGCTTGTACATGTTATGATATGAATTTAAAAAAATTATTTGGGAATAGGGAGAATTGTAAATCATTTAGTATGTGTTATATTCCTCTTGTAGTGTTTCATTATTACTTTTTTGTCTTTTTTCTTTGTTTTCGTTTATGT
Source organism: Eumetopias jubatus (assembly GCF_037043125.1). NCBI lineage: Eukaryota > Metazoa > Chordata > Mammalia > Carnivora > Otariidae > Eumetopias > Eumetopias jubatus. Next base: position 1,255,094 of record NW_028274853.1, read on the forward strand.
TTTAGAAGTAATATAAATGGGGGGGAAGTAAAACTGCTTTGGTAAAAGAATATTCCCTTAACTTTTTTGTTAAAGCTAGTTTTCTCAAATACCATATTTTATTTTGTTTTATAGGGATTTGTTTTGGCTGTTACTATCATGAGGGAAGCAATTGATGAATTCCAGCGTTTTCAGCGAGACAAGGAAGTGAATTCACAGCTATACAGCAAGCTTACAGTAAGAGGTTAGCAAGACCCTTTTGATCTAGCTTATCATTTGCTAACTGTAATCATCATTTTAGAGTGAACATAAGTGAAAGAAAACGTGTCTTAATTCTGTTACAAAATAGTATTTTTCGATTACATATGGTATCTAATTAATTTTTTTTAGTAATCTCATGACTACAATTTCAAGAGAACACATGTGAAACCCAACTGGTGTATGCACATTTTCTGTGAATATCACCTTACCTAAAATCTCTGTTTGTGTTCTATTTAAACACAGTCGTAAGGGTCGGACAGACATCTGGTACCATGGCCTTAAGTGAAGGGACTCGGAGCCCCTACAATAAATGTCATGATCCAAAATGATAACTGCTTTATGCCCATTTCTCCTTCACTTCATTCAGGGCTTTAACCCTTCCCTAATTTTATGTTGTTAAGGAGCTTGTTTATTTGGTCTCTCAGTCCCAGTGGAGAAGAAGCGATGTGTAGAGGAGTGTGGGAGAAGCCATTATAGGCGGGAATTATGCCTGTCGGAAAGTGACACCGTGACAGTCATTACCTCAGGGAGGGACAGTGAAGGAGGGCACTGAAGAGCTAGACAAGTATGCATAAGAACTTGGAAGCCTGTTTATAAAATGAGGTTTAAAGTGGAGTTTGTATCTTCTGTTTACATGTGGACATTTGTACACTGAATTTATTTATTTGAAAGAATTCTCCAAAAAATATTTCTGTAGCTTATTGGGATATATTTCATATAACATAAAGTTTATCCATTTAAAGTATACAGTTCAGTGGTTTTTGGTATGTTCACAGAGTTATGAAACTATTAGCACCATCTAATTTTGGAACCTTTTTTTTTTTTTTTAAAGATTTTATTTATTCGACAGAGAGCACAAGTAGGCAGAGTGGCAGGCAGAGGGAGAGGGAGAAGCAGGCTGTCTGCTGAGCAGGGAGCTGGACGTGGGGCTTGATCCCAGGACCCCAGGATCATGACCTGAGCTGAAGGCAGCCGCCCAACCAACTGAGCCACCCAGGCGCCCCTAATTTTGGAACATTTTTAACATTCTAGAAAGAAACTGAATATATTAGCCATCATCCCATTCTTGCCCCTTCTGACCCTCTTCCAGGCCCAGGCAGCCCCCGGTCTGCTTTCTGTCTCCGTGGATTTGCCTCTTAGGACAGGTCACAGAAGTGGAATCGTGCAGTATGTGGGCTTTTGTCACAGGCTTCTTTCACTTGGCATTCTGTGTTCAAGGTTCATCGGTGTTGTGGCACCTGTCAGGCTTTATTTCTGTTTGTTGCCAAATAATATTCCACTCTGTGGTATTCTGCGTTGTGTTCACCGATTCATCTGTAGACGGACGTTTGGTTTGTTTCCACTCTAGGCTGTTGTAAATAGTGCTGCTGCGAATGTCCGTATGTGAGTGTTTTTGTGTGAACATTGTTTTATTTCTTTTGTAAATATACCTAGAAGTGAAATTGCTGGATTATATGGTAACTATGTTTTTGATAAACTGCCAAGCTGTTTTCCTAATTGGCTACCCCATTTTGCATTCTCACCGGCAGTGTGTGAAGGTTCCAGTTTCTCCACATCCTCACGGGCACTGTTACTGTCTGTCTTCTTTATTGTGGCCGTCCTGTTGGGTGTGAAGTGGTATCTCACTGTGGCTTGATTTGTCTTTCCCCGACGACTAGTGCTATTGAGCATCTTTCCATCTGCTTATTAGGTGATTGTATGTCTTTGGAGAGATGTTTATTCAGATTTTTTGCTTACTGTTTTTTTTTTTTTTCTCATTGTGTGTACCTCTTTTAAGATACCACCTTTTTTGCTTTTCGCAACGGATTTGCCGCCAGAACACAGGTGTCGTGAAAACCACCGCTCAACCTAAAACCAAAATGGGAAAGGAAAAGACTCACATCAACATCGTCGTCATTGGACACGTAGATTCGGGCAAGTCTACCACTACTGGTCATCTGATCGACAAATGTGGTGGGATCGACAAAAGAACTATTGAAAAATTTGAGAAGGAGGCTGCTGAGATGGGAAAGGGCTCCTTCAAGTATGCCTGGGTCTTGGATAAACTGAAAGCTGAACGTGAACGTGGTATCACCATTGATATCTCCCTGTGGAAATTCGAGACCAGCAAGTATTACGTGACCATCATTGATGCCCCAGGACACAGAGACTTTATCAAAAACATGATTACAGGCACATCTCAGGCTGACTGTGCTGTCCTGATTGTTGCTGCTGGTGTTGGTGAATTTGAAGCCGGTATCTCCAAGAATGGGCAGACCCGTGAGCATGCCCTTCTGGCTTACACACTGGGTGTAAAACAACTAATTGTTGGTGTTAACCAGATGGATTCCACTGAGCCACCCTACAGCCAGAAGAGATACGAGGAAATCGTTAAGGAAGTCAGCACCTACATTAAGAAAATTGGCTACAACCCCGACACAGTAGCATTTGTGCCAATTTCTGGTTGGAACAGTGACAACATGCTGGAGCCAAGTGCTAACATGCCTTGGTTCAAGGGATGGAAAGTCACCCGTAAAGATGGGAATGCCAGTGGCACCACACTGCTTGAAGCTCTGGATTGCATCCTGCCACCAACTCGTCCAGCTGACAAGCCCTTGCGTCTGCCTCTCCAGGACGTCTACAAAATTGATGGTATTGGTACTGTCCCTGTGGGCCGAGTCGAGACTGGTGTTCTTAAACCTGGGATGGTGGTCACCTTTGCTCCAGTCAATGTTACAACTGAAGTAAAGTCTGTTGAAATGCACCATGAAGCTTTGAGCGAGGCTCTTCCTGGGGACAATGTGGGCTTCAATGTCAAGAACGTATCTGTCAAATTGTTCGTCGTAGCAATGTGGCTGGTGACAGTAAAAATGACCCACCCATGGAAGCAGCTGGCTTCACGGCTCAGGTGATTATCCTGAACCATCCAGGCCAAATCAGTGCTGGATATGCACCTGTGCTGGATTGTCACACGGCTCACATTGCTTGCAAGTTTGCTGAGCTGAAGGAGAAAATAGATCGTCGATCTGATAAAAAGCTGGAAGATGGTCCCAAGTTCTTGAAATCTGGTGATGCTGCCATTGTTGATATGGTTCCTGGCAAGCCTATGTGTGTTGAGAGCTTCTCTGACTATCCTCCTCTGGGCCGTTTTGCTGTTCGTGACATGAGACAGACGGTTGCTGTGGGTGTCATCAAAGCAGTGGACAAGAAGGCAGCTGGAGCTGGCAAGGTCATCAAGTCTGCCCAGAAAGCTCAGAAGGCTAAATGAATATTATCCCCAATACCTGCCACCCCAGTCTTAATCAGTGGTGGAAGAACGGTCTCAGAACTGTTTGTGTCAATTGGCCATTTAAGTTTAATAGTAAAAGACGGGTTAATGATAACAATGCATCGTAAAACCTTCAGAAGGAAAGGAGAATGTTTTGTGGACCATGTTTTTTTTGTGTGTGTGTGTGGCAGTTTTAAGTTATTAGATTTTAAAATCAGTACTTTTTAATGGAAACAACTTGACCAAAAATCTGTCACAGAATTTTGAGACCCATTAAAACAAAAGTTTAATGAGAAAAAAAAAAAAAACATACAACCTTTTTTTTTTTAATTTTATTTTACTGTGTTATGTTAGTCACCATCCATTACATCATTGGTTTTTGATGTAGGTTCCACGATTCACTGTTTGCGTACAACACCCAGTGCTCCATGCAGAACATGCCCTCGTAAATACCCATCCCCAGGCTCACCCGTCCCCGGGCTTACTGTTTTAACTGGATTAATTGTTTTTTAATTATTGACTTGTAAGCATTCTTTATACAATCTGGATTTAAATCTCTTGTCAATATATGGTTTGGAAATATTCTGTCTCGTTCTGTGGCGTGTGTTTTCTTCTTCTCGGTATCCTCTGACGCACAGAGTTTTCATGTTATGATGTCCAACTCATCTGTGTTTTCTTCTGTTGCTTTTGCCTTTGGCATTGGAGCTAAGAAACAGTTTACCAACCCGAGGTCACGAGGATTTACTTCTTTATTTTCTTCCAGGGATTTTATAGTTTTAGCTCTGACATTCAGATGTGTGATCCACTTTCATTTCATATTTTGTGTATGGTGTGTGATATGGGTTCACATTCCTTTGCATGTGAGTATCCAGTTGTCCCAGTACCATTTATTGAAAAGACTATTCTTTTGAGGTTAAGTTGAATGATTAACTATTAAGAAGCTTTGATGCTTAAAGCTGTGGCATGATAGAGGTTAGGTGTGTTGTAGAAAAGAGGTATGCTTGCGTTTTGGAAAAGAGAGTCCCCAGAATGGCCAGGCAAATTAGGTGTAACCTTGGTATGTCTTTTTTAGAATATAATACAGATCCTGGCTTATTTTTTAAATTGTTTTTAACTGTGGTATTTGGACTGTGTAAAGATTTGTTTCTGTGTATTAATTGTATCATTCAGAACTAAATGGTATGGTGGCATCTGAGAAACTGGCAGAGGAGGCAGTCCTGCATGCCCTTCCTTTCTTCCACAGAAGCACGGAAAAGTCAAGCTCCTGCCATGAGGAATGCAGCCCACAATCTGGACTGGGGACTCTGGACCCTGCTCTGAAGGGAGTAGAGCAGAACTTAATTGCAGAGAATTGTGTCTGTCTGTCCAACCTGTGAGGGACACATGAAGGACGGACTCAGGATGTCTTTCTTTCATCTAACATGGATGTCACTCAGGACAGAGGAGCCAAAAGCCGGTGGGCATTTCTCAAGCCCATGTCAGGCTTAGGAGAGGCAGCAGTAGCTTGGGGCCAGCATTGACAGTCGACACACAGAATAGAGGGTCACGTGCCAAGCCGAGGAAGCTGGAGAGGGGACTTCTTTGGAAAATTGGGGCATGTAAAAGTGCCCGTGTTTACTGGGGAGTTTTGAAAGTCAAATCCAAGGCCAGCCCTAGATCACACTCAGAAAAGACCCCGAGAAAGCGTTTTGCCTCTGGCCAGTCTCTAGGCTCAGTGCAAGCAGAGGTGAAAGCTCAGGCTGAGTTCTAGGCAGCCTGGCTCTGTGTTGGAGTCCCCAGCACAGAGGCAGTCTGCGACGATCGGGAGAGGTTGGTCTCCCTTTCTCCCTCCCTTGCTTCGTTCCTCCCCCCTCGCAACGCCTTCCTTCTTCCCTCCCACCATCCTTCCCTTTCTTAGTCTCGCCCCCTCCCCATGCAAGGAAATCCTTTCCAAAACACTGGCTGAAAGACTTCTCTCCATACATGACAAAGAATACACACTTTACAAAATGAGTCTACAAAAGTCACTCTACGTGCATGGCTGCAGCATATACCGAACAACAAAACAAACCCAGAAGAGGGGGAAGTGCCTGATTTCCTGAGTTACCAGATTATAATAGTCAAAGTGTACAGGTTTCCACAAAAAACTTACAGAACATGCAGAGAAACCATGTGGCCTAGTCACAGAGGAAATGAACAGAAACCGTCCCTGCAGAAGCCCAGATTCTGGACTTAGGAGACAAAGTCTAGATTAGCTGCCTTAAGTCTGTCCAAGGAGCTAAAGGAAACAACTGAAAAACACTGACAGGATTAGGAAAAATGATGGGTTTTTTTGTTTTGTTTTGTTTTTTTGAGATTATATTTCTTTCTTTGACAGAGACACAGCGAGAGAGGGCACATAAGCAGGGGGAGGGTCAAAGGGAGAGGGAGCAGCAGGCTTCCCGCTGAGCAGGGAGCCCGAGGTGTGGGGTTCGATCCCAGGACCCCTGGGATCATGACCTGAAACGAAGGCAGACACACTTATCGACTGAGCCACCCAGGCACCCCGAAAAATGATGTATTAACATACAGAATACCAATAAAGGTATAGAAATTATAAAAGAAGCAAAAGGCAAAAATTCTGGTGCTGAAAAGTACAATAAATTAAAGGAAAAACTCACTGGAGAGTTTCAGCAGAGTTGAGCTGGCAGAAGAAGGAATCAGTGACCTTGAACCTAGGTAATTTCAATAACTAGATAATTTCAAGTGGAATTACCCATTCTCAGAAGCAGAAGGAAGAGTGAAGGAAAATAAGCAGGTCCTAAGGGACTTGTGGGTGGTGCCAAGTGTACTACATGTGCACACACTGGGCATCTTGGAAGGGAGAAAGGGTGGAGAGAATGTTGTAGGGAGTAGTAGCCATTAACTTCCCAAATTTGATGAAAGACATGACTCTACATACTCGGGAAAATCAGTGAATCCCTAGAAAGATAAATGCAAGGAAATCCGCACTGAGACACATGACAATCAAACTGTTGAAACCCGAGGACCAAGAGGATATTCTGAAAGCAGCAAGAGAGAAACACACAAGGAAGGGCTCTTGAGTGAGAAACGCTGGAGGTCAGAAGGACGTGGGGTGACATTATTAAGATGGGAAAAGAAAAAAATGATCCACCAAGCATTGGATGTCCGTAAACCTCTCATTCACAAATGAAGGCGGATTGAGACATTTCCAGATGCCTTTAGAATCGAAAACAGGGACTCAGGCAGATAGGCATCCACCCATGTTCATGCAGCACTATTTATAATTGCCCACATGTCCACCGGTGGGTGAATGGACAAATTATGGTGTTTTTTCACATTGGAATATTATCCAACCATAAAAATTAATGAATACTGATAAACCCGGATGCCCCTTGGAAACATTACACTCTGTGAGAGAAAGCAGACACAAAGGGTCACGGACTCTATGTCATTTACACGAAGTATCAGAACAGGTAGATGAATGGAGCTAGAAAGCAGGTTGTGGTCGCCACGGCCCTGGGAAGTGGCGGCAGCGGCGGGCGGGGGGCAGCTGCTTAGTGGGCATGACACGTCCTCTGTGTGAGGGAAATGTTTTTGAGCTTGATAGAGTGGGTTGCACAACATCGTGAATGGACTCAGTGCTGTATTCACTTTAAAATGGCTGATTTTGTTATGTCATTGTCACCTAAAAATAGTAAAAAATGAAGAAGGCATACTAATCATATCTTTTACACTTCTGTGACACTCCAACTCAGAATATTTTAAAAATAATTGTCAGTGGGTTTATTTCAAAGACAAATGCAAATTTACCTTTTTAAACAAGATAGATCATCATTGGTGATCTTTGGAAGGACATTTTTACGTGTAGATGATGATGATACTGCTTTTTTTTTTGACTTCCTCGTGAGTGTCAGTAACTTGCTCATTTGCATAACTGCCATTCAAGGTAGGTTGGCTTATCTCCATGTTACAGGTGAGGGACCTGAAGCTCAGGCCATGTGATTTGCCCTGAGCCACTGCAGTTTTGGTAGAGTTCATATTTGAACCCAGACCATTCTGATGTCAAACCCAGTGTTCTTTCAACTGTAGTGCTTTGCTCCGTGGCTGGTTATTCTGATGCAAATGACTGATAGGTAAAATCTGGGATGTAAAAAAAAATGCATGTATATGCTCATTGACTTTAGTTTGAAATTTGTTTTCTTGTGAAGAATACGTTCATCTCCTTAATTTCTAGTATTTCGTAGTGATCTGTTCTTTGAATGGCATTGGTGGCTACTTCCTTATGTGACTTAACTGTGGTTTGTTATATTTACAGTATTTGATCTTTTTGTATTTGGAGTTCTTAAGCACATTCTTGTAGAAATACTCTGGGAAAAGTTTTCTCTATGTTTTCTGTGGAAAAGGAAAGCCATGTCCACTTTTAAGTATGCTCCTATCTTTGGGGTGCTTTGTTAGAAGCAGAGAGTATTTTAACTGGTATGCAATGTCAGTCAACACTGAGATTCTTTATTTATTTTTTTCAGTTTATTGATTTATTGTTTTAGTCATCTTTGCACCCAGTGTGGGGCTCAGACTCACGACCGTGAGATCAGGGGTGTTATGTGCTTCCTGTGGAGCCAGCCGGGTGCCCTGACACGGACGCTGTTTAGTTAGCTGCATGTGTCGTTACTTGAGAAGCTGCTTCTCTTGCCGTGTGGGAATTCTCTGTGTCTGCTGCTGCCCCTGTCACTGCTTTCTCCCTGTTTGTGATGACTTTATTCTTCATGTTTAGCCCAATGGACAGCATCTGAGTCAGAGCCTAGCAGGAGAATGTGAAATTGTTGGCAGCTCTTACAAAAATCCCTGATGAGGACTTTGAATTGTGGGGCCGTTCTGTACTTTGATTCTTTTTACCTCTTGCTCAGGAGAGGTGTCTGAACTGCACACTTGGCTGCAGTCATTCCACTGGCTGGCTCTCAGTTCGGTTCCCGATAGTCCCTAAGAACCCAGTGTGTGTGAGACACTGCGATGACCTGACGGGATTCAAACATGAGTAAGTCCTGGACGACGCTTTTTAAAGAGTTCATGCACTATCCTAGCAGGGACGATAAATTCAGAGTTTTGTTTTTGTCTTCATCAGCCACCAGATCTCAGCAGGACAACATCGTGTCACCCACTGTTGGTGGAAATTCCAAATTTACACCTAAAGCTAATGTGGGACTTTCGATTCAGAAATGGATCTGGAATTCTGTGATTGCAGAATGATGCAGGTGACTGCAGGTGATGACTGCAGTCAGTCTTAGCTGTTTCTTGTCATGGTTACGGCATTTTGTTATTTAACGTGCTTTCTAATATTCAGACATAGGAGAGAGGGAAGTCTGTTGTCTTTGAACATTGTGGGCATTGTGCGTGTGTGCACGTGTGTGTATGCGAGGAAGAACATTTACATATTTACATGCTTCTGGTGTTCCAGTTTCCTTGCCAAAAAGGAACTTTATCCACAGAAAGTGGCCATGTCCTTTATTCCTGTCTGTTTTAGCATCTTTGATCCTTACCGTCAACACTGTTGCTACATACTTGTTAAAATTCTTAGTAGCTTTTTTTTACATAAAATATCATGAATTATCTTAATGAAATTCATCTTTTAATGAAATTGTGTGTCATAGTTATTCTTGAAAAATCAAGGGATCTTAAAATCCGTCCTTACTGCCTTTTACACATTGTGGGTGATGTGCACTTTCACAGGGAAATCCTAATATGTAACTGGTTTCATGAGTTACTGCATGTTCCACTTGGTAAGAAGGATTTCCTTTTGTGACAGTCATGTCTTCAGATAGTTGGGTTTTTTAAAAAACAGTATTCTCAAATGTTAGCAGAATTTTCCCATCAGAAATTGCTTGAGAGCTCCTAAACTCAGAAGTAATCAGAATGGATTGTCGCCATGCAGTCCGCAGAGAGGCGTCAGTGACTTTCCTTCTCTTATTCGAGTGGTTTCATCTCTCAGTGGTCCACTTTTGTGACAGTGCAGGTGAAGAACAGTGGGTACTTGGAAGTCCTTTCTGTGTGTTTTCTGTATGTAGTCAGAGCAGTCCTTTGATAAATGTGCTCACCTTCTCACGTGTTTACATCATGCGGTCTTCTTTCCTGTCTGTGGTCTGAGCAGCGTTTGGAAAGCATCCATAGAAGAATGTACAGTATACATTACTACATTTGTACCATATAATAGTAGTTTTTTTTTTTTAAGATTTATTTATTTATTTATTTGAGAGAGAGAATGAGATAGAGAGCACATGAGAGGGGGGAGGGTCAGAGGGAGAAGCAGACTCCCTGCTGAGCAGGGAGCCCGATGCGGGACTCGATCCCAGGACTCCAGGATCATGACCTGAGCTGAAGGCAGTCGCTTAACCAACTGAGCCACTCAGGCGCCCAGTAGTTCTTGATCCTAGTATGTGTCAGGAACACACAGACAGTTGAGATTTGTTATCTCATCAGTTCAGTTCTCTGTGGCTGTACCAAGGTGGACATAGATACCCGGAACTAGGTATGTACTCATTACCCTCACCAGTCTTTCTTCCTCACGTCACCCTAAGAGGATCTGTATGAGCTTAACTTCATGATATTCATACACCATGTTTTGTGTTGTTTTGTTTTTTAAGATTTTTTATTTATTTGACAGAGCACAAGCAGAGGGAGAGAGAGGGAGAAGCAGGCTCCCTGCTGAGCAAGGAGCCCGATGTGGGACTTGATCCCAGAACCCTGGGATCATGACCCGGGCCGAAGGCAGCCGCTTAACCGACTGAGCCACCCAGGCATCCCCCTTTACACCGTGTTTTTTATTGCATTGTTTGGAGATTAGGGGCCACGAGAAAGTAATGGAAAAAACTGGCTAACACAAAGTACCTTTTCACAGGTGAGAAGTGATTGTTGTTTTGTGTGTAGGTACCTATATGTGCTAGCATCTGGGACCTCTCTCTGCTACCTGGTGTCACTCTGGTGGTCACCCTTAATTATCGGCTTCTCAGCTGTGTTCATACCGCTATTTTCTCCCGAGTTACGCAGGGCGGCTGGCATATGTAGGGACTCAGGAAATGGGATGACACCCGAGGAATTTCCAGATCAAATAGGAAAAGTTTGAAGCCTGATCTTGTCAGCCAGCCGCCCAGTGAGGGTTCCCCTTTCCTGACGTCCTTGCCCGCTTTACTTTCTTTAACTTGCCAACTTCCGTGGTGAAAAATGCTCTCCTTGTGTTTTGCTTGCTGCTTACCTTTTAACATTTCATTGTTCATTTTGATCTTTGATAAAAGTTTATTCATCTTTTTTCATACATCTTTACCTTTTCATAATTTCTCTAAGAAATTTATCTGGTGACAAATATTTTTGTCTTGACTCATTTTTGTATCTTTTTCTTTTAAATGTAGATAAATTTGTACTTTTTATGTATGTAGATCTGATCTTTTCCTCTGTGGTTTTTACTTCAATCTTAGAAGGTCCATTCAACCCCGATGTAAATGAGTGTTTTAATCTCCCTACAGTGTTTCTGTGTGTTCATTTTCCGTAGCCGCTTGTAATTTTACGTATCAGGTGTGCGTTGTATGGAGAAAGGGATCTGTCTTCTTTTTTCTCCTCAAATGGTTAGTTAGTTCCTTTAAAAGCAGTTATTAACGTGACTAAAGCTCTTTTCTCAGACCTTGGAGAAATGGATCAGATTTGTTTGGGCCCTTTTCTTCGCTTTCTTGTCTGCTGCACGGGCTCATCCAGATTTCCGTGCCAGTTCCATTCCAGTTTTAAATAATGTTCCTTTTTAGCATGTTCTAGTGTCTTGGAAAATCTTTCCCTCGCTCCCTCCTCCCCTCCCTTTCTCCATCAGTTATTTTTCGTTTTCATTTTTTTCTTGTTTTCCCTGAGAAACACGAAACACTCTAAATATAAGATGATTGGGAGTTTTTCCTTCTGCTTGTGAGTTAGACCAGTGGCGTCGAAACCTCATAAATAGGCTCATGGTGGCTTGCCGTCTTCATCCGTGATTTCTTCATTCTTCTACCAAGGATCGATGTCAGCCTCCACACTTGGGAGTCTTTGAGCAGTAAGAAACTGCCATGGGATTATTGAAAATCTAAGGAAATGAGAGACTAGGGACAATTTTGAACCATCTTTAGTTCATATACCTCTCAGTAGTAATGTCACCATGCTGATTCATGTAGGGCCTTGGAGTTTTTGTACCTTTGTAGGCCCAGGAGAGAGGAAGGCTTTTCATAAAGCTTCTGGTTTTCGTGTTTGAGAACCTTAGAACTTGTTAATTATGGACTGTTCATATTAACAATATTTTGTATTTTAACATTTGGTAGATGTATAACAATTCTTTCTAAGCACAGAAAACAAAGATTAGACATTTCTCTTATGCAAACACCAGCAGGCTTCACCAAGACTTTGAAATGTCCTGTCAGTAGTAAGACCCTAAAAATTTTCATTTGTACCTGTTAGTTGAGAAAATATTTAGTATTGAGATACTAATTTTTCAAACCCTTGTACTTTTCTACAAAATCTTCAGTTAACGCAGTGAATTGCAATCGATACTTAATTTCATTATTTAGTTCTGCATATTGCTTCAGGCAAAAGATGTGTGCCGTGGTGGGCTATAAAGTATTCTGTATGGATACGCTCTTCTGGCAGCTTCTGAACTCTGTTGGTAATTACATGGATGGTATAGACTGTTTTAGCTAGGGACATCATTTTAGAGGGGAAGTGGTTGCCTCATATAATTGATCCAGTAAAGAACATTATGTGCTTTAAATGTTTCTTACCACGATAGAATATTTTATTATTTCCATATTCTTTCTAAAGCTATCTCATTTTTTTTACTGATGGAACAAGAAAAAGATTTGATTTTGTTTAACTTGAGCATCTTAATTTTTTTGTTATTGCTAAAGAATGCTTTTTAAAACTACTCTAATTATTGCTAGTGAATGTTTAAGAGTAAAAGTTGGTTACTTCCAGCAAGATGCTTTATAACCCTCACCCCAAAACAGCAGTATTTCCTTTTTTTTTTTTTTTTTTTAATTTCCTAGGCTGTAATTACTACCGTTCAGACATCACTGTATTTGATCTCGCTCTGCTTTCTGTCAGCTCTCTGGAGTGTAGGTTTCCTGTGGGCAGGGCCTTGCCCATTTTGTTCCCACTTTTGTCCCCAGCCTGTGTTGGGGGAGGGATACCACATGCCTCCCTGCCCCTGCCCGCCTTCAGCTGAAGGCAGAATGGGCCACCCAGCCGGAGCAGAGTCCTGGCCTGTGTGCTCCCAGACGGGTTTCACGGGGCCCGTCTTTGTTTCCATCGCTTACCGGGGACAGCCTCAGACTGTAAAGCGCCCTTCATTGTCACGAGATTTTGTCCATCTCTATTCGTACCCTTGCCTTTTCCGCTGTGTTTCTAGCCCTCAGGTTCCTTCCCTGCCTCTGGCTCCCACTGCAGACCTCTCTGATGTACCTGGTGTACCTTCTGGACTTCATTGAGTGCGCTCTTCCTCTGCAGCCCTGTCACGTGCTGGTGGTTTTTCAAGCAGGGCCTAGGGCTGCTTCACCTGGCGCCAGGCACTCCTCCTGTCTCTCCCTCTTCCTCCCTCCTACACCCGATCCAGTGGCTTTCAGCTGCCGATTCCTTGCTCTTAATGCCTTCACGCTGCTTCCAGCCCCTGTCATGTTCTAGCTGAAGAAGTCTGATTTGGCAGTTTTTTCCTTTAGGATTGTGCTTTTGCTTGGCCTAACTAAAGTTCAGAAAGATTTTCTGCTATATTTCTCCTATGTTTCTTCTTCTAGAAGTTCTTTGGTTTTAGGGTTTGCCTTAGGTATATCCATTTTGAGTAAAGTTTTGTACCAGTACCTGGTGTTTGTGTAAGTACTTTTTTCGCATGTGGATATCCAAATGCTTCTAGCACCATGTTTTGGAAGAGTGATGTTTTTCACATGGCATTGCCTTACACTTTTGTCAAAAATCAGTTGTCTTTTGGGGCGCCTGGGTGGCTCAGTTGGTTAAGCGTGGCTCAGTCGGTTAAGCGCCTGCTTTCGGCTCAGGTCATGATCCCAGAGCCCTGGGATCGAGTCCCGCATCTGGCTCCCTGCTCAGCCTGCTTCTGCCTCTCCCTCTGCTGCTTCCCCTGCTTGTGCTCTCTCTCTTTCTCTCTCAAATAAATACATAAAATCTTTAAAAAAAAAAATCACTTGTCTTTTATCTGTGGGTTTATTTCTGGACTCTCTTCTCCATTTATCTGTTTGTCTCTTTATGCTAATACCATTCTTTTTTGATTACCATTGCTGTATAATAATTCTTGAAATCATGTACTGTTTTCCCTTCAACTTTGTTTCTCATTTTCAGAGTGTCGTCTAGGTCCTGTGTATTTCAATATGACTTTTAGAATCAGCTTGTCGATTTCTGTAGAAAATGCCTGCTACGATTTGGACTGGGATTGCATTGAATCTATAGATAAATTTGAGGGAGAATCAACATCTTATTCATACTACGTCTTCTGACCCATGAATGAGATAGATCTTTCCCTTTATTTAAGTTTTAAAATTTCTCTCAGCAATATTTCTTTTCAGAGTCTAGGTCTCTTTTAAAATATAGTTTACTTCTATATGTAAATAAACGTATTAATTACATTTCCCAGCTACCCACTTTGCTTCATAATCCATGTTAAATTCGGCTTCTACCTCCTCAGCCACTTAAAGTGTTGAGAGAGTTGGTGGGGGGTGCCGGTCCCACCCAAACAACAAAGACAAGCCACACGACCTGCTAATGTAGTGTGCAGTTGTCTGCCTGGGAACTACATGTGTCATCCCCTGGTGACCTTCTAGAGTGCCATTTATATGTCATCAGTTCCTTTTTTAAAAAGTTGCTTAATTATCTTCCACTCTTATTGCCTGTGTGTGTTTTGTTGGGAAAGAAGTAATGATATAATTTCATCCTTATTTGGTAATCTGTGTCTGGTTCAGTGTGGCTTATAGAGCTACTTTGCCATTGGTCCATTACGACATTTGGCTCATTTAACTGATTAAGAATAGATTGGTCATAAACTTGTCTTGTTTTGAAGTGGGGTAAGTTTGATGCATTTGCAAAAAACAAACTAAATGTCATAAAAGTATATTTCAGTTATGCTTTGAACCTGTCACAGGATCTGGGTTTAGTAGACACTGTGATGTTAGTCTGTTCATAGCAGGTAAGCACATTGTCAGAGGTGTGCGTGCATACTGGGCGCTCATGTGGGTCCCTGAAGGCTTTGGGAGGCTCTGTTTGCTGTGGAATTAAGGAGGGCTGTGAAGGGAGGGCTTCCAGTCAAAAGAAACAGCAAGTATAGAGAACTCGGGCCCCAGAGAGTTGTAGCATACAGTGCTAAAAGCAAATGTAGACCCTTTTAAAGCCAGAAAATTAATTTGAGATTGGTTGTCAAGAATATGTGTATAATGATGTAAGTCTGAATTATCTTCTAAGTAATTGTCAAATAATGGAGATTTTTTTTTGGTGGAGATAAACATAATCCTTAGTTTTGCCACCCACTTCATCTGGAATTCATATTGAATTAGGGAGTTGATAGTAATGGAGACCATTTAGGGGAATATTCTCTTTATTCAGGTAAAAAATGAATAGCACTGAGATTGGTGGGCAGGGTCTATGTTTAAGAAGCTTTGGAGTAAGGAGAAGTAGTCCTTTGAGTTACTTCTTGATCTTTCAAAGAAGCCTGTGAAACTTGGTTCATGCAACAAGCCAGTCGAATGCTTTTCTTCTGTGAGAAACATGTAAGCTGCTGCACTTTGGA
This sequence comes from Eumetopias jubatus, assembly GCF_037043125.1. Classification (NCBI taxonomy): domain Eukaryota; kingdom Metazoa; phylum Chordata; class Mammalia; order Carnivora; family Otariidae; genus Eumetopias; species Eumetopias jubatus. Next base: position 1,270,345 of record NW_028274853.1, read on the forward strand.
AGCATGGTGGCTGGGAACATTTTTTGCTAGGAGGAGAGCTTAATGGAAGGATTTCATTGCAGTAGTTTAGAGAGGGGGAAGGATGGCTGTTAACCTTATTTGGTAACATTCACTGTTAACCATTTCACCAGAAAAGGCCCCAGCTTGTACTCCAGGTAAATTGAAAACAGTATTTTTAAAAACAACTGTCCTTAGGTATAAGTGCTGGCCTATACATCATTACTGTATTTAGAACTTGCTTCTCTCAAGTGTAACTCTGAAATTCTTAAATTTTATTTTATTTCATTAAGATTTTATTTATTTGTTTGACAGGGAGAGACACAGTGAGAGAGGGAACACAAGCAGGGGGAGTGGTAGAGGGAGAAGCAGGCTTCCCGCTGAGCAGGGAGCCCAATGCGGGGCTCGATCCCGGGACCCCGTGACCATGACCTGAGCCGAAGGCAGATGCTTAACAACTGGGCCACCCAGGCACCCCTGAAATTATTAAATATTAAATGCCCATTTCAAAAACACTTTGCGTTGTTGATGGCTCTATTGGGTTGTGAGAGCAGGTGGCAGTTCTGTCTTTTCTTTGTGCTATGACATGTAAAATTTAGGGATTTTCTTTTTTTTCTTCTGTGATCAGTCCCCCAACTCTGATAATAGTATGTCACTATGGTCAGCTGTCAGCTCAGTTCACAAAGGGTGGCCGGAAATCAAACCGTTCTTGTGGGCATGAGCTGTTCCCATTGGGCAGCGAGGGTCATGGTGCTGGGCTGTCACTGCAGGGGGTCAGGTGCCTGGGGAGCAAGTAATATTCCTCCATCTTTTCTGTCTAATGTCCTAACTGCTCTTGAAGAAAGAGAAGAGAAGTCAGTGAGTTCATGGGACCAAGGCTGTAAAGGAAGTACAAGGAGTCCCCTGCACAGAGATTAATTAAAATTGTTAGAGAGCCAAGAGCCATTAAGCAATTTGACCAATTCTTCAAAATTCAGAAGTGTGTACTTTGAGGAGGTATGTGAGGCAGATTGCCATACTGGTTTGACATGATAGCCTTCTTCTGTTTTGTTCATATTGTCATGTTCGTAACGTGAGAACTTTCTCCAGTGTATTTTACTTTCACTTGTCTTCCTGAAACATATAATTGTAAGTAAGTTCCATAGAAATGAATAAAAATCACTATATAATGCCCCCAAACTAAAGGCTATTAAATATAAATTGTGTTTGTTATGTGACCGAGTGAGTAATATCTCTCTTTCTCAGAAATATAAGATCTTGATTAAGGAGTCAGAAAAGGATATATTTTTCTGTTTCAAAATATGTATCAATTGTTTATACATTTATTTTATCTTATGATTACAGCTGTTTCTCTACCTCTCCTTTTTGAATGGGTCCATTATAAAGAATATAGAAAAGCAGAAGGGAAGCAAAAGTGGATTGGATAGTAGGAGAGAAAATAAAATTAAGTGATAAGACAGGCATTCTGTTGAGTAATACTCAGCATGAGATCAGTGAGTAACTTTGCTGCCTGGTGCTTAGCTATAGAAAACATAATCGTGGGAGCACAGACAATGAAGCTTGAAGGGACCAAATGAAAAAATAATTAAAATAGACATTCTTTTGTAAGTATACTTTCTGGCTATGAATAGACGTATACTTACCACTTATGAAGATATCTTAAGATTTGTTTCACATGTAATTTTAAAGAACATTGCTATTTTATAATATGAATAAAAAAATAGCTCCCCCCCACTAGTTCTAGTCCTTATGTGTTTATTGTATATTTGAGGAACATGAAAAAATATAATAGTTACAGAACTTTTTTTTGATGTCCTCAAAACATCTTTAGGAACAGGTGTGACACTGATGAAACTCAGCTGCTTCAAGAAGTATTTAGGAAATAAGTTTGTAATAAGTTGAACGTGGTCTAAAAGTGGTATGGCTGGTAATGTTAGTTTTTGATAATGTGATAGGAACTTACCTCTTGTTCTGTGAGCTTTCAGAATAAATTGAATGTAAAGACATAGGTCTTTTCCCATGTTAAAAGAGCCACTAAAAGGTAAAAACAGATCCACAAGGCTGTTGCCAGTTCTAAAAGGGAGATTGACGGAGGGAGGGAGGGTCCAGAGTCCCAGGGAGAGAGAGAACTTGAGTAAGTTTTGTTACTCATGTAGGATGGCATCTCGAGTTATGTATATAACATTTCATCTACTCTGTATGATCTTCACATTATATAGTGCTGTCTGTTAAATTTTATAGATGATTATGATACTAGATATTATATAGATAATCTAAGAATTTACACACTGTATCATGTAGAAGAATCACTTCTCGATAAGGCTTTCAGCCTTATCGGTATCAGTTACCAGTACGGAACCATCTGTAAAGCTACCAGTGCACGGTGATTTTATGTATCGTTTTCTTTACTTTTGTTCTGTCAGTTCCGTGTCCATCAAGGCATTCACAATATTAATATGAGGATCTTATATCTTCATTTTATTCACTCATTAAATCATCTTTAGTGCTGCTTCTCGTCGTCATTGCTGGACCCAGACCTGAAATAATGGCAGATTTGGGAAGAACCTTCCGGCTGGAGCCATGTCCCACACCCCGCATCTTTGATTGGGGGGCAGTTAACTGTTTGCACTTTGGAGCTGACTGAGAGAAGTTAATTTTTAGTGACTGTGTCTGTGTGAAATAAATTTATTTTGAAAGTATAAGTACAGATAAATTCCTAGTGTTTCCCCCCCTCCCCAAAAGTTATTTCTAAAGTATTATTTTTCAATTGAAACTTTAACTCTGGTGTGCTGTTGTTTCCTTGAGTTGATTATACTTCTTTTTTTTAAGGTAAAGTGCACGTTAAGAGTTCAGACATACAAGTTGGAGACCTCATCATAGTGGAAAAGGTTGATGCATTTTTTATATATTTTAGACCTGTCTATGCCAGTGATTAACGTTTAGCCTGATTGCAGTAACTTTGAATCTGAAGAGAAATGGTCTGAGACACTGATTCTAACTCGTGACTCCTTGTGTAAGATACGATGGACATAAAGGAAACCCAGACTCTCCGGAGCCGGCTTCAGTGCACTCAGTGTGTGCGGGTGAAAGTGTATTTTGTCTAAAAGAAGACATGTGTGAACTGCTTAATATTGCATTGTTAGGATTATTTCATTGGACCAAAGAATTACATTAGTTAGAACCTATTTAGAATATGTTTCATTTTCTAAAACCTCCTTTTATAGACAGATATATTACACATGGGAATTGGATATTATTCTTGGGATTGAGAAACTTGAAGAAGGAAAGGTCAGTGGAAGTAAGAGAATCTTAGAAAGAAAAGGCTTATTAGGCCATTGTAGGAAAAGGCCATTAAGAAACCCCTCAGTGTCAGACTGGGAAGTTTTCAGGTGCCCTGCTGGGTGACTGGGTGGGCCACCTGCTGTGGATGCAGTACTTCTGCATGTCCTGACTTCTCTGAGGAACGGTGCATGAATGCACAGCCTCTGGTTTTTCTTTTTCTTTCTTTCTTTTTTTTTCTCTCTGTTTTTAAGGCTCTAGAACAGCTTTGAAATAACATTCTTGTTTGAGAAGTTCTATTAGGGCCTCTTCCAAGAATAGTTGGAGCCCATGCTGCCATCTGGTGCCATGTACCCAGCCTGAGCCACATCGTGGAAATGTTTGGTACAAAAAGGTCTTTTTCCTCAAGACTAAAGTGGGCTTTATCTTGCTACAGTAATCTGTATACAGAGAATGTTTTTGGGTATGTTTGATTTTACAAAATGGGACTAAATTGAACAAACTGATTTTGGAGCTCATTTCTATAGCATTCAGTTGTCTGGACACTGTAAGTTACTAGCTTTTGATCCATGCTTAGATTTTCAGGTGGTGTCTGTGTTGTGCTGTTATTATAAAGTGCTGTGTGAGCACCCTTCTACATCCATCTCTGCCTGTTTCTGTAGGATAAATGCTGACATGAGAGATGATTGAGCCATATGTGAGTCAAACACCAGTGTTGATTACCTCACAGTTTCTGTGGTCAGGAATTGGGGTATAGATTGGTGTGGGTCCTTCTCGGGGCTGTAGTCAGCCAAGTGGCCGTCACCTCCAGCTCACTCGAGGCTTGTTGGCAGGTTCAGCGCCTCAGTTCCATGAGATTTTGGCTGGAGGCCTCCCTCATTCCTGTCCACAGTGGGGAGGGTTGGGGGGGCCCTCCACAGGGCAGCTCACAGTGGCCTGCCTGGAGAAGGTGGGAGTGCCAGCAGTGTGGACTCGGGGCTGGGACCTGCTGTCAGCAGTGACTTCCATCACCTCTTGTTTCCCTTGTAAGAGACGGTATAGTGTTGATGGTGGGGTTTGAAGAGCAGATAGTCTCTCGTTGTGATTCAGGGAATGCTGTTTGGCCTTCTCATTTCCTTTGCTCTCCTGTTTATGCGCATTCTCCTTCCCTTTGCAGCCTAGGTTGGTGGAGTGGTGCACCCTTTGGTGCTCACATTTTTACTGAGTCACACGTGAGCCCATCTTGGCCACGTTGTAAGAGCTCATCTCTTCAGTTCTATAGATGGATGTGAAAGACAGACATCTAGATCTGTGTCTGGGCCTTCCCCTTGAGCTTCTCTCTGGCCCCCAGGTTGCTCTCCACCTGTGAGAGATGGATGAGTGACGTGGGCCTTTGTAGACGTCCAGGGAAACGTTTTACTTGAATGCGGTGGTAGCTGTACGTCTTTCTTTCTGTTTGTCACTTCAGTGCTCCCTGGGCAGCACGGTGTGGGTAGTCCTCCCGCACTAGATCCATATTGTATACGAGCATGTGTATGGTCCCTACCTGACCCTGATGTTTACAGATTTGGTAGCAGCAGGACTTCTAAAATATTTTCACTAGCCTTTAGGAAATGTTGTTGTACGCTAAAAAATAGGGGTGGCCTCTGTACCTGACTTAGTTTTTTTATATTTCCAGTTTTACACTCATATTGAAAAATTTGAGATATAATTTCTAGTAATTACTATGAAATGATAAATTTTTAGTGGATTTATATTTGTTAAACCAATTTTGTGATTTTTGTAGTGATAAAAGTTACTGGTTGACTTAACCATCATAAAGAAATAGTAACAATATGGTTGCAAATTGCTTTGTCCTTTTATTTTTTATTTAAGGATCCTAGCAGTACTTATCACTAACCAGAAAAGTAATTTCTCTGTTATTTGACCATACTGCTACTCAGGAATTAATGCTTGGATATTTCCATGGTGGATTTTACATTTGAGGGTAGCCCTTTTAATTCTGTATCTGAATGTGAAATTAAACTTAGTGTATTGATAGTCATTGTGTGGGTGTTTGAAGTGTGTTCACCAAACCTGGACCAGGTTTGCGGGTATAGGGAGTGTTGTACAGCTCACAGGAGAGCAGCAGCCTGGACAATGGGAGAGAGTAGAATGTGGGCTTTCATGTTAGATGAGTCCGGGTTTAAACTCCTCGTTTTCCAGCCTCAAACTCTCCGTAGGAGAAGCAGCTCATTGACATGCACTTAGAAAGTGGTAGGCTAGAACTCTGCAGAGTCAAGGTTAGATCATGCTTGCAGGGCGAAGAAGGAAAACCCGAAGAAGATTGTTTCCTGGCTTAAGAAGGCACCCTCCTAAGAAGCACCTAAAATTGTAGACGAATCTGTCGACTTCAATATTACTACTTGAGGAATGTGTCAAGGAGGGTAACTGTTTGGAACAGGAGACTTAGAAGTGGAAGGTTGTCCAGGTCCTAACATCGGCTCTGAAGTCCAGGTGTTTGAGAAGGATCCAGAGGGACACAAGCAGAGCAGGACTGAAGGTGACACTTGAGGGGTCCTCCTTCGTTACTCAGCCTAAACATCTTTTTTAACAGGTAAATTTGAAAGACAGTTTCTTTATCCTGTTTTTTTGAGGGAATGCAATTTAATAAATATTTTAAACAATTTAATAAGTATTAGCATGTATATTTTAGTACCCAGAACAAACACTACAAAAAATATGCATAGAGATACAGTCTGAGATACTAAGATGGACTCCTGAAAAGGGTTCAGGTAACACACAAGAAAGCAGGAAATTTGAAACCGAAGAATGAATACCAGAGGAAACCAATAGAAAACAAATAATAAAATGCAGACTTATACTCTAATGTGTCAGTAATTACTTTTATTATGAGCAGTCTGAATATACCAATCCTGAGATAGAGTGGATAAAGAAGTGAGACCCAGCTGTGTGCCATTCACGAGGAATTTAAATCCAATGACACAGGTAGGATGAAAGAAAGTAACAGGATGGGAAAGATAAACCACAAAAAATTGATCAGAAGTAGGAGGGCCTATATTAATATCCAGTGAAATAGAGCTCAGAGTAAAGAAAATGACTGGAGATAAAGAAGGACATCACATAATGATATCAGGGTTACCCATCAGGAAGAAGAAAATAATCCTCAATTTGCACTCACCAGATAACGGAATCACAAAAGTCATGAATCAAAAACTGTTGGAGCTGAACAAAAGAAATAGACAAATCCACAGTTATGAGTGAGAACTTCAGCGCCACTCTCTGAGCCTTGGATAGAAGTGCTGGGCAGGAAATCAGCAGTGACAGAAGATCCTCACTGAATCCGCCAGTCAGATCTAACTGACGTATACAGATCACTCTACCAAACAGGAGGAGAGCACATATTTATTTCAGGTGTCCATAGAACATGTACCAAGATAAAGCATTTCCATAAAACCTCAAAAAATTGGAAAAGAATTTGAAATCATACAGCGGTTGTTTCATCACAGTAGAATCAAAGTAGAAACTAGAAACAGCGCAACAGGAGAACTCTAAAATATGTGAAAAGTAAACAGTGTGCTCTAGTTATGAGATAAGTATCTCAGAAACAAAATATATATAACTGCATGAAAATGAAAAGACAACAAAGTACACGGAATGCATGTACAGCAGTGCTGAGAGGGAATTTCATAGCAGTCAGTGCCGACTTAAGATCTCAAATTAATAATCCAAGTTCCTCGCTTGGGAAACTAGAAGAAGAAGAGCAGAATTAAACCAATGCATGCAGAAGAAAGGAAATAAATATCAGAGCAGATCAGTGAAACAGAGAATAGGAAGACAAGATAGTAAATCAGTGAAAGCAAAAGTATTCACCAATCTCAGGGATGACAGAGGGGACATTACCGCTGGTCCCGAGCCATTGAAAGGGTCATTGCGGAATACGCCACCGACAGCTGTACCCCAGCTTAGATGAGATGGACCGATTCTTCCCAAACCACAGACTATCCGAACTCGGTCAGAATTAAACAGATCGTATGAATGGTTCTACAAACAGTAAGGAAATGGAGTTAGCAATTTAAAATCTCCAGGAAGGAAATATCTAGGTCCAGATGTTTTCAATGAAGAATTCCTTGAGACTCTTAAAGAAGACTAGTGTCATTTTTACACAGTAGTTTCCAGAATATAGTTGAGGATGGAACACTGCCCAGGCTCGTGTTAGGAGTCCAGTTACTATCCTCCTGTCAGCACAAGAGAAAGACAGCACAACAAGAGAAAACAAATATTCCCTGTGAATAGAGACACAAAAAAAATTCTTTAAGAAAATAATTGCCTGTTGATATCCGCAATATATATAGAAAATTCGACATCATGATGATGTGGAGGTTATTCCAGGTACTTAAGGCCCATTGTGACATTCTAAAATCACCCAGTGAAATCCACTCTATGAACAGGTTAAAAAAAAATTATATGATCATATCAACATGTGACTACATCCAACACCCATTCATGATAAAAACTATCCACAGTTTGGATTAGATGGTAATTACCTTAATTATATTTAAAGGGCATCTGTAAAAACATAGAGCCAACATCATACTTAACAGTGAAATTCTGAATGCCTCTCCTTTCAGACTGGGAGTAAGTCAGGGATGTTTGTTCTTAACCACTGTTATTTAACTGACATTTCTAGCTACATAGAATAAGGCAAGTAAAGGAAATTAAAGGAATTCAGATTGGAAAGGAAGAACTAAAAATGTCCCCATTTGCAGACGACATGATTGTGTATATAGACAATCCCAAGGAACTGATGAAAAACCTGGAACTAATGATAATGAATAGGTTCAGCGAAGTGGCCAATTATAAGATCACCACTCAAATACCAATCCCATTTCCAACATGTGGAAACTGAAATTAAAAATGAAGTACTCTTATAGGCAGTACTAATGAAAACAAAATCTTAGGTATGCTGAAAATAACTGTGTTCGTGAAAGTAATCAAAGACACTATAAAATTCCAGTTTTCCTAAAATTGAATATAGGTTTAATACAGTTCCCATTAAAATCTCAGCGAGGTTTTTTTTTTTTTTTAAGAGATTTTATTTATTTATTTGACAGAGACAGCGAGAGAGGGAACACAAGCAGGGGGAGTGGGAGAGGGAGAAGCAGGCTCCCCATGGAGCAGGGAGCCTGACGCTGGGCTCGATCCCAGGACCCTGAGAGCATGACCTGAGCCGAAGGCAGATGCTTAACCACTGAGCCACCCAGGTGCCCCGAAGTTTTGTTTTTTGTTTTTACTTTTTTAGACACAATAAGCTTATTCTAAAACTAATTTGTCAAGGCTAAAATGGCAAAAACGGCCTTCATAAGGAGAATAGAGTGAGAAGGGTCACTTCCTGATGTTAAGGCATACTACCTAGCTTTATTTACCAACACAGTGTGTAAGAAGAAATAAAGATCAGTGGAATGGTGTGGAGAACCCAGAAATAGACACACCCAAAGGCTCAAGTGATTTTTTTAAGAAAAAAATTCCATTATGATAACATTAAAAAGAATAAAATACTTATAAATGAAATAATTGTTAAGAATAAGCAACAAAAGTGCAACACTTGTACTTTGAAAAGTACAAAGCAGTGTCAAAATATACTAAAGGAGACCTACGTAAATGGAAAGACATCCTAGATATCATGGATTAGAAGTATTAATATTGTTAAAATGGCAGTACTCCCCAAATTGATCTACATATTCTGTGCTATCCCTCTCAACATCCCAGCTGACTTTTTTGCAGAAATTGACAAGCTGATTTTAAAATTATATGGAAACAGAAGGGACCCAGAATAGTGAAAAACAGTTTTGAAAAAGATGAATAAAATTTTAGTATTCACACTTTTCCATTCCAAAACTTTATTCAACGTTAGAATAATGTAGACAGCATAGAACTCGCAAAAATTCAGAATTGAAAGTTCAGAAACAAAGCCTTAAATTTGTGGTTAATTGCTTTTCAACATGGGTGCCTAGAAAACTCCATGGGGTAGAGGGGTATATTTAGGTGAGTGCTCTTTTTTTTTTTTTTGGACCCGGTACTGTTGGTGAGATTCTCCCATTTTGTTGTGGGTAGCCGTAATTCATTCATTTTGTTGTTACGTAGTGTGTCTTTTATCCATTCTACTGTTGCTGGATATTTGGGTAGCTTATTAGTCTTGCCTATTAGAAATGATAATTCCATGTCATACTTGACTCAGTTGGTGGGGAAACTTGGAGTTGGGGTTACTTGGAGTTAGAAGTGGGAAACGGAAGGAAAGAAGGAAGAAGATAGGTGTGTCTCTGTATTGACTCCCCAAGGCTTAACAGAGCCTGGGATTACAAGCTTTTCTGAAAGGCAGGGGCTCCCTCGTGGGAATATCCTGCAAGTATTTCCTGCTGGTTTTTATAGTCACATAAATAAAATGCACCCATTTTAAATATATGGTTTGATTTGTTTACATAAGTGTAATCATCACCACAGTCAAGATACAGGATATTTTCATCATCCCCCGAAATTTCCTCAAGGCTTTTATTGTCTCACCCCAAGTCCCGGGGGCGACCACTGATCTCCTCTCAGTCGATGTGGATTATTGTCTGTTCTTGTATTTCATATAAGTGGAATCCCACATTAAACACTGTCTTTTCATCTCACTTCTTTTGCTAAACAATGTTTTGTTTATTAAACAAATATTTTTCATATTTATTCCTGCTTGTTTGTAGCAGAAGTTCATTCCTCTCTACTGCTGAGTAGAGTTTCACTGTACGAATACACCACAGTTTGTTTATCCATTCACCTGTTGATGGATATTTGGATTGTTTTCAGGTTTTGGATGTTATGAATAAAGCTGCTATGGGCATGTGTGTACAAGTCTTTGTGTGGACATATGCTTTCATTTCTCTTGGGTAAATATTTAGGGGGGGATTTCTGAATCTTACAGTAAAGTGAAAATATAAGAAATTGCCAAACTATTTTCCAAAGTGGCTGTACCATTATGCAGCCCCATCAGCACTGTATGTGAGTTCCAGTTACTTCACATCCTTACCAGCACTCAATATTGTCTGTCTTTAATGTTAGCCATTCTAGTGTGTGTATAGTGACATATCACTGTGATTTTAATTTGCATTTTCCTGACTAATGTTCATTCATCTATTTATGTGCTTAATGACCATTCATATATGTTCTTTTACGAAACGTCATTCAAATCCTTTGCTCATTTTTAAATTGGGTTGATTCCTATGTTGACTTCAACTCTCAACTAAGGGTGACAGCACTTCTGACCAATTTGATTTAGAGCTGGTAATTTGAGGCTTTCTAATGGCACTGCCAGACTCAAAATTACTAGCCAGGGTTCAAGTGAAAAGGTCAAAAATATATGGAATGCATAAATCAGATCGCCATCACTCTCCTGCTTAAAACCTGCCAATGGCTTCCCTCGATTATTAGAATAAAATCCAAACTCTTTACCTTGGCCTCCAAAGTCCATGTGATATGACCTCTGCCTCCCTCTCCAATCTCATCTCTTGCCATTTTCCCCTCGCCCACCATGCTCCTGATACTTTGATCTTTTCATCCCTCAAACACACCACATTCTTGACTCTGTCCCCTCTGTCCAGGATCATATTCCCATAGAGTTCTGTATGTTGCCTCCTTCCATTCAGGTTTCAACCTCAATGTGAGGACTTCCCTGCCTAATCCTGATAAACAGCACCTCTCAGTCTCTCTCTATCTAGCTCTTGCCACTGTCTGTTCTTATCTGTATTTTATATGTGTTTCTCCCCTACTAGAACTCATGCTTCACGAGTACAGGTACTTTGTCTTGGTCATTGATGCATCTCTGGCACATATAAACAGTGTCAGGAACATAGTACCAGCTAATTAACTGTTTTTTGGAAGGAAGGGAAGGAAGACAGAGGGATAGAGGGAATGAGAAGAGAGGAAAAGAAAGCTGGTTTTCACAAAAATACAAGATAAGACCACTCCCATTCAGACTCTCTATATGGAAAGTGCTTCATTCAGGGCTTCGCACAAAGCCTGCTTCTCTTTTCCCTCAGCCGTTTGTCCCTGCAAAAGTCCCAGCCTCTAGGATCTGAACGGCCTTTGTCAGAGCCAGAGAGGGCCCTCCTTGAAGAATGCACCGAACGTATTCAATTCGAAAGCATCATCATCTCCCCAGGCGCCCCAGTCATAAGCAGGATTCATAAGATGAGGTAGGCAAGAGAAAAGGGGTAGCTTTGGGGCACAGTGTTTGGCCAGGAGTGGGGAAAAAGGACATTTCAGGGCGCCTGGGTGGCTCAGTTGGTTGAGCGACTGCCTTCGGCTCAGGTCATGATCCTGGAGTCCCGGGATCGAGTCCCGCATCGGGCTCCCTGCTCAGCAGGGAGTCTGCTTCTCCCTCTGACCCTCCCCCCATCTCATGTGCTTTCTCTCTCATTCTGTCTGTCTCTCAAATAAATAAAATCTTAAAAAAAAAAAAAAAGAAGAAAAAGGACATTTCAGAGATTCTTTCATTCTTTCACCTGAGCCGAATGCAGATGCTTAACCTTAACGACTGAGCCACCCAGGCGCCCCTCTGTGTATTTTAAAGATGAGATTAACATTTAAAATCAGTAGCCTGGGGCGCCTGGGTGGCTCAGTGGTTAAGCGTCTGCCTTCAGCTCAGGTCATGATCCCAGGGCTCAGGTCATGATCCCAGGGTCCTAGGATCGAGCCCCCCATCCCGCTCCCTACCGGGCGGGAAGCCTGCTTCTCCCTCTCCCACTCCCCCTGCTTGTTTCTCTCTCATGCTGTGTCTCTCTCTGTCAAATAAATAAATAAAATCTTTTAAAAAAATTTAAAAAAATTTTAAAAAAATTAAATATCTTCACAGAAACATCTAGAATAATGTTTGACCAAATATCTGGGTACTGTGGCCTAGCCAAATATGATAAACCGAAGGGTCAATTCATGAGTGATAAGAAAGGGTGCTAACATTTCCCGAGCACTGACTATTATGTGCCAAATCCTTTGCAGACATTAGTTCACATATTAAACCATTGGTAGATTATATATATTATCTGCTTTTACAGATCAAGAAGATAGAGCCTAGAGAAGTTGAATAACTTGTCTGAGATCATGCAATAAGATTCTAACCCATGTCAGTGTGGCAGTAAAGCCCTTGGCAACTTGGGCAAGAGAGTATTCCAGGTGTGCAAGAAAGGTAGCGGGTGGAGGGGAAGATTGGCTGGGTGACTTAAAAGTTCTTCCTCTGAAGTCAGGGAACTTGTTTTTTTTTTCCTAACTCATGATGTCATAATCTATCATTTTTCACTGAGAGATTTTTTTCTGTGTGAATATCTTTCTTAAGAATGGAAGTCTAGAGTCTAGATGTTCATGATTAAGCATGTAAACCTACATGCATGATAAATAAAAATAATATTTAAATGCTCTTCCAAAATGTTTATCCCTGTGTTCTTTCTAGTTTAGTATTTATGTCTGAAGTTATTGTTTTCTTTTAGTTTCTAGTTCTTTCTCTCTTTTAAAAACCACTTTATTGAGGTATGATTGACATAGAAAAATTTGTATATATTTAATTGACACAACTTGAATATGGAGGTAAATATACATTTGTGAAACCATTGCCACAATCTATGCCATAAATATATCCACTGCCTCCCAAAGTTTCCTCCTGCCCTATTTATTTACTTATTTTTTTTATTTTTACTGCTTTGTGATAAGAACGCTTAACATCAGATCTCTTAACAAATTTTTAAGTATAAAATACAGTATTATTATGTATAGACAGTCTGTTTTACAGTAAATCTCTCTGACTTATTCATCTTGAAAAAATGAAACTTCATAGCTTTTGACTAATACCTCCCTGTTTCTCCCCGCCCCCAGCTGTGGCAACCACCATTTTACTCTCTAAACTAAACCATTTTACTCTCTAAACCATTTTACTCTCTAAACTCCTATGAGTTTAACTATTTTAGATTCCTCATTTCAGTGGTACCATGTAGCAATTTTCCTTCCATGTCTGGCTTATTTCACTTACCTTATATCCTCCAGGTTCATTCATGTTGTCACCAATGGCAGGATTTCCTTCTTTTTTAAGGCTGAAGAATATTCCATTGCATTTATATATTACATCTTCTTTATTCATTCATCTTGTGATGAACAGTTAGGTTGCTTCCATGTCCTGGCTATTGTAAATAATGCTGCAATAAATTTGAGAGTGAAGATAGCAATTCAAGACCCTGATTTCAATTCCTTTGGATAGATAAAGCAGGATTGCTGGGTCATATGGTATTTCTTCTTCTAATTCTTTCTGAGTCCTATCACTTCATTTCTCTGTTTTTCTAATTCTGATTTTTTTCGGGGGGGAGTGGGTCATGTCTTGTATTTTCTTCATGTCTTCTAGCTCACATTAAAATAGGAGTACAGTTTTCATCTGTCCTATTGGCTTGTCTTTCTGGAATGGTATAATTATCTCTAACAGTGATTTTTTTTCTTACAGTTTTATGTAGGATTTTACCTCAATAATTTCTGTGGCTTATTTATCACATGAAATTTGTTTTCCTAAACTTTTATATGGAGGGGCGCCTTGGTGGCTCAGTCGGTTAGGTGTCTGGCTTCAGCTCAGGTCATGATCCCTGAATCGGGGTCCTGGAATCGAGCCCCGCATCATGCTCCCTGCCCAGCAGGGAGCCTGCTTCTCCCTCTCCCTCTGCCTCTTGCCCCCTGAGCATGCTCTGTCTCTCTCTCTCTCAAATAAGTAAATAAAATCTTTTTTTTTTTTTTCAAAGATTCTATCTATTTGAGAGAGAGAGACACAGCGAGAGAGGCAACACAAGCAGGGGGAGTGGGAGAGGGAGAAGCAGGCCCCCTGCTGAACAGGGAGCCCGATGCGGGGCTCGATCCCAGGACACCGGGACCATGACCCGAGCCGAAGGGAGACGCACAATGACTAAGCCACCCAGGCGCCCTAAATAAATAAAATCTTAAAAAAAAAAAACAAAACAAAAACTTTTATATGGAGGCCTAATTCGGGGCAGCTTTCTTTATAGAGCTCCCTCTTCTGTTGCTTTCTTGGTGTTCAAAAATATAGCAGCTTAACTTCTTATATTCCCCAGGTCTGTCCCCATCTCCCACCTTTACCTACACCTGCTCTTCCCCTCACCTGTTATCCCTGTCATACTCATCTGGGACACTAAGAAGGGAATCCTGGATGGTCAGTTTTGAAAATTCACAAGGGCTAGATTTCTTCATCTTCTTCAGGCCTTACCACTGTCCCCTTGCACTAACCCATTATCAGACTTGGCAAAACCTCTCCCAGAGGGGATATATCATTTTCAGGGATTGCAACCTAGCCCATCAGGCTTTTTAGGAAATACTTAGAGGCGACTTTAGAGATCTGCTCTTCTCAGGTCAAACATTGCATTGTTTCCCTCTGCTTTCCCCCAGTGAAGATGCAGGTCCCATGCAGGTATCATGATAGTTACTGGTTTTTCCTGCTTGCTAGTATTTTACAGTTCACAGGAATGCCTTATGTCTCAGGTTGGGGATTGCCAGAAGCATCCATTATGATGGAGTTTAGAGGGCAGAGTGCTTCTTAGGAAACAACACAGATGAAAGGAATGATGGGGCAGAAGGACTTGCAGAACTTCAGTGCATGCTGGCAATGCCTCCAGCAACCCAGCAGAGGTCTGGAGAAAGTATTGCCTGTCACAACTGTCCCACCGTGGATGCAAACGGCGCCAAGTGTATACTTCCTCTTGTTCAGCTCTTGGAAGTGGCCTGCCCCGGGAAAGGTATGATTGCAGGCAAGGTGGCTCTCTGCAGCTGAGGCAGATCCTGAAATCGCTGAGAGCTCCTCGGAGCTGGGCAGCCAGTCTTTCCTTCAGGGGCACATGTCCTTGTCTCCCACCCATGGTCACCTCGTTTTGTTGTAAATATTGTCGGCTGCAATTTTACTTGGGATTGCATTGAATCTATAGATGAATTTAGGAGGACTATGTCTTTACAATATTGAGCTTTACAGTCCATGAGAATGATACATCTCTCGTTTAGTTATATAGTTTTGTGGTTTTTATAAAGTTTTATAGTTTCCTGTATAAAAGTCTTGCATATCTTTTATTAGATCTTCCTCCTAGTTATTTAATGTTTTCAGTGATATTGTAATATTATTTTTAAAATTTTATTTTCTAATTGTTTGTTGCATCTTGAATTTTATATACTGATCTTATATCTAGTGACCTTCCGAAATTCACTCATTAATTCTAATAGTGTTTCTGCAGATTTGTTTGATTGTCTAGACATGTAATCATGACATTTACAATTCATGAAAGATGTATTTGTTTGTTCATTTGTTTCAAATTTTTATATATTTTATTTCTTTTGTTTGCCTTTTTCTGTGCCTAGGATTTCCAGGAAATGTTGAACAGAAGTGATGATGGCAGGCATCTGTCTCATTCCTGGGATCGGAGGGAAAGTTTTCAGTATCTCACCATTAACTATGATTTTACTGTAGGTTTTTTTGAAGACACATATTTACAGATTAAAGAAGCTTTCTCTATTCCTAAGTTTTTAAATAACAAATGTAAGTACTGAATTTTACCAACTGTGTGTTCATCTTCTGAGAAAATCATATTATTTTTCCCCTTTATTCTGTTAATGTGTTGAGTTACATTGATTGACATTTTTAATATTAAAGAACCTTGCATGCCTACCTAGAATAGAACTTGATTATGATATATTACCTTTTTTAATAAATTGATATTCTATTTGCAAATATTTTGTTTAGAACTTTTGTATCTATATTCAATTCTTCTGTCACTCCCCAGACAATATTAGGTCCTTAGAATATTTCAACTCCATTTACATCACCATCGCCTTTTTAAACTCTTATTTTCATGCCTTTTAATTGTGCATATATTTAAAACCCAATAACATCATTATTATGGTTTTTTTATACAATTTTTCCATTATCCATTATATTTTTCTACCTATTTACCTCTTCTGTGGTTCTTCATTTATTCCTGTATTTCTCTATTTCCTTCTGGGATCATTTTGCTTTTGCCTAAAGACCTTCCTTTAGTAGCTTTTTTTTTTTTTAGTGCAAATCTGTTTGTGAATAATCCTCTCAGTTTTTACCTGAAAATACCTTCATTTCACCTTCTTTCTGAAGGATATTTTTGCTAGGTATACAAGTTATTCTCTTTCAACTCTGAAAATTCTGAAAGCTACCTAATAATGTTAGCTAATGTAGCATAAGACAGCTTATTAAAGTGTTTTTTTTTTTCTTTATGTCTGCAACTAGGAGCGTTCATGACTGCAAGGTTGCAATGACTAGTCAGGTGTCCTATTGAATAATAATGATGAATCTTAATTATACTTTTATCATATACTAATTTCTTACTCATATTTAACACTGCCTCTGGATTATATATTACATTTTACCAATTACTCTGTCTATTCTTGGTACATAAGAAAACTGCTTAAATTATTTTATTTGTAATACATTAAATATTTAATAATGAAATTCTCTCTTCACTCTTTTTCTTTTTTAAAATTTTACTGATATATTCCCATCCATTTATTCTTCTGGGTAATCTTAAGAACTGTTTTATAAAGCTCCTACATAAGTGTCATTAGGATTTTCATTTGAGAGCAACATATTTATAAATTAATTTACAGTACATTTACAATATTCTCTTTAGCAACAGGACAGCTTCATTATGGAAGTCTCATGTTTCTGAGATTTGTGTGTGTGGGTATCCTGTACATTGCACCATAGTTTTGTTAATAAGTATAGAAGCATTTGTTGATATTATGGATGAAATATTTTTCTACAGTATTTGCTGACTGGCTGTTATACAGGAAAGTCACTGTGCAGAGCTTTTTAATTAGTTATAATCATTTTTCCTTAATCCTTTTGGTTTTCAAGGTAGACAATCATATAATTGGAAAATAAAGATAATTTTCTCTTTTATTTTCCAGTAGTCATGCTTACTTTCATAACTTAAAGGAAAATATTAAATAAGAGCTACAACTTAAAGGAAACTTAAAGAAAAATATTAGCCAACCAAATTACAGTTTTAAGGAAAATATTAAATAAGAGTTGTGAGATATGGGCATATTCATACAATGCAATATTATTCGGCCATAAAGGGTGATGAAGTACTGATACATACTAGACATGGGTGAACACTGAAAATACTCTAAGCAAAAGAAGCCAGTTACAAAAGACCAAGTATTATACGACTACATTTATATGAAAATCCAGAATAGGTAAATCTGAAGAGACAGAAAATAGATTAATTGTTTAGGGCTGGATGGAGGAAACATGTGGAGACAGGGGAGGGGGCAAAGGGGGTGATAAGCCAAAGAGCACAGGATTTCTCTCTGAGGTGATAAAAATTGCCAAAAATTGACTGTGCTGTTGGTTGCATGTATCTATGAATATACTAAAAAATCACTGAATTGTACACCTAAAATGGATGATGATATATATGTATATCATCATATATATATGCATATATACATATATATATATTTTAAAGGAGTTGTGATACCTTGCCTCTTTGTCTTGTCCCTGACAATAAAGGAAAATATTCCAGGCTACTATTTCCGTTTTGTATGATTTTGGTTACCAAGTTTGTACTTTGATATATATAGTAGGAGGGCTGGAATACCAAAGACCGCATTTCGCAGGTATTGTCACCAGCTGACTTTTGATCTTTCTGCTGGTGGGAGACCAGAAGACGAGGATGGAACCCTCTTCCTACTTCCAGTCTCTGATGGCATATCTGGTGGCAGCACAGCAAGGACAGTGGCAACACCACCACCAACAGTGACCGTGGCAATGGCCAACAGTGGTTGGGGGGTGCAGGCTCCTGAGTCCTGCGTAGCAGCTGACCAAAAAGCAGGAGCCTCTGTGGCATCATTCCCTTAACTGCTGGAAAACATCGTCCCTCAAGCCCGAGGATACTGGTCATTCACTGCGGTTACTGTTTTTAGTGACCTTACCTTCCTCCCGTCCTTCCATTATGCTTGTAATCAATTCCCATATCAAATTACTTTTGTTTTACAAGTCTAGAGTGGTTTCTATTTTTTTTAAATGGACCCTAACTGATAGAGATAGTAAGGAAATGTTTTCCATTCAAATTTTAACAGTAGTTCTCATCAGAATGGATGTTGAATTATAGTGAATTTTTTTTTTATCTGTTAAGAGGATTATATTGCTTTTCTCTGTGGATATACTCATGAAATTAATTACATGAAGAGATTTCCTAATATTGAATCATTTCCACATCTTAGTGTGTTTCCCCAAGAGCAGAACCAGAGGCAGGTATGTTGGTACAGGTAGTCTACTTGAGAGGTGACCAGGAAACTGGAGTGAGGGAGTGGGGAGAATAAGACAGGGAAGGAGGTGAAGAAAATAAAGGATGCATTGATAAGCTCATGACTACTGAGGGCAACTAGTGTTCAATTTCTTTTAAGCTCCCTCAGAGGAATTGTGTATGATGCACCTTGTAATTCATCCTCATTGAGTTTTCATCCCAATGGCTGTGAGTTGTCTCTGAGGCATAAATTCCTGCACACCTCTGGGCTGCACCTGCCTGTAGACAGCTCAAGCCCCTAGGCTGGGAGATGCCCCAGGGGCAGAATAGCTGAGGATTCACTTTGGTGGAAGTCTGATGTGGGCGGGGCATCAACACATCCACAATACCTGTATTTCAGAATAAACCTTAGTCCCGCTTGTTTTTCTAATCTGATACTTCTGCATCAGGCTAGCTTTATACATGGTTTTCTTTGAGCATCAGTTATTATAAAACCCAATTGTGAAGGGTTGAAATATTTAAAATAGTGTTTCTTTCAGGAAAGTTTCCAGGAATTGCTTGTAAGACTCTTTGGATCCAGTGCTGCCCTGGAGGTAAGTCTCTGACGACCTTCAAGATGTGCCTTCCTTTGCTTCATTCTATTATTATTAATTTAAATTCAATTAATTAACATATAGTATATTATTTGTTTCAGAGGTAGAGTTCAGTGATTCATCAGTCTTCTATAATACCCAGTGCTCATTATAACACATACCCTCCCCAAGGTCCGTCACCCAGTTACACGATCCCTCCACCTCCTCTCCCCCCACAGCAACCCTCAGTTTGTTTCCTCTGATTCAGAGTCTCTTATGGTTTGTCTCCCTCTCTGATTTCATCTTGTTTCATTTTTTTTCTCTCTTCCCCTATGATCCTCTGCCTTTTTTCTTAAATTCCACATATCATTGAGATCATATGATAATTATCTCTCTGATTGACTTATTTCACTTAGCATAATACCCTCTAGTTCCATCCATGTCATTGCAAATGGTAAGATTTCCATTTTTTTTTTAAAGATTTTATTTATTTATTTGAGAGAGAGAGAATGAGAGATAGAGAGCACGAGAGGGAAGAGGGTCAGAGGGAGAAGCAGACTCCCTGCTGAGCAAGGAGCCCGATGCGGGACTCGATCCAGGGACTCCAGGATCATGACCTGAGCCGAAGGCAGTCGTTCAACCAACTGAGCCACCCAGGCGCCCAAGATTTCCAATTTTGATGGCTGCATAATATTCCATTGTATTCACTGTATTCCATTCATCTGTCGATGGACATCTGGGCTCTTTCCACAGTTTGGCTATTGTGGGCATTGCTGCTATAAACATTGGGGTGCAGGTGCCCCTTTGGATCACTACATTTCTATCTTTGGCGTAAATACCTAGTAGTACAATTACTGGGTCGTAGGGTAGCTCTATTTTCAGCTTTTTGAGGAACTTCCATACTGTTCCCCCGAGTGGCTGCACCAGCTTGCATTCCCACCAACAGTGTAAGAGGGTTTCCCTTTCTCTGCATCATCGCCAACATCTGTCATTTCCTGACTTGTTAATTTTAACCATTCTCACTGGTGTGAGGTGGTCTCTCATTGTGGTTTTGATTTGTATTTCCGTGATGCCGAGCGATGTTGAGCACTTTTTCATGTGTCTGTTGGCCATTTGGATGTCTTCTTTGGAGAAATGTCTGTTCATGACTTCTGCCCATTCCTTGATCGAATTGTTCTTTGGGTGTTGAGTTTGGTAAGTTCTTTATAGATTTTGGATACTAACCCTTTACCTGATATGTCATTTGCAAATATCTTCTCCCATTCTGTCAGTTGTCTTTTGGTTTTGTTGACTGTTTCCTGTACTGTGCAAAAGCTTTTTATCCTGATGAAGTCCCAACAGTTCATTTTTGCCTTTGTTTCCCTTGCCTTTGAAGATGCATCTAGCAAGAACTTGCTGTGGCCAAGGTCAAAGAGGTTGCTGCCTGTGTTCTCCTCTAGGATTTTGATGGATTCCTGTCTCACCTTTAGGTCTTTCATCCATTTTGAGTCTATTTTTGTGTATTGTGTAAGAAAATGGTCCAGTTTCATTCTTCTGCGTGTGGCTATAATCAGCTATGGAATCAGGATATGATCCACTAGTTTTATATATGGAAACCAGCATGATCGGCCAAATAACCAGAGCTCTGCTTTTATAATTAATGTAAAAATGAAATCACAAAGCAAAATTTTTCATCAGGTTTGGGTATAGATAGATATATAAATGTAGATCATGGACATAGATATGGATTTTTAAATATGTTCATCTCTGTCAAGGAAAAGAATGTTGAAAAGTACCCAGAGATCTCACCCACCAAAAAGTCCACAGAGTACTGGATTTCTCAGTTCACAACATTCACTAAAAACAACTGAATTCTTTAACCTCAGCATTTCTGTTACAGTACATCAGGGCACGTAGAATATTCTCTATATAATAAATAGACAAATGTACCTGAGGAAAGAGGCAGCAAATGCTAAAGTGGAGGGGTCCCTAGGGCACAGTAAAAGATGTTTACATTTGAAGAAAGTTAATTTTTTTCTTGTCATGAAAAATAAATTATTTAAGATTTCACATGAGATGTTTTGACTTTCCCTTCTGTGCAAAACCATTTTTCTCAAATAATTTACCTAATAGACATGAAAAACTGCTATCAAGCCTTTTCTCCTCCAGTTGCAGCAGTGAGAAAATTATTTTACATCAGCTGCTGACAGCTAGTGTCCCTCTCAGAGGCATAATGAGAGAACTGTCAGGCATGATGAGTGTCCAGTACAGAAATATTTAATTAATGAGCTCTTATCTTGCCTCTAGGTAATTCTTCACAGTCCTAAGGATATATAAGGAGCACCCTCTGATCAGTCCAGGGAATTAAAAAAAAAAAAAACAACAGTTGCTGCTGAAAGAATTTCAGTTTTCATCTTTTTAAGTCCAGGTTACCTATAAAATGTCATGAAAACAAGGGTTCAAGGACAGTAGAAAAACTGAGGCAGAGTGAGGATGACTACACACCCCAGGAAGTAGCAAACCTCCCGAGGAGGACACTGGACATCTTCATACCCCATTCTTGCAATTTAACAGATGCATATAATTTAAAGAAATTAAATAGTTGACCTTCTCACTGAGGTAACCCCCAATGTCAGTATCTGGGGTGTAGATGCGCAGGTTTGAGAGAACACGAATGCAACCCTCTGTCTGAGGCAGGGCAGTGGGGTAATGTCTGTTTGCCAGTGATCTGGAAACAGGCTAAGGAAGGCATCCTGAGGATCCACATTCTATCTGTAGACTGGAACCAAACCCTCTAGTTTTCAGCCTCCATGTCGCCTAGTGTCCCATATTCTAGACTCTCTGGTGTTATTTTTTTAAGTTTTGATTTGAATTTCAGTGTAGTTAATACACAGTGTCATATTAGTTTTAGGTGTACAATATAATGATTCAACACTTCCATGCATTACCGGGTGCTCATCACGTCAAGTGCCCTCCTTAATCCCCATCCCCTATTTCACCCATCCCCCACCTACCTCCTCTCTGGTGACCATCAGTTTGTTCTCTATAGTTAAACTCTGGTCTTATTTCTTTAGAAAGAAAAATCTTTCCTTCTTCTATGGGCTGTGTTTGAGGAGCTAGAATTGTGATCTGGCTGTGTGGAAAGTGAAGAGGAACCTGCTCTCTACAGAATGTCAAAGCAAGTCCCACACTTCTAGGTGGAGGCACCTAGAGATGAATAAGAAGCTATCACGGATGGGGATGGAGAAGCAAAAGCTAAAATCCTCCGCGGTTGTGTGGAGTTGTGAGGACAGAGCAGAATCCCCGGACTGCGGTCAGTGAAGCCGCGCCCACCCACGGAGATCCCCACCAAACGCAGAACACACGCCCTCCCCCTGCCCCTCCCTTCTGATTTCCTGCTTGCCTCCCGTCCGCAGAATCTTCTCTTTGATCCTCCTGTCCTTCCAATAACCTCATCATAAATACTTTGTATTTAAGTTCTTTTGTTTGGAAAAAAAAATTTTACGGGCTTAATTTAACATGCTTAAAATTTTATTTTATTTTTTTTTAAGATTTTATTTATTTATTTGACAGAGACAGCGAAAGCAGGAAAACAAGCAGGGGGAGTGGGAGAGGGAGAAGCAGGCTTCCCGCTGAGCAGGGAGCCTAATGTGGGACTCGATCCCAGGAGCCTGGGATCATGACCTGAGCTGAAGGCAGACGCTTAACGACTGAGCCACCCAGGCGCCCAACATGCTTAAAATTTTAAAGGAGTAGACTGCCGCAGGATCCTGACCTAGGATCTTCTATTTTAGAGCTTATATTTATATTAAGAAAAAGTCCAACAGAAAGCTACTGTGAGTTCATTTCCACATCACTTTGTGGAAGGAACTTTGGAATTTGATCCTTCAAGCAGCACTTCCATGTATTAGGAAACAGCAGCCCAGGATGTGTGAGGTCTACATGCGGTGTGTCCACGAGTTGGGAGGTGTGTTTAGGACTCACAGATCTCGGGTACTATTTCCACAGTCCCGGGTTTGGAAACCACTCATCCTCTGGACTAGAACAATGCCAGGCTGATCCAAAATGTTGCTTCCTTACATCGAGGCCTTTTTACTCTTCCTGGAGATTCTTACTCTCTGCACCTGAGCTTGGTTAGCGTTCACTTTGAGAGCAATGAATAGCACCTTATTCCTAGGAGGAGATTCTTCCCTTTGGTTTGTTGTACTAAATGCTGTTGACAAAAAGACTGGGGCTCAGGGCACCGGTTGGAGAAAGGTGAGGTAGAGGTTCAGGGTGGATTGCCAAAAAGGCATTAGACTAAAACCCAGATCCCTGAACATCTAATGCACAGCCCTTGCCTTTTAACTAAGTCAGCAGGGGCGCCTGGGTGTCTCAGTTGGTTGAGCGACTGCCTTCGGCTCAGGTCATGATCCTGGAGCTCCGGGATCGAGTTCTGCATTGGGATCCCTGCTCGGCGGGCAGTCTGCTTCTCCCTCTGACCCTGCCCCCTCTCATGCTCTCTTTCTCTCAAGTGGATAAATAAGATCTTTTTTTAAAAAAACTAAGCAAGCAAAGAAAGCATTGAAAGAGTGATTAGGCTAGGGCCTCTGGCTGGCTCAGTCAGTGGAGCCTATGACTCTTGATCTTGGAGTGATGAGTTCAGGTCCCACTTTGGGTATAGAGATTACTTTAAAGATTTATTTATTTAATTGACAGAGAGAGAGAGACAGCGTGAGAGGGAACACAAGCAGGGGGAGTGGGAAAGGGAGAAGCAGGCTTCCCGCGGAGCAGGGAGCCCGATGTGGGGCTCGATCCCAGGACCCTGGAATCATGACCGGAGCCGAAGGCAGACGCTTAACGACTGAGCCACCCAGACGCCCCAAGGGTGTAGAGATTACTTTAAAAAAGTGATGAGGCCTAAAGCAAATAAAGAAATTAAATTTCCCCATCACCATTGTTCTTTGTCCACCAATCCAAAGAATTTCTTCTATTCCTGGTGAAATTAACAGCACATTTACAGATAGGGTTCACCATGGTTGTAATAACTCTGTAAAAACTGACTCTTCTTGGGCTCCTTTTGGTAGGTTTTTACCATGTTTAATAAAACAAAATTGTAATATTTTAACTTCACTTAACATTCTAAAAATCCTGAAGATTAAAGGCTTACATTTTTGTAATATTCATTTCCACTTAATACATTTAGAATAATATATTATTTTAAATGAAGGCTCTGTCTATTGGAATTAACTTTTAAGAAGTTCTGAAGATTATTCTAGAAGGCATAATGGTGGTCACCTGGCATGAAAACTGCACCCTGAGTAAAAACACTGGAGAATGGAAATTTTAAATGTATAGGCAGTAAAAGAACATTGTATTTTTATAAACATGACTGAAGACCTCTTTTGAAAAATTATATGCTTAAAGAATTCAGTAGCAATACAAACCCAGGGATCTGGGTTTTAGTCTAATGCCTTTTTGGCAATCCACCCTGAACCTCTACCTCACCTTTCTCCAAGCAGTGCCCTGAGCCCCAGTCTTTTTGTCAACAGCATTTAGTACAACAAACCAAAGGGAAGAATCTCTTCCTAGGAATAAGGTGCTATTCATTGCTCTCAAAGTGAACACTAACCAAGCTCAGGTGCAGAGCATAAGATTCTCCAGGAAGAGTAAAAAGGCCTTGACGTAAGAAAGCAACATTGTGGAGCAGCCCGGCATTGTTCTAGTCCAGAGGATGGGTGGTCTCCATTTGTAGCAGGCGCAGGATCTGCAGTATTTTTGTATAGCTACTTTCATATCAAACCTAAATCACTTCTGAGCTAGAGCCCTTTTAATCACAAGCAACACAAACTGTTCAAATTAGCTTAATCCAAAGGGAAGTTTTTTTGGCTTGTGTGACTGAGATGTTCTAGGACAGAGCTGGTGTCCAGAATTCAAGGTATGTTAGCAGGTCTCTCTCCCTCTCTTTCTGTTTCTCCCCTTTTTTCTTCCCTTCAGCGTCTCTCAGTGAATTGGCCTCATTGCCTCCTCCTAAAGTCAGCTTTCTCCTAGGTGTTTGAGAGCTGGGGACAAGAGAAGAGTTAAGAACCTTATTTGGCCAAGTCCAGACCACACCGGGGAGGAGGCTAGCCACTCAGAGCCAGGCAGACAGAAGCAGTATCAGCAGCTGGTTAGAAATACAGAATCTCAAGCCCCACTCCAGACCTATCTAAGCACAATCCAGATTTTTATCAAGATCCCCAGGTGATCTGCATGCACATTAGTGTTAAAGAAACTTTTTCTCCTAGGAAAGATGCAGTGGGGGCTGATGTCATTATAGGAGTGGCGGGTAAAGATACCAAATGTGCACTCCAACACAACTCTGAAAATGCAACTTCCTCTTGTTTAGCCTTCAGTGGAAGAATGGATCATTGTTCTAAGTAAATTTTAAGACTCATTTAAAGAAACGTCTGTAGGTCTCCCTGCAGTTTCCTGTTTTTTATAGTTCCTCTTTCCCTTTACTCTTACTTTTCTAGAAATTATTTGCTATACCAGGATTTTTGTTAGGTAGGAGGAAATCAACACCATGAGTGTTCCTTTCTGTCTTTGACTCTAACTAAATTGCTCTACTCCCTGCCAACATATGTGCTTCCTTACTGCTGGAGGTAGCACAGCCTACAGGTTATCAGCATGGATCAGAAGCCCTACAGGCTGGTTTGAATCCCAGCTCTGCCCCTTACTCGCTGTGATACTCAACCTCTCCTAACTTTGGCTTCCTCATCTGTAAAACGGGACTCATCACAATTGTGATTCATTATGTGAACTAATGCTTGTACCTGGCCCACAGGCCGTAGCACTCTGTAGGCTTCTGCAATAAATAAATGTTGATGACTTATTACACATCCCTGGTGCCACTGGTCGCTAATGGAAAAAGTGGTGCTTGGAATATATTTATTACTGGAGTAATTAAATCACCAAACTTCCCCATTTCATTCACATCTTATTCGCATTTCCGGTGACCAGTTTCTCCTAAGCATGAGACTGGGGAAGGAACTCTTCTAAACGAACAATAACCTCACAAGCTGATACTGCCAAAGCTGACATGATATAATCAAAGTTCCCGTACATTTCCCATAATTTAAAAGTTAAAATAAAAATCAGTTCATGATCTATATTAGCTGGAAAATAGCCTGGGTCAGAGTGGTTACCACTAAAAAAGAATTTATTGCCCTTATCACTTTGATTCAGAGCCCAGGAAGTTACAAATATCTGTTACTCTAGGCAAGTTACACTCACTCTGCCTCCTCTATGGGTTGTTGGGAGGATTAAATGATTAATATATGAGAACTGCTTAGACGATGCCTGGCACAAAGCAAGTAATCAATAAACTCCAGCTACCTTATAGCAGGGTCTTCCACATATAGGCTGTGGAGGTCAAGTTACAGTGACTGTGGCAGGTGACAATGCTCCCAAAGTGACTAAGGTGTCAATTCCTTTTCCCATACCCTCAGTCAACACCCCCAACATACACACATTCCCCTCCACAATCAGAAATGAGCATTAAAGAAAGGAAGAGTAAGAATGACAATTTTAAAAGATCACCAGGAAGTATGATCTGAATTATCTGGGGGCTCTTAACCAACTTATCCTCTACCCTAATTTCTCCACCTGAAAAAAATAAGCCAATTAATTCATTAAGGGTTTTTTGAGGCCCAGGTGAAGGGTGCTGTTTAGCAGTGGAAAGTGTTATAGATTAACAACCTTCCAAACAATTACAAATATTAGTAAATGTTCCAGCTCAAAAAGTCATGGTTTTAGTTGCCTAGAAAATATTGCAATTTATTCAAACATTAGTAGCTGTTATTTCTGGATGCTAATCAGTACTGTTTAGGTTGGGAGCCTGGAAAACGTGTGGACTGTGCAAGTGCGCCATCTGCTGGCCCTAGAGACTCTGGCGGGGCCACTGGGCAAGGATGCCTGTCCCACCCAGCTGGTTCATGAAAGGACTAGAGCACCAAAGTAGCCAAAGCTATTTCCACCACCTCACATCCTGGTGCTAAATTATCACAGTGAACACACTGCTTTTTCAAAAGAAAGTGATTTGTCTAAAAGTGTGTGTATGATATTTAAATTGATTTTTGTGTTTCTGTTACCATCCAGGGAGAAAAGATCATTTACTGCATCTCGGAAATAAAATGATCCTAAGAAATCATCTATTCCGAGTGCCTCGTTTTACACATGAGCAAAACGAGGTTTTGAAAGTTACACAACTTTCCCAAGTTACTCAGGCAAGTCAGGACCCCCAGGCTGCCACCTGGATACTTAGTCCAGCTGGAGAAGGTAAAGGAGGGCAGAAAGATGTGCCAAAAGGAAGCAAACTGCCCAGCCAGTTTCCTGTGCCTCCTGCATACATCCTGTTGATATGGGCACCTTACCCATTGTTTGCAAAGAACCATAACTTCTCATATCCATATACAAACTCACCTCTGGTTGTAGCCAAAGGCAAAAGTCCCTTTATAGTAAGTTTTATTGCAACTTATCAGAGAGAAAAATAACAGGTAGGGATACTCTCTTTTGTGATTATTTTCACCTCTTGAAAAAACAGAGATTTAGCATTTTAATCACAACACCTGTCATGCCATCAACACAGATGCCAGTGTCTTCCCAGGCAGACACCGGGATGGAAGCAAGGGCCATTCGAGCCAGAAACCCTAGACTCACTGCTCTAGCCAGAAAGCGGTCTCTTTTGGTTTAGACAGGCCAACTATAAACCGCCCCCTCCCAAAAAAGAGTTGGTCTTAGTCCAATGCTTATTTGCTTGGGTCACAGGCCACCTGACCAGGACCACTCATTCCATCTGGGCGCAGGTCCGGAGAGACGCTAGTGCCATCCGATAGAGGGCAGCGGTGCACAGACACTCGGGACCACCGTCCCTGCCCTCCCCTATCAGGAGAAAGGGGCCCCAGTGGATACTCTTGCAGCTCTCAGACTGTTCTGAGAGTGGGGCCGATTATTTTTCAGATGCCACAATTAATCTTACAAGTCAAGGATCTGACAAGGACAAATAGTAATCATTAATTATTTCCCTCAACTCATGTCTCCAGCTCCACATTCTACCCCCACCCCCCTTAAGCCTCCCTCTTTTACAACATGACAGAGACAAGCCTTGGATCCATCCGAAAACCAGGCTAAGTTTCTCGCCACCTAGCAAGACAAAAAAAACCCAAAAAAACAAACAAAAAAAAACACTAAACAGAATCCAAAAAATCCCCAAGGGAAATAGCTTCAAGAATCCTGAAAATCATACCGATTTTTGTTTGTAACGTGTGAAATTATTACAAGTATGTTCACCAAGAGGACTATTGATGGATGACTCACAATTTAGCTAAATTCAATGAACCACACACTGTGCCTATCCCAGTAGGTGACTCATGCATTTTTTATTTCAAGTGGCAAGTGTTTGCCAAAAACAGTATTTAAAAAAAATAGTGAAAATTGTTCTGAAAGAGCTCATGAATAGGGTAGGACTACCCACCGACAGCCTCATTTGTGCTCTGACCACTTACATGGGATTTGGTGGGTCTGCTCTAGTCACGCTCGCTCGGCAGAGTGTTCACCACAGCAACGCGGGCAGGCTGAGGGCGGGTTTCTGCCACTCACCGTGCATGGTTATTCTGCCTCAATACCCACGTCTCAGGAAAGATTTGGGATATGTGGGGGTGCCCCCATAATGTGCATGTTTGGGGTTCCACATAGGTTTTGCTAAAACATTGAAAATGCATTCAATTCCTATTCGACTTCTTCTGGGTTTACCTCCCCCCACCCAACTTTTAAATTAAAACAACACAAAAACAAAAAACTTAATTATCAGGAAAAAATGGAGGGCTGAAAGGTCACCCAGAGGAAATAATGAAAAGGACCTCTGGTGAGTTAAGGGACATACACTTTATGTTGATCATGAGTGTCTTCATATGTACCTGCTACTAAGCTATCCCCAAAGCCCTCAGTAGGAGTACCCCTGTCTCCGCCCTACTCTTTGACCAGCCAAAGGAAAAGTTTATAGCCCCCCCAACCTATTGATTTTCTCCTCCCCAAAAAACATTGAATTTGCTTATCACTCAATAATAGGCTTGTAAAGCTCAGAAAACCATTACTGCATATGAATTTGAGTGTTGTAATAAATATCCAAAGCTTTAAGGTATCTCAGGGAAAAGGATTTTAACCTTTACAAATGCTTTTTCAAATGAAGTGAGGTTGAGAAGACACAAAGTTCCTAGTATTTATTCCTAAAAATTATTGTCCTTTTAAATCACAAACAATGACTATTTTCAAGGTTATAAGTTGACATTCTTGTGCATTCATCATTTCAGGCTAATAATCATTAAGTGGGCACTGTCTTTTTAAGGTCCCTAGATACCTTCCTCTTTCTCTCCCCGTGGACATCACGTCTTCCTACAACCAGGTTTTAAAAGAGAAGTGCAGCAGGAACTTAGTAGGCCGACCAAATTCTTTGCATTCTATGGCCACTCCTTAGAGGTTTTTAATCCCTTGTTGCTTGGCAACATCATTATGATATAATTTCCATCTAGTGGTGAAATCAAGTATTTTTGTTAATATGAAGGTAAGCTGATATCTAGATACCCTACACAGCAAAGGAGACTTGAGTGCTATTTTATCCCTAGAAGGAGGGGGAAAAAAAAAGAGAGATGAGGCTTTTTCCTTCTTGTATGTTTCTTTTCTCTTCTGCTTATCAACTGCTGCATAATAAACCACTCCAAAAGTTAGTAGCCTAAAACAACTACTTATATTCTCTCTTAGAGTTCTGTGGTTTAACTAGGCTCAGCTGAATGGTTATGGTTTTGATCTTTTGTGCAATTGCAGTCAGATGGCAGCAGGGGCTGGAGTCTTCTGAAAGCCAGAGTGGGTTGGATACCCTAGATAGCTTCTTCTCTTTGTGCCTGGTGCCTGGTCTGCAATGGCTGGTGCATATGGAGGCTGGTCAGACATCTCTCCTTCCATATGGCTGCTTTGGGCTCCACCACACTGGCTTACAGGGGGTAGGGTGAGTGACAGATGCAGCAAGAGTGGAAAGGAATATTTTATCACTGTTTATAATTGGTTGTGCATGGTAATAATAAAAAGCAGACTAATTTTTAGTTGTTTTTAAGACTTTATTTATTTGACAGAGAGAGACAGAGCGAGAGAGGGAACACAAGCAGGGGGAGTGGGAGAGGGAGAAGCAGGCTTCCTGCTGAGCAGGGAGCTCAATGTGGGATTCGATCCCAGGACCCTGGGATCATGACCTGAGCCGAAGGCAAGAGGCTTAACGACTGAGCCACCCAGGTGCCCCTTTAGTTGATTTTAATATTGTTTTCAAATTCTCTATATCCAATGCATCCCTTTATTCTCTACATCCTTGGTGGACCTCTCCCACTGTCTTGGTACACCACTGCTTCATAATATGGCTCTCTCTGGATAATTGGACTTTTTGCCTGATGACTGGCTTCCTCCAGAGCTAGTATTCCAACAGAACAGGCAAAAACTAAAAGCCTTATGACCTACGTCCTAGAGTGTCACATCCACTGCATTCTGTGGGTCAAAAGCAAGTCTCATGGCCATCCTAGAGTAATGGGGAGAAGACTGAACGAGTGTATATATTGGAAAGTAGACTTCTTTGGGGGCCATTTTTGTTGTTGTTGTTGTTGTTTTAAGATTTTATTTATTTATTAGAGAGAGAGAGTGTGCACAAGCAGGGGGAATGGCAGAAGGAAAGGGAGAAAAGGCTCCCCGCTGAGTAGGGAGCCCAACACGGGGATCCATCCCAGGACCCTGGGATCATGACCTGAGCCGAAGGCAGACGCTTCACCAACTGAGCCACCCAGGTGCCCCAAGGATCATCTTTGGATACAAGCAGCCACATTCTCCACCACCATTTGTATTTCAGAACCACGTGATTATTTAACCAAAGTGGAGTTACTGGATTTCAACCAAGGAACCTACTACAACTTTAAAGGACTTTGCTGAAAGAGATTTTGAATTCAGGATTTTATCGAGCCTTGGAATCCTCCAATGAATTGTCTTTAATTATTTCTTGCTAAGATAATTTTGAGTATATAGTGCCAACCTACTGTCATGATCTCTGAGTCAATCCATTTACTTCAGCTTAACCTTAGGCCAAATTTCTCCCAAATGGCTATATTCATAGCTCAGCTCCATTTCTCACATGTCATTTGAACAACTGGGAACTTTCCAGAGCCGTACCACTCCATTATAACTCAAAATTGCTCACAGAAGTCCTAGGCCAGCTGTGAATAGAATCTTTAGGTTTCCTGAATCCATAAGTTATGGCCAACCTAAATGTCAATGACATTAAATATGTCTTAAAATAGCAATACTGAACGCTTATGTGCTAGACACTGTTTTCTGTGCTTTGTGTATATTAAGTCATCTCAAGCTCATAACAAAGCTATGAGGTAGTTGCCATTGTCATTCTCATTTACAGATGAGGAAACTGAGGCCCAAAGAGGTTAAGGAATTTGTCTCAGGTCCCAAAGTTAGCAAGCAGAAGAACTAATGCACTCTGATTCCAGAACCCAAGTTCTTAATAACCATGCTCCACAAATCACAGAGTAGGTATTGCTGGGCAAGAAAGAGCATCCATATGATTATGCACCAAATCCTTAAAAAGTCTCTGTGGTCAAAAGGATCAGTATCTACTGAGGGAGACATGAATGATACCTAAATAGTAAGTAAACAGTAACGCATGGTATTATAAGTCAGCAAGTTCTAAAATGTGTGCTGATTTAGACTATAAAGTGTTATAGGCATACAGGTAAGGTCAGAGAAGACATTGGAGAGAGCACTTTCTCATTCAGGCAAATCACAAAATGTAGGTTTTCTTTTCACACATGCACTGTCATTTCTGACTTTCAGTCTCTTATTTCTCCATGATTAATACAGAGTGGTCCACTAAAACTCAGACCCATGGCTTTGTCCAGCAGCCTGATTTCAGTCGACATCCCTCACAAAGAAGCCTTCACTCTGCACTGTTAGGATGTCATAAAACAATAACAAGGATGAACAAGTTTTTTTAATGTTTAACAAGGGCGTGACTTACTGTCTCAGCAGTTATCTTCAGGAAGGAAAGCTGAGGCCTCCACTAATTCCTTTACTGAAGAAGAAGCGTGGCTTGGCTCAGAGAATAAAGCACTCTCATGACTCAGATTCTAAGCTCCAAATCTGGCTCTGACCTTGGGGTGGCCACTTAACTTGCAGAGAGCAAAAATAAAGGTAAAGAACTTACAGGTAAATAACAATGTTGAAAATGCATTTATTCTTTTTTATGCATTGCCCATTATTCTACACTACAAAACTGCAAATAGACACTGCATTTGGATGAAAGCAATCTTTTGAGAGCACTGACCCACTCAAAATACCTAAGGAACATTTAAAGACTATTCTGGGTTCCCAGTCGAATGTCCTTTAAATTAGAAGCCATACATATTTTTACCACGAAGGCATGAACTATAAAAACAGCACTAAGGGGAAAGAAGCTAGGTGTATAACATAGAACAACACTGCTTTGCTGCCTCTGTTGGAAAAATAAAGTATGAGCATTATGATGAAATTAAGTTGATTCATTCTTATCACATCTAATAGGACTACTTAAAGAAAAACCACAAAGTGTCAGCAAATAACGATTCCTACTTCAATGGTAAATAAATATCTGCCACAATGATATTAAATTGCTTGAGATCAGACTCTGAGAGCATAATAAATTATTGCATATCTTAAACTTTGAGCCCAGAGCATTTTTTCAAAGAAATGCCTTCTTTTAGGAGGAGATTTAAGAGTCAGTTCTATTAATTGAGACTTCCTTGAAAATGGATTCAGCAAATATTCTTATTGTTTTCTAAGCAACTCATCAGCCTGGACATTTAGCAGTCGAATTCAAAATTCATCAACATCTTTGATTTAAAGCAGCTATCATAAAAACAGACCTCTTAATATCATATCTTTTGATGATGTTCAGGAAAATCTCGTTATTGAAGAATACATACTATTTTTCATTAGCATATTAATTTAACAAAAGTTTATCTCAAATTTTTTAAAGCACTAAAAGCTTTCTCACAAAGAAGAAATCAGGATAAAGTTGCTGCAAAAACAGATAAAAGATTAGGCTGATCACTTAACCTATTAAAACACTTACGTGATTACATCATTATAAGAAACATAATTAAATGTTCTTGATGCCATTAATTGTGTCAGCCCCATTAATTAACACTAGATGTTAAAAGGAAAATAATCCATTGATCTTTAAAGTTTATAGAACAAAAATCTTTTTAGTTCAATTTCCAATAAATATGAAACACTCTAAGTCACAGTTCCAATGGTCTTAATGATCTAGTTTGAGTTAAAAATAAAAGTTCCACTTAAATCCTATCACAGAAAAAAGAAGAAATCATCTTTGGATTTATTATCATACTTCAATTATCTGGAAACTGTTAGTTCAGCTCTCATAATTCCCGTAAAGATTTTCATCACCATGTCACAGAAAACTTAAATTATGTTTTTTTCCCTTTTTAAAAAAATTTAAATTCAATTAATTAACATATATTATTTGTTTTAGGGGTACAGGTCTGTCATTCACGTCTTATGTAATACCCAGTGCTCATTACAATACATACCCTCCCCAATGTCCATCACCCAGTTACCCCATCCCTCCCACACCCCTCCCCTCCACCAACCCTCAGTTTGTTTCCTGTAACTAAGAGTCTCTTATGGTTTGTCTCCCTCTCTGGTTTCATCTTGTTTCATTTTTTCCTCTCTTCCCATATGATCTTCTGCCTTGTTTCTTAAACTCCACCTATCAGTGAGATCATATGATAATTATCTCTCTGATTGACTTATTTCACTTAGCATAATACCCTCTAGTTCCATCCATGTCATTGCAAATGGTAAGATTTCCATTTTTGATGGCTGCATAATATTCCATTGTATTCACTGTATTCCATTCATCTGTCGACGGACATCTGGGCTCTTTCCACAGTTTGGCTATTGTGGGCATTGCTGCTATAAACATTGGGGTGCAGGTGCCCCTTCGGATCACTACATTTCTATCTTTGGCGTAAATACCTAGTAGTACAATTACTGGGTCGTAGGGTAGCTCTATTTTCAGCTTTTTGAGGAACTTCCATACTGTTCCCCCGAGTGGCTGCACCAGCTTGCATTCCCACCAACAGTGTAAGAGGGTTTCCCTTTCTCTGCATCATTGCCAACATCTGTCATTTCCTGACTTGTTAATTTTAACCATTCTCACTGGTGTGAGGTGGTATCTCATTGTGGTTTTGATTTGTATTTCCGTGATGCCGAGCGATGTTGAGCACTTTTTCATGTGTCTGTTGGCCATTTGGATGTCTTCTTTGGAGAAATGTCTGTTCATGTCTTCTGCCCATTCCTTGATCGAATTATTTGTTCTTTGGGTGTTGAGTTTGATAAGTTCTTTATAGATTTTGGATACTAACCCGTTACCTGATATGTCATTTGCAAATATCTTCTCCCATTCTGTCAGTTGTCTTTTGGTTTTGTCGACTGTTTCCTGTACTGTGCAAAAGCTTTTTATCCTGATGAAGTCCCAATAGTTCATTTTTGCCTTTGTTTCCCTTGCCTTTGGAGATGTTTCTAGGAAGAACTTGCTGCGGCCGAGGTTGAAGAGGTTGCTACCTGTGTTCTCCTCTAGGATTTTGATGGATTCCTGTCTCATCTTTAAGTCTTTCATCCATTTTGAGTTTATTTTTGTGTATGGTGTAATGAAATGGTCCAGTTTCATTCTTCTGCATGTGGCCGTCCAATTTTCCTAACACCATTTGTTGAAGAGATGGTCTTTTTTCCTTTGGATATTCTTTCCTGTTAAATTATGTTCTGGTCTGGGCTTAGAGTTGTTCCATTCATACCTTTAAAAACTGCACTTTAGACTTGTCTTTGGGGCCTATGGACAGGGATCCAGCATTCCACTGTTTCCCAAGGACTACGGGTCTGGATACACATGTGGTCTACTAGATGGCACTCTGGAGGGAGACACCATGCCTGGCCTCTGCTCCTAGATTCACAAGTGACTCCTTCTGTGATTCTGGAGGTCCTTTAAAGACGTGGCATGAGTCTTTCATCTGTAAAGTAAGAATAAATTCATCCATTTTCTTACCCAAAATTATAGTAAGACTTTGGGGGAAAAAAGTACAAATTACAATTTCTTACCTAATTTCTGATTCTTTGTAGAGGAAGTAAAGGTTCTCTGGGAAAATTAAGGTAGTGGTTTGCACAGTCTTTAAAATACTACAAATAAGGGCCCCAGCAATCTCTTTTTAGTTACATTCAAAATGCTATAAGAGTTTATAACGGCCCCAAACTGGAAACAACCCAAATGTCCAGCAACAGGAAGTGGATAAACACACTGTGGGCCTATCTATATAATGGAATATTACTCAGCCATAAAAAGAATCAACTACTGTCAACGTCTAGTGCGTTGGGGTCCCTGGGTAAGGGTTGCGAAAGAACCAGGACACAGGGGATGCAGAGCAAAGGCAGCACTTGCAACTGCATGCTGTCGTTTATTTTCCACACAGCTATGTACTTGCAGCAATCAGATAAACATAACGACGTGTACTTTCACACATAATGGGATTAAACTAACATCCTTGAAGAAAGATACACAAGATTTATCAAGAACAGAATGTATCCTGTTTATGTTCGCTGAATTAAAGAATTCTCTCAGCCACCCTCCCTCTGGAGACAGTATGTTCTTGTCTCAAGGAGGAACACCTCTAATCTAGGCAAGAGCCACTTCCTGCTGATCCAGGCATCCAGAACTTGCAACATGAGATAAGGGGAAGAGAACATTTTCTCTTCCTGGCCCAGGCCTGCCTGGCTGTCCTTAACCTCACTGCAGTTCTCAAATGACCCTGGCTCGCAAGGGGCCTACAAGCCTATACCATCTCAAACTACTGATACATAAAAAACAATATGGACAAATCTCAAAAGACATTAAGCTGAATAAAAAAGCCAGACTCAAAGAATACATACTATATAATTCCATTTATATGAAAGCCAAGTAAAACTAATGGAGACAGAAATGAGATAGTGGTGGGGCACTTGGGTGACTCAGTCAGTTAAGCAACCGACTTGGCTTCAGCTCAGGTCGTGATCTCAGGTTCATGATCTTGAGCCCCGCATCAGGCTCTGTGCTGAGTGCAGAGTCGGCTTGAGGTTCCTTCTCCCTCTGCCCCTCCACCCATCCCCCCACCGACACCACTCACGCATGCACCGACACACTCTCCCTCCTCTAAAATAAATAAATAAATAAAATCTAAAAAAAGAAAGAAAGAAAAGAAATGAGGTAGTGGTTACAATAGTGGGTAGGATAACTGACCAGAAAAGAACCCAGAAAAATGAGGAGGGATGGTCTAAGTCTTGTTTGGGGCGGTGGCTACACAGGTTTATACAATTATCAGAACTCACCAAGGTGAGCACTTAAAATGTGTGCATTTTATTCTATGTTACTTATATGTCAATAAAATAATCTTGTCACGACAACTCCTACAGGAGTTGCAATTTGCTGAGGACTCTTCCCCAGACCATAAGAATTGATTTAGAGTGAATAACAGTATTTACCTCTGGGGAAAAGAAATGGGGACCAGGATGAGAGTTATTGGTCAAAACGGACTCTAGCTTTATCTGTAATATTTTTCATCAGTTTAGCACCTTGCTGTTTTCACTTAATATATCTAGGAGATCAATTCACATCAGTATATAGAGCTGCCTCATTGCTTTCAAAGGTTACACAGTTGTGTCAGCCAGGGTTCGCTCAGGGAAGCAAAACCATTTAGAGTTATGATATTAGGGATATATTATAGAAATTAGACTCTATATTGGGGGGTAGCTGGGGAAGCAGAGATCCAAAAGGGGGAGTTGACATTTCAGAGGAATCACCAACCAGTCAACCTAAGAAGCCAGGCACATCCTGCTGCCAAAACAGGACCAAAAAGGAAAATGGGGGGCAAGTCTATGGGCAGCTGTTCCTTCTGCAGGTCTGTGGCAAAGTACCAGTCAGGAAGACATGGAGCAAAGAAAAGGACATCGAGCAAAGCTGGACATGGAGTAAAAAAGAGCAAGGGCCTGCTAAAAACCACCAGCACCCCTGAGTCTGTCTGGCACTACATCTCACTTCTACGCCCCTAAGAGAGTCATGATGCTGATCACTTCCATCTTCCAAGGCTTCCACCAATTCCTCTTTTAGACAATTCTAACTCAGGTATCCTCCAGGAAAGGGCATTCTGGGAAATGTTCTAGCTTACCCAGTTAGCTCTTTACAAACAAACACAAGACAGTGTTTCTTTGTATGACTTTACCATAATTTAATCAGTCACCCTTTGATAAAAATTTGGGTGGTAACTGCTATTACAAATAATTCTTGAATATCCTGGTCAATCGCCGTGCACATATGTAGCAATGCATCTGTAGGATACATCCCCAGGCCAGGATCGGTGCAGGTTGATCCAAATGTCCATTCTTGGTCATATGGCCATGGAAGTGGGGCTCCAAACCTGGACCCAGCCTAGTGAGGTCCTTGCCATCTGAGTCAGAGAGTAGGTGTATGGTTTATGGCTCCACCAAAACTGCATTGTCCAGTTCAGAGAAAACAATCCCCAAAGGAAGGTGGACACTTCTTGTACACCAGATTTTCTCAGCCTTGGCACTATTGACATTTGGGGCTGGATAATTCTTTGTTTCCACACAAAAATATCTTCTGGAGGATGAAATCAATCCCCATTGAGAACCCCTGGAAAAACAAGTTCCAACCATAAAATGTTTCTGTTGTGAAAGATAACGCTTACCATGAAATGGAAAGGAAAATTTAGAAGTAGAGCAATATCACTCTGCATAATAAGAGAAGAGTGATGTGGTATTTAAGAGTGACGGCCTGGGTGTAAAGGGGACAAGGATATTGGACGGAGAAAAAAGTAACTGAAGGACAGAGTCTGAGAGAAAGAAGTTCCCAAGACAGGACAGTATGTACTACCAAGAAATGGAGGCGCTCCTGGGTGGCTCAGTCTATTGGGTGTCTGCCTTCGGCTCAGGTCACGATCCCAGGTCCTGAGATCGAGCCCCACGTCGGTCTCCATGCTCGGCAGGGAGTCTGCTTCTTACTCTCAGCCTCTCACCTTGCTTGTGCTCTCACTCTCAAGTCAATAAAACCTAAAAAAAAAAAAGAGAGAGAGAGAAATGGAGTGTGCCCAAGGAGGAGCTACTTGGAAAATGTTTACATTAAAAAAAAAAAAGTTTATGTTTTAATTTTCCCTTAGGCTCTGAGAACAATCATTGTAAATACTGTACTCATTTTTTCCCCTATTTGCAATCCTCTCTTTTACCCCCAGATCTTCACGAAAAGTTCTCTACACACAACTGCCTTATTTATATCAGTGGTACTCTGGGGAAAAGAAGAAAGAAGGTGGTATCCAGAGATGAAGAGAGAGGAGAGCAAATGCCTAGACATGATGCTGCCAGGCAGTAGGATTTAGATTCCACACAAATACCTCCAAGAAATCACAGAAATATTACAGAGGAGGCACACTGGACTCCCACGTTGCATGGAATGGGGTGTTAAGCCATTTTAAGTGGATGTTAAAGGAAAGGTTAGCCATAGGAGGTGAACTTGGAAACATGTTACATACATTTTCATCATATGCATAAACAGAGATCTGGAAAGGTGTATAGAGTAAGAGCATGGACTCGAGTCAGGCTGTGTTTGAATCTCAATTCTGCCATTTAGAACTATGTTTCTTTGTGCAAGTTATGAAAGCCTCTGAAACTCCATATCCTCCCCAGTCAATAAGGAAACAGTATCTACCTTGTAGGGTTGTTAGGAGGATGCAATGAGGTACAGCTGTAAAGTGTTTAGATAAGTGCTTAGAATATAGTAATTGCCCTACAAGGGCTTGTGACGTAAAAGAAACCCATATACATCAAATTGTTAAGAATTATTTCTAGGGATTAGGATCATGAGGGGATTCAAATTGTCCACATTTAATACTCATTTCTGAATTGTTAAAATTTTCTACAATGATGCTGTGTTACTTACTAAATTGGGGGAAAACGATAAAAAGATTTCCACTTAGGAAAAACGCAACCCATTATCTTCACAAGCATTATCTTCGTGGTAAGCATTAGGAACCCCTTCTTTTCTACCATAAACGGTCACATAATCAACTTACTAGAAAGTTTTCTGTTAAAATAGAATACCTGTGTTTTAAAGTTCAAATCTGGACATGTGTCCAGTTCAAGATCTATCATCAGAAGACAAATAAGACTAACGAACACATTTGTTTGGATTCTACTTCTGTTTCTGGAGTTTGTTACCTTCATAGGACTCATTAGTGTTTGCATGTAAGAGATAATATGCTTGAATCATACAAATCTTGCATTTCTTAAATAGGGACCCAGATTCATTCATTATTGGTAAATAATTAAAATTGCTATCAACTATAATATTCTTCCTTAAAATACATTACGGGGTTGACAAATAGAATTACAAATAGAGGACTCTGCCCTGTTAGTCCCATCTGGACACAATAACAAGACGTAAAATGTTCACGTTTGGAGATGTTTACAAATCACTATGTAGCTCCAAGTACCTCTTTGACCTTTTATACAGGTTAAGCTTGGTTTAAGCTAACAACAGATCCACAGATATTTGTTATACTTTTGCCTGTGTAAGGACTATAGTTAGAGCTTCCCAGAATTTAAAGACACACATGCTATTGTTCCTGGCTCCTGGGTGGCTTACACTCTCCTTGTGAGGACCACAAAGTTTCCTGGGCTAGTGGCAACAGAGGGGAGGGAAGAGGACTTGCATTAGGAGACTCTCAGATTTCCTTCTGTGCCCACGGCAAACGCCATCAGTCAGCCTTTTCTTTCCCCTTCTTTCTGTAACTCAGGCGAATCAATTACAGAAGCAAAAATAGCCCCACTAACCCAGGCAAGTGTGGGGCCCAGAAAACACTCTGGCAGCTTTGTTTTCTACGGTCTGGAGAATGAAGATCCCTGCAGCTTGTATGATGGGGACTATGGAACATCTAGAACAGAATTCGCAACCTTGGATTTATGACCAGTAGGAGACACGAGGAGTATTAAACAAATCGAGGATTAGATGCTACTGTCAACCAACACATTAGGAGCCCTCACCCAGCCATTTATTTCCATATTCTGGCAAAGACACTCCTCCCTCATTTTGGAAATTTCTGTTCTCCTCCCCACTCCAGCCATGTGGTTACAACGGGAGCCGGTATGCTCTTACATGATCCAGCCCTCCTTGTCACAGCTGATTGGTCCAAGGGTGAGAAGCCACCTGAAATGGCCAATTGCAGTTCTTCCCCAGTATTTTTTTGACATGGATCTGGGAAAAAGAGAGTCTGTCTCCCTGGTGGAAAAAAAGTTGTAAAATGGGAAACTGTTAAACAAGGTGTCAATAACCCTATAACTGCCAAGTAGAGAAAGCTGGTTGGCAGTGGGAGAAAATAAAGCCAGCACTAAGAGAAGTGGAAACCAAGAAAGAGGCCCTTCCTCTGATTTGGTCGGCCTACTCTTCTTCCAATTATGGCAACTCCCCCAAGATCTTTCCAATAAATCCTCCTTTTTCTTAAACTACTTGAATATGGATTTCAGACACCTGTCTAAAGTATAATGACTCAAATACATTTTTCCCAGCACACATATATTATGGAGCAATCCTTAAATATGGCTTGGGTACAACCAGCCTATTTTTTGACAGAACAGATTCAGCCTGATACTGATATTCTATGGGCTTGATGTTGTAATGGAGTTCTCTAATTAGCAGAGGTTTCATACCAAGTCGGTGTGATAGATTTTATCACTGGGCTATTAGATCACTTTGATGGAAAGACTCTGAACGTGATACTTCCTCTTCTTGTCTTTGATCAACATTGCCTTGTATGTATTAGGTGACAAGCGGCAAACTTCAGGAATCCTTTGGTGAATGTCATTTTCCCACTGTAAATTGTCCTGTATGTAAATGACTTTTGGTCAGATATCAGGGCATCACAGGACTGAAAGAAATCTTACTACTTTCATAGACCATTTGTTGGAAGCCATCTTAAGTCTGGTAAAAATCTCCCGTAATCAGGTATGTGTTATGCAATCAATGCAACCTCTTTAGAACACTTCTATATTACTACCATCAATCCAAAAAGCAATAACACCATTTTCAGTGATATCCAATACTATTACAAAATACTAGTCAATACTATTACTATACTCTCATCGCTAGTTCGGGAACTCTCAAGTCTCCTCTTTCTCAGTCCTTTAGGATAGAGATCAATATGCTTTCTTATAAAAAGGAACAATAACAGTATTAAAACAAAACAGTAGCGTAAATAATAAACCATGCAATCTCATTTTCTTTGTGAAATAAGTTATTACAGTATTGCTGATTGCGTGCAGAGGCAAAATGCTACCAGTGGCAACTGCAGTAAATTCACTGGGGTTCATTGGCATACTTTCAAGAATTTAGAATGACTCATGGAATGAGTGTTAATGGAATGAAAACCTCCATTCCATCTACTCAGCGCATGGCAAGCCAATCTAATTGTTTTTCCCTAAAGCAACCAATGCAACAGTCAGGTATTTATGCAGCCCATTATTTCCTTTTATCCTGGAAGAAGCAGGAGCCTTGAGAGACAAGATCTAGGGAAGTCCTGAGATTTTTCTTTGACTTTTATGAGATTTCCTAAATCCGCACAACATGTTTGAAAGCCAGGATCGAACCATCAACATAGGTAATCACAGTGTTTAAGGGAGAAACTGTATGTTAGTAAATGAATATTTATTGGGTAACTACCACGGATTAAGTTCTGTGCTAGACACTCTTAACCTTATAACCTAGTTATATAAACTATATGTAGTTGTATACAACTATGAAACAACTATGAAAGGCGGTATGAGAACGTAATTAAAACTAATCTGTGTAGTGTTCATCCAACCCCATGCTACTCAAAGTGTATCAGCACTACCAACAACATCAGCACTACCTGCCTGGGAGCTTATTAGAAATACACAATCTCAAGCCCTATCCCAGACCTTCAAAATCAGAGCTGCATTTGGATAATATCCCCATTTGTACGTTCAAGTTTGAGAAGAACTGATTTCACCAACTCCCTTGCCTTATAATTGAGGAAAATAAGGCTCAGGGAGGTGAAGTGATGTGTCGTCACCAAACAGCTAGTTACGGACCCAGCTGGGATTCCCAGGTCTCCTCACTAGCAGGCCGATGGACTCAGGGTACTGCAGGATTTCAGACAAGAGGAAGTTAAGTGTGTTTCACTCCCTCAAATGACTATTGATTGTTCCCACCATCTCCATTCAAAGCACACACCGAGGGCCTGAGTGAACCCAATCACTCAGCCTCCTCCCGAAACCCCTTGCAGGCCAGGCTCACAGCAGCCTCCTTCACTTCAGTCCTCCCTGGAGGGACCTCCCCCTGCACAGGTCCCAGTTCTAACCCTTTCCCGGAGGCCCAGCTAAACAACTAGCCGCTTCATGAAGCCTTTCTCAATGACCCCAAACCCCTTTAGCCTCTCCCTTCCTAATTTAGATTTGCTCCTACGTTCTGCAGAGTACATCTTAGTTCCCTATTACAGCCCAACATTACAGCATTTTCTAACTTTCTGCACTATACCTATTGGCAAATGCTTTCATAATGATAATATAGATGCAATCTTTTTCTCTATTGCCCTTTTCATAAATTGGATCCGTGTCTCCTTTCCTAACTAGTTTGCTTTTATCTTATTGTATTAGACTATCATAATACCAGGCACAAAAATAATTCTAAACTCTTAATGGTAGAAGGGACCAAGCTCTTTCCCAATGCAGGGACCCCCGCTAAAACATCCCTGAGACACAGTCATTGAGTTTTACTTGCATCCTTTCTGTGTTGGAATTTTCTACATTTTTAAGGCAGCATTTTTTTTTTATTCTGAGTAACTTCAGCTGTTAGAATATTTGGGGCTGAAATCTACTTGCCTCTGACTTGTAGCGTGTGTCCTCAGTTCTGCCCTTTCAGGTACTTTAGAACAGGTCAGATAATATCTTCCACAGGAGAGTGCTGCAAGTATACCAACTAACTGGCAAGAAGTGATTTGGCAGCACAAGGCAGGCCTAGCAGT
This sequence comes from Eumetopias jubatus, assembly GCF_037043125.1. Classification (NCBI taxonomy): domain Eukaryota; kingdom Metazoa; phylum Chordata; class Mammalia; order Carnivora; family Otariidae; genus Eumetopias; species Eumetopias jubatus. The sequence goes on from NW_028274853.1 coordinate 1,313,680, forward strand.
TAGAAGCAATAAAGATTCTTTCATTTCAAGCCTGTATCCTGCATTTCCTGCTTCCATACTTCTTAATGAATTCATGCTACTAATAAGTTTGTGTTGAATACCTAATATGTGCTAGTCTCTATGCAGGATGTGCCTTTCTGGGGGTTACTGAAACAGAGGAAGATCAGGAGATCACACACATCCTTGACACAATGCAGAATAGAAAACAAGTTTCCCAGTGGAAGCCTGGGGGCCACTGGATCCCACTCTGCATTTCATCCAGGTCTTCCTCAATGTCAAAGTATAAACCCCTCTAGTCATTGCTTCTCTCCCATCCTCCTCTCCTGATCTGGTTCTGTATTTCTCCCTGGGCAAGTGATTTTTCTCACGGCTGCTCTCCTAGATAATCCTTTCCACGATGCATTCTAGAATTCCAACTCCAAAGTAAATAAACACCCCTAAACCTTCAGTCTTTTCCCAGAACTCTCTCTCTACCTGCCTGCTAAAATTGCCACTGGGCGCCTGGGTGGCTCAGTTGGTTGAGTGACTGCCTTCGGCTCAGGTCATGATCCTGGAGTCCCTGGATCAAGTCCCGCATCGGGCTCCCTGCTCGGCGGAGAGTCTGCTTCTCCCTCTGACCCTTCCCCCTCTCATGTGCTCTCTCTCTCTCTCTCATTCTGTCTCAAATAAATAAATAAAAAAAAAACTTAAAATTGCCACTGAGGATGCTGCCTCCTCTATTAAAGTGAAGGCTGCTCATTTTCCCACACCACACAGTCAGGGAAGGAGGGCTTGGCATCTTGGAGCCTCCTAATGGCCTTCCAGATTTTTGTGCATTCATTCTCTCATTCACTCAGTAAATAGTGAGTGTCCCCTATGTTTCAGAGACACACCGGGGCCCTTTACCTAGTGTACAAACACCTCTTTTACGGTTACTAGAATATGTATTCTAGTTACAAGAGTCCCTAGAGAGTCATGTGACAAGTTCCTTTCTGCTATAGAGACAATTTGTTGTTGCTGGACAACTACAACATTAAAGCAAAAATCGCTGAGTTGAGGGCACATTTTCAGTCGGGTTTCTGAGCTCCATGTGCCTTTCTAGGGGAGTGAGACTACCACTACTGATGATGATTACTACTTCCTCATCATATTACAATTTGGGAGGGGCGTGGATTCTACTTTCACATATTCAAGAGAGTGAAAGAGAAACAAAGGAAATTAGTAATGCGAAAGGTTTAGAGAGGTTTTGTTTTTTTTTTAAAGCTTTTATTTGACAGAGAGATAGAGAGAGCAGGAACACAAGCAGGGGGGGTAGGAGAGGGAGAAGCAGGCTTCCCGGCCACCAGGGAGCCCGATGCAGGAACCTGAGCTAAAGGCAGACACTTAACGACTGAGCCACCCAGGTGCCCCGGTGTATAGAGTTCTATCATGCTTTATAATGAGATACCTGAGGGCAAATACTACTGGAAGATCCATACCTTTCTGCTTCCTCCTTAATGATGCAAGTTCCAATGAAGCTGGTGTTTGCAATCTTCCCTCAACACTTTGAACTATAAGGAACCTGAGGACTAAGGGACAGGGTGGAAATATGGGCCATTATTTTGGTGGCTTTTTGTGGATTTCACAAAGCTGCAAGGGCCAAGTGGCTCTAGAGAAGTCCCCTGGTTGACACCCAGGCCATGTCAGTCACTCTCTCTCACCAAGGCTTCACCACCTCAAGGAGTTTACCAGCTGAACTTCATTAACCAGTCGGCCCTGAAGAGTCTTCAGTCAGCTACAGGATATGTTTTTTGCATTCTGTTTTATGTTGTCTTTTCATCCCCAAGTAAAGCTGTCTGCAAACAGAGACCAATTCTACCTTTTTATCTATTAAAAAAGGCATAAAATCTATACATGTTGAATTGAGACCTCTCGTACTGTTCTCATCAGAATATACAGTTTTAAGAGCGGTGTGCAAAGTCTATTAGCGGAGCACTCCAGGTCATGGAAGCCCCTTCCGACTCACCTGGGGCTACCTGTAAGCAAGTAATTAATAAGCTTTTTTTAAATGACAATATACTAAAAAGTATAGCATCTAATAGCTTTTTGTCGCATAGACAAATATATAGTTCTAAAACAGAAGTACAAAATGGATGGGTTCTGATATTTTACCTAGGTTGAAAGCTGGCTTTTAAATAGCTGTAGCATATTGGTTGGCATCATGGAGGTGAATCTGAATTTCCAAGCAGGAATGCTTCACATTTCTGAATATCTGAATAAATGAGTTGTTCAAAGGTATTCACCACACACATACACACATACACACTTTGATCACTGGCAACTTTTCCCTGGATTAGTCAGGCTTGAGTCAAGTATGTTCACCCACTCTGCCTTTCACCAGTGCCATCTCTTCATATACCCGTAACTATCTGGCACAGGGTGAAATCATGATTTAGCAAAGGGGCAAGTAGGAGGCTAAATGGAGTGCTATCTCCCGTAATTGCTATTTAAGCGAGACAATAAAAAGGATGAAACAAATTAAATTAGCTAAGAAGCAAGAGCATCCCAATGAACTGGCCAAGATAATCAACTTGGAAAATTAGCTATTAAACCTCCACACATGCTCATTTTCATAATATTTTGTGTGTGCTTGTGAAACGCAACCCCCCATTGAAATTGCTGGGATGAAGGTGCTCTTCATTTCTCTGAGATAAGTCATTTGCAATTGGTCTTAATGAAGTTGGTAGTGAGATCTGTTGTTAATGCCCTAGTTCATCATTTTCCATTTCAGTGCTAGAGTGTTTTGATTGGGGTAGGGGAAGTACATAAAAGAGGAGAGCAGTTGACTCAAACTAGTTACTTCTCTGAATTTTTCTACCTGACTCTATTCTCATTTTCAAATATGTGTACTAGAGTATGAGTTTGGGGTTGTATTATTATTACCTTCGTGTTATCATCGTCGTCGTCATCATCATCATCATTTAAATACCTGATCTTTACTGATTTTCAGACTACCTTTATTTTTATGAGATTTAATAATTCCTATTTTTAAAATATTTTCTATCTCATCATCCTTGTCTCTCCATGTTAGCCACTCTTATATATAGGTCTTCATACTTACAAAGAGTTAATTCTTTATTACTCATGGCAGTCATCAAAAAACCACAAGCAGTAATATAATCTATAGACAATAAATATCTATGCTTCATTTTACGCAATTATTCTAATTTTATAGTCCATGGAGCTGTTATTAGAATACAAAATTTGGGTAGCCAAATGAGTTTATTTAATATACTTCTTTCTTTCTCTTCTCTGTAGTTTCAAGTTTTTATTTAAATTCCAGTTAATAACATAAGCGTAATATTAGTTTCAGGAGTAGAATTTAGTGATTCATCACTTACACAGAACACCCAGAGCTTATCACAGCAAGTGTCCTCCTTAACCCAACACCCATTTAGCCCATCCCCCAACCCACCTCCCCTCCCGCAATCCTCAGTTTGTTCTCTATGGTTAAGAGTCTTATCTGTTCTATAGTTTGCCTCTTTCCCCCATGTTCATCTGTTTCCTTTCTTAAATTCCACATATGAATGAAATCATATAGTATTTGTCTTTCTCTGACTATTTCACTTAGCATAATACTCTCTAGCTCCATCCATGTTGTTACAAATGGCAAGATCTCATTCTTTTTTATGGCTGAGTAATAGTCCATTTATAGACATATTGTACTATATATATTTGTGTATATGTATATGTATATATATACACACATATGTGGAATAATACTCCATGTTATATATGTATCTATAAAATCCACATGTCTTCTTTATCTCTTTATCCATTCATCATTCGGTGGACATTTGGGCTCTTTCCATAATTTGGCTATTGTTGATAATGCTGCTATAAACATCAGGGTTGCACTCCCTTTCTACTCATTGCTTTGCTAGATCATAATGGCTACTCAAGACAAAACAGGTATTGAAGCATGTAATTGAAACTGAAAATTTTTTAATAGAAAGAGGAGTAATGAATTTGGATGATTCACAATCAAAAATTATGAGAGCTGCTGTCCTGAAGATTATTCAGATAAGAATGCTTTAATTGAAGATTATGACAGTTAATTTCATTTGTCAACTTGACCGGACTAAGGGATGCCCAGATAGCTGGTAAAACATTGTTTCTGGGTGTGTCTGTGAGGATGTTTCTGGAAGATATTAGCATTTGAATCATTTGAGTGAGTAAAGATTGCCCTCACCATTGCAGGTGGGCATCATCTAATCTTCCAATCTTGAGAGGCTGAATAGAACAAAAAGACAGAGAGGAAGGGTGAATTTGCTCTCTGCCCTCCAATATCAGTTTTCTTGGTTCTCAGGCCTTTGAATGTGGACCAAGACTTACACCATCACCCCCAGTTCTCAGGCCTTCAGACTCACACTGGGACTTACCACTGTCGGCATCCCTGGTTCTCAGGCCTTCCGGTTCGGATTAGAACTACACCATCAGCTTTCCTGTTCTCCAGCTTGCAGATGGCAGATCATGGGACTTCTCAGCCTCTGTAATAATGTGAGCCAGTCTCTCATAATAAATCTCTTTCTACATAGTATCAAGATAGATAGGTAGGTAGCTAGGTAGGTAGGTAGATACAGATATCCTATTGGTTCAACCCTGATTATTTATAGAGATTAAAAACACATCCTTTCCTAATGGAGTATTAGTTTTGCCTACCCATCTTCCTCTTGGTTTATCTTCATGGAGCTATTTTTTCCCCCACCAAATATTTGACTCCACTCCCAAAGAAAATAGTTTCTATAGCCTTTTCCTTGTATATGTGAATAAGCTACATTCTGAACTTGGAGCAAGATTGAGTCATCTCAGAACTGTCAGACCAGAATTTCAGAGATCTCATATGTATCATGGAGCAGCTTAACAGTAGGGGTTTTATGGGCCTTGGGTTGTAGAAAAGTACAAACTTATGCCTGGTACTGAGAAAGCCAATTTTCAAACGAAGTAGTGCTCTGCATATTCAGTCTTATTTATTCTTTATCATTTGAGAAGAAAAAAAAAAAGGAAGACCAAATGAAGAGGGAAACTCTACATCAAAATGAGAAGATGATACTTCAGGCCAAGTGTCTGGCATTAGTATTAATTTCAGCTAAATAGATAATGCCTAATGGCTTGCAATTAGATTAAAATACATTTTCACTAGAAAGACAAAGAGGTCTTCTTACCTTTTGAAGTAGAGATCAATAGGGACTTTTGGTAGATACACAATTGCGAATTAATATTAACTTCGGTACACATTTTGAATTTCTTCATCAGAGATAGAATGATACATGTCCCTGGCTTACAAGTGTATTAAAACAATTAAAATGACAAGTACATTCACTCAACTGTCACGCCACCAGATGCATTTCTGCTTCATTAGGAGTCAGCACAGTAGATGTTCAGTAAGACAAACATCTATTAGTAAATTAGAGTTATTGGTATATTATTCTAGATACATTCAAGTTGTTTTGTTGCCTTTGTTAAGTTTCCCCAAATATTTACTGAGTGCCTGCTATTTCCCAGGGTATGGTATTTATTCTGGGGATACAGTATAAGGATGAGTTAGACAGAGCCCCTGCCCCCAAAGAGCTCACAGGCGTGAAGTGTGATGACAGACAAGGAAATGACAAGCTGGGAAATGGAGTGTGTATGTTGTAAAAGATAAAGTAGAATATTTGTACTTTCAAACAACTTAATCCATTTTGTTCCTCTGAGTTGTAGCTCATTCTTCATTATTTGTTAAATCTTACAGTTGCCTTACAGTAAAAGGAAAAATGATGAACGATAAACATCTATAGAATCCCAACTATATTCCAGGTATTTTACATTTAAAAATAACGCAACCTTGTCTCAGGATCACAGGCCTTAAGAGCCGAAAGAAAACTTGTATTTTAAAAAAGACTTAACATTAAAAACTAGCATGACAGAAGAAGAAAAGGTAAAGACAAGTTTGAGAAACCTTAATCTAGGTCACATGTTAAATATATGGGCTTTCATGGTCTCTTCTGGGTACCTCGGATGGATAAAAGATGGCTGCGAATTCTTTGCCACTCTGTCCATTAAGACGCAGACCCATTCTCCTTGAATCTGGGTGGTCTCTGTCACAATGTTGACCAATAGAATACAGCAGAAATCATGCTATGCTACTCTTCCAGGCCTAGACCATAAGAAACTGGCAGCTTCCACTTCCTCTCTCTAAGAACACTCAACTCTTGCAATACAGCCACTGTCCTGTGAGGAAGCCTAAGCAACCCTATGTGGAGAGGAACCAAGGATCCTGACCAATAGCCCCAGTCAAGCTCCCAGCTGACAGCCAATACCAAATTGCCAGCCATGTAAGTGACCACGTTGGAAGGGAATCCCCCAGCACCAATCTAGCTACCTCTGCTGACACCATCTGGAGCAAATGCAAGCTGCCCAGAGGAGCCCCTCCTGAATTCTTAACCCACAAAATTGTGAGTAAAATACAGCTGTCTTTTGGGGCAGGTGGTGGGGACGGGGGTGTCAACTGTTTACATAGTAATAGATCATGAGAATAGAACCTGATCATGATTAATATCATCACCTCCATGTAAAGTGGTTAAAAGTCAGGTTCTGAAGTCAAACTGCCTGAGATCTAGCTGTGTGACCTCAAGACAATTTAATCTCTGTGTCTCAGATCCTTCTTCTATAATATTCGGTTAATTATAACCTAAGTCTTAGGACTTTTTGAAAGAATTAAATGAAACAATTCACATAAAGCACTTAGAAACTGCCTAATGCATAACAGTATTGAAAATTCACTATTATTATTGTGAGAAAATGCTGAATTAGAAACTACTGACTTTTAAATGGACTTTGAGAACACATCTGTCACAGCTTGGAAGCTTGTCTGTCTGTATATTAGAATCTTCAGCTTTACTCTGCTCAGCCTCCCATATAAAATCATGAGCATTTCAATGACCGTCTCCCTCCGGGTTAATGTGGTGTTATCCCAAGCTCTTATATTTCATGTACTGTGAAAATATTGTTTCAAGAAATGGTCTGCTCATCAAAACCGTGTATCTCAATTGTGTTAAGTATATAATGACTTGCCATGTTAGCAAGATAAATCCAGGGTTAATTTAATGTAGGTATCTGAGATTTATTTTATTTTTTCTGGCTCTGTGAATTGAAACATTTCTTCCAGTTAATTTTTTTTCTGTGTTTAGTTAGAAGCGTTATTCCAACAAGCAGATTGACAGATCAAATACCAGTTTCCAAAATTCTGAATTGTTTAAATTGAGCAAGAGTTCCATCCTCATGAGCATTCTGAAAATTATTTATATTGCTCTTAAATGTTACTGAATTCTGCTGCTATGAACCAGATAACCTAGGGTTTGTCTTAGGGTTCAAAATTAATTTTGAACAATTCTGCTAGCCATAACCTATGAGATTACTTGTGGGGAGAAAAATCAAAGAAAGCTAACAACAACAACAAGAACAAAAACACACAGTCAAACAAAACACACAAAATACCACACATGCGATTTTTTTTTACAAACACAAGTTTGCAAATTGAGGTCTGATTAATAAATTAGTCTCATTAAATTACGGTTGTTAATCTAAAAACAACCTCCCTGTGACACATGAGTATATGTAGGAACATATTCTAAGTTGATTGTTGTCAGGAACTCAGACTAGTATCACATGTCAATTTGTATTACTTTCCTTACAGATCATGAATGGCTTTACTTGAAATATCTTAATTTGTGCATCAGGTTCTCTAAATGGGAAAATTCCCTGAATATTTGTGCAAAATGAAGGCAAAGAACACTATAAATTGAAAGGCAATAAAAGGAGTTTATTTCCAAGCCACAGCTTGGAATCATCTCTGTTTTGAATGTTGCTGGCAAAGAATGCATTCTTGATTAGGCTTTGTTGATAGGCAAAATGTAGAGCACATTTCCAGTTCCCTAAGTCTCTGAGACTCTAGAAATCCAATTCTGAGCTACATAAAATAGCTCAGCACAATTCTCCCCTCCCCCTGCCCAAAAAAGCAGTACTTAACAAGGATAGAGCTGACAGCACGTAAGAGAACTAATGATTTCTAGAGTGATCCGGATATATATACAAACTTTTTAAAAAAATTGATGTTTAAAAAAACATCATGGAGGAGAGAAAGATGAAATTGTCTTTGTTTTTCTTTTTTTTTATTTAAATTTTACTTGGTTAACATACAATGCAATATTGGTTTCAGGAGTAGAAGTCAGTGATTCATCACTTATATACAACACCTGGTACTCATCATGACAAGTGCCCTCCCCTTAGTACCCATCACCCATCTAGCCCATCCCCACCCACCCACCTCCCTCCATCAACCCTCAGTTTATTCTCTATTGTTAAGAATCTCTTATGACTGGGCGCCTGGGTGGCTCAGATGGTTAAGCATCTGCCTTCGGCTCAGGTCATGATCCCAGGGTCCTGGGATCGAGTCCCGCATCGGGCCTCCTGCTCCTTGGGAGCCTGCTTCTCTCTCTCTCTCTCCCTCTCTCTCTCATGAATAAATAAAGAAAATCTTTAAAAAAAAAAAAAAGAATCTCTTATGACTTGCCTCCTTCTCTTTTTCTTCCCCCCCTCCCATATGTCCATTTGTTTTCTTTCTTAAAGTCCACATATGAGTGAAATCATATGGTATTTGTCTTTCTCTGACTGATTTCACTGAGCGTAATACACTCTAGCTCCATCCACGTGGTTGCAAATGGCAAAAGGTCTTAGTAAGAAGTCCACCTCTGCCAATGACAAAGGAGAAAGAGGAAAAATGTGCAAGGACCGAGAGGCCAATGTTTGGAGAGGGGAGCTAGGAAGTATTCATGATCGAATTATATCACGTGCTATCAGAATTGCTTCTAGAGCAGCGGTGCCAGAAGTTGCTACCCCTAAAATCTGCAGATATCTTATAAAAGTAAGAACGAGAATAACTGGAATTAGTTCCCGGTTCCATCACTGGCCAATTGTATGATCGTCGAAATATCATTAAATATTCTTCGTTTCCCCAGCTATATATTAACAGCAATTACCACATGCCCGCTACTTGTCCTACTGAAATCCCACGAACTAAAATTCCTTGAAAGTCGTATGTCACTTAAATGATACAGCTTCACGGTTATCATTTTTGTCATCCCCATTCCCAAAGCCCATCCTAGGAGTGAACCTTCACAGGCACTGAGGCCTCGCCCTTTCTTCCAGTGCTGATTCCTCGGCGTCTTGTTAGTTCTGCTTCTTCCATTGAGGGCAGGCTCAGAACCTCCCACAGAACCACAGAGAATGTCACCAGTTTCCTTGTTGTTATTGTTGTCATTGACCCTGACCGACAGGTCCCATTCTCGGCAGCCCCCTCCTCTAGGGCTCCACCTCTCACAGGGCTACAACATGTCTGTCATCAGATTACCTCCAGATACACGGTCCCCCCACAAGCATTAAGTCTAATGAAAACACTACCAAAAGGTATTAAAAGGTGAGCCTGCATGTTTTACATTTCCCCTAGAGCCTTACTCTTGGTGATTTACATAACGGCTTCAGAATATTCAAAATCCATTTATAAATGTCACCATTTGCAGAGATTATTTGTATATTGCTCTTAATTAACTTCAACTTCAAAATCTAGTTGGCTAGGATCAGGGGGTTTTGTGCATCCTCTCTCCTGTCTCACTCGGCACTGGTTTAGTTATGTTCCCAGCTTGCTCTCACCTAGATCAAAAGAGGGAGACAGGACCTGAGAAGGACTATCATCATAAATAAAATCCGTTTGCTCGTTCTGTGGTTCCCCATTCCGTGTGCGTTTTCAGTTTGTATTGTAGATATACTGAATGCGCAACATGTCTAGTCTACGTATGATAATGCATCCAGGGTCCTGCAAACACTTAAATATTAAAACAACTGTGTTATTTAAAAACTGAACCTAGTTTCTAGCGCAACATTTTGTCTCAAGAGAATGTAGAACAAATAACTCACAGTATGTTTTTAATGGTCTACACTCTTTCAGAAACCATAGCAAGAGAAAAAGGTCATCCTAACCATTTACTCATAAAATAAGAGTCACACTAATTTTAAGATTGACGAAAATCACGAGATAGTATCATCTACAATCAGAATAAGCAAAGAGAAATTCAAGAGATGACAGATTCATGGAAAAACAAAACTAGCTACAGAAAACCTCGTGCATATCATTTGATTTTTTGATGCTCACTTGAAAAATTTTCAAATAGCGCTACAAGTATACAGCAAAAACAAGCTAAAGTGCATCTTTCTTCTTCACAACCCTTCAACCAAGTCCCACTCCCCTGTCATGGTGGCCCTACTCAGAACTTAGTATGCAGATGTTTTCAAAACAGTTTAATGCCATACATACACTACTATGTATATACGATGTTCATAAAATATAATCATACAAATAATATATATACGGATGTACACATTCATGCATTTACTTAATGATTTTCCTTTTGATGATCATAAAGGTTGTTGAATATCTTAACAAATACACCTTTGGGCATATTCAAAGGATACACTTTAATTTTGGTATTTACAGCCAAATTTGCCTTCCAAATAATGACTAAGGCAATTAAACTCTTACTAACTGTATGGAAGTGAACATTTTCCTCCATTTATCCACAGTGGACACTGTGTCACCATTCCTGTTTTCCAGTACAATTAGGAAGTTATTCTTTATTCTATAATTTCAGTGGAAACTTGGAAAAGAGCAGAGATAAAGTATATGCTCAGTCTTCTATCTTTTACTACAGGTACCACTTAAGTGAAGTATCTAAAACCAGGAACAAAATATATAAATCTTTTCTCTGAGCAAAATTTGGTTAAACACACACATGGTTATCTCTAAAATATCCCAAAGGGGTTGGAGTGACAATCTGGAATTCTTATAATATACAAAAGGGCCATTAGGTGGCAAATACCAGAAAGCCACAGTTGCTTCTGAAATTTTATGTAGTTCAAACCACAAGCTCTAGAGAAATAGAGAAGATTTTAAGATTGGAGATACTTTGGTATTTAAGAGCACCACTCTCCCCCCTCCAAAAATAACCTGCCATAAGAGGTTGTGGAGATAAAATATAGAATAATGACATTTATTTTGAGGTCTGGTTACAAGTAAAAATCCAAACAACTTTATTACTGTAACAATTCAACACAATCATGCCTTATGGCACTAACCATGAACAATTTGTCCAGCTTTTGTCTGAGTGGAGACAACATAGTAAGAAAGACACAAAACCAACTTCTACAGGAGCTATTTATAAAGCAAAAAGAATTAAAACGTGTCCATTTGCACATTGTGCTCAGTAGAACAGAATGGTGAGACTGAAAATATACCAACTATACTGTTTAAACATGAATACATTATAAAAGAGCATGTTATAAATAGGTGAGAATTATGGAACAAATGGTTTTGGGTGATTAAATCAAAATTCCATTAAAATAGGGATTTTCACTTTATGCCATTTAAGAAAATAAACTCCAGATAGATTAGAGAGATAAGGATAGAAAAGATAATACTTTGAAAAATTAGCAGATAGAGAATAGAATGATTGTCAGATCGACGGAGAACGTCAACTTTCCTATCCTTGAAATGTAGAGGTCACAAAGGTAAAGCTGACATTCAAATAAGAAAAACTGTCCATAAGTGATAGTAGCATTGCTATTTTTAAGAAGAACATCAAGGCCAAGGCTATAAACAACAACTCACAGAAAGAGTAAATACACACAAAGGAGCAAAGGTCATTCCTGCTGGTATTCATAACAAACATGAGGCACAGTGGCATATGTTTTAAAATGTGGCTAAAACTGTTGTATAACCCTTTTGGAAAGCAACGTGACCCTACCAATAAAGAGCCAGTAAATTGTACATACATTTTAATTAATAATAAGTATTCTAGAAATTTATCCTAGGAAATAAAATAAAACCACTATTTACTGTGCTCGGTACCTTACATACATTATCTTATTTAATTCAACAAGAGAATAAACCTCATAAGCACAGATATATTCTTTGTAGTGCTTCCTGCAAAAGGACAAACATTCTAAATGCCAACCACAAGAGAAAACATTAAAAGTATGGTCCACTGGCACAGAATGCACCCATTTAAGACAACAACAACAAAAACCATTTTGAAGCCTAAATAGATGTGCACAGTGATACCATAAAAATTATTTATTTGAGGGAGTTCCAGCTTTCTCCCCTCTCTGTCTCATAACTTGTACACATTCTCATATCTGTGTACCTTGTACAAATGTTTCCTTGGACAAATTCACCCTAGAATCAGAGTTAAGGTCATGGCGGGGGGGGGGGGGGCGGTGGTACAGGAAGAGACTCATCCTCCCAGAACACACATTTTGCTGTGGGAGAGAGCGGTCACTGTTGGAGGGTTCCAGCTGGAAGGCGGCAAGAGACTACTGAGGGACCAAGGAGATAAGAGCAAGATGAGAGAAAGCAAGTTCTATTGAGGGTGCAAGAATGAGAAGCTCCCTGGAGTTTCCAAGTGTTGAAAACAGGGGGAAACACTAGACTTCAGCAAGATTTGCTGACGTCTAAGGACATCTGCTCTGTTTAATGTGAATCAAGTTTGAAATTCCTTTCTGGGCTCCCCTTTTAAAGATTTTATTTTATTTTATTTTATTTTAGAGCACACATGGGGGGGCACAGAGGGAGGGAGAGAATCTGAAGCAGACTCTGTGCTGACTGTGGAGCCTGATGCAGGGCTCGATCTCACGACCCTGAGATCATGACCTGAGCCGAAATCAAGAGTCAGACACTTCACGGACTGAACCACCCAGGTGCCCCTGGGTTCCCCTTTAAAAAAAAAAAAAAGACCTAGTTTAGGCTACGTGAGTTTATAGTCGGTTATTCATTGATACAGAAAATGTTTATGGTATAACTGCCCCTCGCTTACTGGAAAGAATAGGAAATGGCCCAGTAGGAGTTGCTTGGGAGGAACATTACACTGGTGTGGGGAGCTTATGGGGCATCCCAAATGCCCACATTCTGAGATCTGAGACCTCAAATTTTGAGTTCATTGATCCAACCCCCATGGCAGCTACCAAAGCTTGGGAACCAAGAACAGATCTGATTCGTTTTCAGTCTGGAGGAGCTAGTGACAAGCAGTGGCAAGCATGTGGTAGTCAACACGGAGAACACAAAAACAAGCAAAGAGGCTTCCAGACAACGAGCACCCACTGAGGTCTTCCATTAGCAAGCCCCAATCCACTCCTCTGATGTGAAGGAAGACTATTAATGATGGAGCATGAAAATGTTAAATTTTAATTGTAAAAAAGCCGAAAGGGGGGATTTGTGTGATTTGTGGGGCAACTTGCTGGCTCAGTCAGAAGAGCAGGTGACTCCTGCTCCTGGGGTTGTGAGTTCAAGCCCCACGTTGGGTGTAGAGATTACTAAAAATAAATAAACTTTAGAGTGTGTGATTTGGCCCTTCTGACATTTTTCATAAATATAAAGGTCATCTAAAAAACTCTTTTTAAAATGCTTTTCACTCCTTTTGATGGCTGCATAATATTCCATTGTAGATATATACCACATCTTTATCCATTCATCTGTCGATGGCCATCTTGGCTCTTTCCATAGTTCGGCTATTGTGGACATTGCTGCTATAAACATCGGGGTGCACGTACCCCTTTGGGGAAAAAAATGCTTTTCACAGTAAAAAAAAATAAAAGTGCTGTGAGTAACCACACATTTCAGTATGCAAACACTCAGCGACTTTTATTATGTTTCAGTGAAATGCAGTAGAAAAGTGGCACTGGGCAAGGCGTTGCCTTCAGCAAGGGAAGAGAATATATAAAAGTTAATCTTCTGGGGCACCTGGGTGGCTCAGTCAGTGAAGCGTCTGCCTCCGGCTCAGGTCATGATCCCGGGGTCCTGGGATTGAGTCCCACATTGGGCTCCTTGCTCAGAGGGGAGCCTGCTTCTCCCTCTCCCTTTGCCCCTCCCCCTTGCTTGTGGTTTCTCATTCTCTCTCAAATAAATAAATAAAATCTTTTAAAATAAATAAATAAAAGTTAATCTTTCTACATAATAGTTTTCCACAGAGACATGGAACCTTAAGATGAATATTTTTTGCCTCCTATGAAACTAGTTGTTCCTATAATGCCATATTTCAGACTACCTGGGCCATCGGACAGTGAGCAGATGAAGTGCAGTCATCTGTCTAATCCATCGACAAATTTTCACTGACCATCTCAGATGTACAGGCCTTGAGTGAAGCTCTGCAATAATTTTTCCATTAATTAAAATCACTGTAAAAAAATCACTGTAGATAAATGGGTTTTTGTTTTTTGTTTTTAAATTTTAAGATACTATACTATTAGAGCTGATTGCAATTCAGTTGCAAATCATGTTTGCCTAGCTGGGGGAGGAATACAGCACTCTACCGGGAGGCCACCAGTATCCTGTGTCATGTAAAATGAGTCTGTGCTAGTAGAGCTGTGATCACAGTTGTAATTTAATACAATTTTGATCATCTTAAACCTCTTTACCATCAACTTCTAAAACATAAATGGTACATTTTTCTTATTATATAATTAGAAAGCAACCACTCATTAATTATTTGTGAATTACCTTAACATTTTAAGTGGTGAAATAATCAGTGGAGGTCACTAAATGATGTCCTAACTATGCTGGAGCCTCTACCAGACTGTGGAGCGGTAGGACTGAAACATCAAGGCTTATAGCTGAACATTAGTCCAGGGCACAATTACCTGTTAATGCTCTCAACAAGTGCTTTCTGGGATCTTTTACTCAACTCGTCAAAAACAGTGGCAAAACACCCCAATCAAGGGAGTTTAACAGCATTTATCTTAACGAGCAAAAAAAATGGTTGTGTGTGTGTGTGTGTGTGTGTGTGTGTGTACACATATATTCATAATTTTTACATACTTTTCCGTTTAGCATCTTAGACCAAATAAAATAATGTGTGTTATTTTATACATTATTGCAAAGCATAGTGTAATATTTTTTTCAGTGTAGGCTTTAGGGTCATAATTAAGATTCTTGAAAATTAACTGAAAATCAGTACATAAGAATCAGATATACCTAATAGGTATTATCAAGACAAAACATTTCCTAGGCCAGAAATAGGAAGAATTCAAACCTGGCTTTAAGCTAATCAAAGGTATAATATCCTTAAAGAAAGAACTTGTTGGTTAGGACGGAACATAGGAAAATGAAACTTTGGGTGCCTTTTGAAGTAGCTCTACAGAGAGAGTGCTCTCCTTCCCTTTTATTTTTCTTACTGCAGATTAATAAAATAGTGTATCTATACAACTGTCAAAAGTTTGGTTAATAGGACTCTATCGCTGAAAAACTGAACCGCTCTTAGTGTACAAAGTCCTATAAATAAATCAGCCTGTACACATGTGCATGCAAATTTAGTTTCTTGTAGAAGATTGATTTAAAACTTTTCAAAAGGTCTACCATGCTAGATAGGTCTTCAACTTTTTAAGAACCTAGTTTGCCCTGTGTAGAGACAGGTTCCAAGTAAATCTCATTTTCTTTATCTATGTTTTATACCTGTTTGTTTTGTTGAAATTTTAGTTTAGTTTTGTTTGTCTTCTATAACTCGTAATGGAAATTTTAAAAACACAAAATTTATCTTTCTTTCCAAGAAGGTTTCGAAGAACACAGAAGCACTTCTTCGGGATAGAGACAGCAAAGTGTTAGAAAGAAGGAAACTGTGAAAAAATGCAAAAGAGAATTTTCTGAGTCTCTTGAGGCAGGTCTCTTTACAACGACTTGAAGAGAATATTAGAAGTAACCATATGAGCACAAACATATCAAAATGCAATAATAATAATAATTTTTAAACTTACTTCTAGACTTCTATTATTGCAAATAATTAAGAACGGACTACAGTCAGAATAGCAGTAATATTCAAAATGGGTCTCAACAAAAGCCAGGATAAGACCAGATATCTGAGGCCGAGACACACCAAACAATTACATACTGACACAAACTGCCAAAGGTGATGTGGCAGGACTGCATATTTGAGAAAACATGCGGAGATCAGGTGTATCATAGAAGAATTCACAACATTTAGCAAATCAAACATGTGATCTGTATAATAAGATCAGCAGAGTTTTTAGGAAATACTTTTAGCCTAAATAATTTTTGGAAAACTAAAAAGAAAAGAGAGTAGGGGTCGGGGGGGGGACACAAGGTGGGGAAGGGAAGGGAACACAGAGGATTTTGATTCTGGGGAGAATGGTGAAAGGACAGCCATTCAGTTCTGTTTATAGTTATTCCTTACGTGATGACAATGTGCAGTAAAAACACCTTGTAAAGGAGAACATTAAGAATGACAAAATAAGAGACTGAAATCAATAATGTAAACCATTAAGAAAGAAAAACAAATAAAAAGCGACAGTTAAGGGTAGAAAGAATAAAGAGAATAAAGGCTTAGAGTAGTTTAAACTTAGACAATATTTGAAATATCAAGAATAGGAAATACGGGGCGCCTGGGTGGCTCAGTCGTTAAGCGTCTGCCTTCGGCTCAGGTCATGATCCCGGGGTCCTGGGATCGAGCCCCACATCGGGCTCCCTGCTCCGCGGGGAGCCTGCTTCTCCCTCTCCCACTCCCCCTGCTTGTGTTCCCGCTCTCACTGTGTCTCTCTCTGTCAAGTAAATAAAATCTTTAAAAAAAAAAAAAAGATTAGGAAATAAGAAACTCAGAAATATAAAAAGGTAAGAAGAGGACTCTATTAATATATTAAAAAGTAACATATTTCTAAATGTAAGAGAAAAAAGAATTAAAGGTGAAAATAAAAGTGAAGACAGATATGAAGAATTTTTTTTAAGATTTTTATTTATTTATTTGAGAGAGAGAGAGAGAGCACAAGCTGGGGGAAGGGCAGAGGGAGAAGCTGACTCCTTGCTGACTCAGTGCAGAGCCTGATATGGGGCTCGGTCCCAGGACCCTGGGATCATGACCCGAGCTGAAAACTGACGCTTAACCGACTGAGCCACGCAGGTGCCTCTGAAGACTTTTAGAAGATAAAATCATGATGCTTTACAAATTGCAAATAAAAAATAAAAAATGGATTGAATATATCCAAACATAATGTATTCTAAAAACCAGTTTTTTTAAGTAAGTTAAGGCCAATATTTTTAAACTCTTTGCTAGAATTCTTCCCACACACATCAGAATACAGAGAACAGCAAGGTTAACGCTCATGCCCCCACCTGTTCCTACAACCAAAAACCTCTAGGTGACCTATTTTCTCTCTACTTCCCAGTTCCCCTTCCCTCCCTCACCCCTCTTCCTCCCTCCCCCAGCTCCCCCTTCCGGGATTCCTTGGTGAAGTGCTCCTTCCCACACCCTTTTGCCCTCAGTGGTGTGCTCATCCAAAGACAGGCCCAATTCCCTAAATGTTCACTCCCTTTTGAGTATTACAACACTCTCGTTCCAGTTCTCTAGACTCCTATTCCTCATAAAACTCCATTCTCGTCTCCACGTTAAGGCCTTCCTTCTACCAGACACCTTTTTCCGCCCCTCTCCCTTCTTCCCTAGTGCTGGCTAGACTTGGTTCTGGAAGCCGGGTCTGGGAGAAGCTGTGCACCACACCCTCGTAGCCAGTTCTTCCAGTTGCTTACCTTGCTGTGTGGAGCAAGCAGAAAAGAGGAAAGGAACCCCTTTCCCTTTGGTGTAGGCCATCACTGTCCTCACTGTTACCGAACCTCACCGGATCACAGTTCTACCTCTGTGGCTGGATTCAAAGGCCAGCTGTCTCGTGGGGCACGCTTGTGGATCTCTGGAGGCCTTCGCACAGTGCCGTGAGGTGGGACATCTGTCTGAAGCCCGACTTGGTCATCCATTATCAGGCCCTGCCTTGCCTCAGCAGTCCACCCGTGGCCTTTGGCCTCGAGGGCTCCCTTGCTCAGCCAACAGTCCTCAGGAGTGGTTGGGGAGCAGCGAGCCGGCTTAAGTCCTGCGGCCCTCTGCGATGTCCACTTGATCCAAGCGATACTCTCAGATCCTTCTGTTGCACCACATGGGAGAAATGCAGGGCACTACCCCCCCACCCAACCCAACCCTTGGCACTTTTTGCAGCTGTGTCACCCTTTTTCCTTCTCACTTATGCCTGGTGACTTGGCAACATTCCAACCAAACGGATCACCACTCCCCAACTCAGGGAGGCAGGGAACCATTCCGGAACGGCCAGTGCTATCGGGGTGGGGGCCAAGTGCAACGACCCCGACCATCACCCCTGGGGACAGAGGAGGAAAGGGGACAGGGGTGTTGTTACCCTTCCAGCAGCACATGCTCCTCCTCCACACAGGCCTCCTAGGAGGGGCTCAGCTGTGCTCTGTGTTTTCTTCTTTATGATTTTAGATACATGTTCAAAGTTTTTAAAAATGAGCTATCATAACTAGATTTTTAAAATTAAATCTACCTATCCTTCAAAACTAATTGAAACATAACCCCTTTCATAAAGCTTTCTCGATCACTCATGTAATCAAACGGAAACCTCTTTCCTCTGATCTCTTAATTGTTCTTCTGTTCATTCTTAAGACATTTATCACAGATTATCTTATATTATGGTTATTTTTTTACATGTTTTATATCACTTATTATATAGGAAGCATTTTGCAGATAATATTTATGCATCCCCTACAGTGCATCCCCTAGCACAGTGACACACACAAATAAATCCCTCAATAAATACTTATTAATAATGAAGAGTATTTTCCATATATAGAAAGAAGTACTGAATAGTTGTCAAGTTTTATTATATCATCAAATCTCTAATATTTATTTCCAACAGCATGTAAGTACAGTCAGTCTCTAGCTGAACTTTATCAAAAGCCAAATTTAAATGTATAAACCCTACTTCAAGAGAACAGGATTTCTATTTATAATTCAAAAGAAAATTTGTATGTTATCAAAGCAATTGAAAACACAACAGAGAAAAACATTTTTTTGAAAAAGTGAAATCTAAGCCAACCCATGAAGGACTCCTTACAAGGGGAATCAAATAATTATATGTACAATTGTTATTGTATGTTTTCCCAATAGATTGTAAGCTCCATGAGTGCAGACATCATTTTCAACTATAAAACCAGCAACTAGCCCAGTGGTTGGTACATAGAGGCTGTTCACTAAAATTTGTGAATGAACAGAAGGAAACAACATTAAAACTAGAATTCTAGTTTTAATAATAGATAATAATAGATAATAGAGGCCTTTTCAAGCAAGAATAGCAAGGGGAATTCCTCATAATATTCAAAGTAAAACTCTGAGTCAATTGTCACCGATAAAATAATGGAAGCACACAAAGCTAGACTTAGTCCAGTGTGTATCTGCAAAGGCAGTGAGGCCAGAAAGGGCATAAAAAGGCACAAACATCACAAAATCACCAATCACATGCCATATCGTTCCAGGATATGCCTAAATTTAGGATTATAGTTAGCACACCCCTAGGGCTAGTCTAAATAACTATGTACCATATTTGGACTCCTTGCTGGAGTATTTTCTTCTTTTCCCAAAACATCAGGGCATAACATATTTAGCTGGGGCCAGGCATGGTCCCACCAGGTTAAATTTGGGGAAAAGTGTATGGAAAGCTTGCTCGTTAATGGCTTGCCTCGGCTGAGAAAATAGAAAACGTCATTTTCCAGTGGTGTGTACTTAGCCACCCTCACCACCAATAAAATCTATCTTTTCTTTTTTTTTCCAAGACCTAAAGGGGTTGGAAGGAGTGAAGCAATATTCAAATAATTAGCACCATTTAAAGGTGCTGGAAGCTTCAGAACAGCGGTGGGCAGCTTGTGAGTCAGACTGAGACACTGGGACACTTCTAGAAGCCAATTCGAGAGCTGCCAGCTAGCTAGCCTTTTCCCTCTATGAATACTGTCACACTTTGCTCCCATATTGCGAAAATTCATCTCCAAGGTCACAAGAGCTCAAAGAAAAACTAGGTCTGTGCTTCCTGCGCTTTAGGGAATCCAGTTTACATCCTGCAAAAAAAAAAAAAAAAAAAAAAAAAAAAGAATCTCTCTCTGGAATAACAACCTGGACCAATCAGAAGACATTGCTCTCCTGTCAAAGAGCTGAAACAGGAGCACGAATGCAGAAAAAAATACCACCGGATTTGCTTTGAAGCTACTCTGTTAGGTATCAGAAAAATTACAATCTTTGCTTCTCGCAGATTTAATATACGGTTCAATAACCAGGTAACTAATGTACTAGACTATGTGGGGGCATATTCTTGGGAGAAGGAGTTGAAAGTGTCTCAGTTCCCTGCCCACACTATGAAGGCACCATGCATGACTGGGGGTGGCTAACTGACTTGACCCCGCATGCTCCAAAACAACTACTTTCTTTATTCATAACATGTATGTCCAATTATAGGGGACACTTAAAACAAACTAGAATCAAATACCAGAAAGTATGCTGCAGAGAGCACCTGAGGTGACAACCCAGGAAATTGCCTGAGAAGGTTCGTTTTCAACGGCCCTACTTCAGATGTTGCTACCCCATCTCTCAGATGTACAAGGCCCTCGGAAGGTAAGAGACACCACGATGACCCAGGTTCTCTCTTAGTAACCTGCAGAGAAAAAGCAAGTCAATGATGGAACATGATGTAAATTGGTCTTAACCAAAATACTGAGGGCTCAAAAGGACCTACTAAGAGAACACTCAAAAAACACTTAATAAAAATCATTGACAAAGAAAGCAAGACAAGTGAATTAATTTACTCTTTAACTTGACAGCAGTGAGCCAAAATATAAACGTCTCCTTGCTCCTATTCTAATCTTGGCACTGGGTTGAAAATAATGAAAGGTAAGAGAAGGGGGTGTGATTTTTTTTTTTTTTACTAGCTTTATCATCATCACATGAGTAGGCCACTTGAGAAAAATGTGTGACCCGAGGAAAGGAGAGTAAGAAACTGTTTATTGGCAAAATACCCATTCTCTGTGAATTCTGGATTATATTCCATCACAGAGAATCATTCTATATGGGCTTAAAGAGTCACACAGCAACCCGACCAAAACTCTACTTGACAAAAGAATGATTATATTTTGCTAAGAGGATCAGATTCTTTATTCCTAAAGTTTTCTCTAAGTGAGATCAGAAGCATCAGAGGATTTGCCATGATCAGATTTAGATTTTTCAAGGAGAACTAGGGATCCTAGGTAGAGAACAGACGTGGGGAAGGGAGTAGTGACAAGAGTAGAAGCAGGGAGACCAGTCGAGAGACTACCGCAATGGTCCGGGAGGAAGATGGTGGTGGCTTAGACCAGGGTACTAGAAGTACAAATGGTTACAAGCAGTCAGATCCGGGATTTATTTTGAAAGTAGAACTGCCAACAGGATTTGTCAGTGGATTAGATACAGGATATAAATGAAGAGGAGAGCCAAGAATAATTCCAAGATTTTTTTGTCATGTGAAACTAGGTAAAATGTTTGGCCATTTACAGAAATGGTGAACCATGAGTGGAAAGCAGATTAGGAGGGGAAAGAAATCAAGCTTTTTATATGTTAAATTTGAAATACCTATCAACATCTAAAGAGAGATGTCATTTTAAAAATATCTACAGGAGTCTGAATGTCAGGGGAAAAGCAGGGGCTGAAAATACAAATTTAGGTCATCTACATATAGATGATATGTCAAGTCATGAGACCACCTAAAGAGCAAGTTGAGACACACAGAGAAAAGGCCCACTCCAACATTTGGTATCAGGAAAATGAGGATACAGCAAATAAAACTGGGAAGGACTAGCCAGTGAGACAGGGAACAAAAGAAACAACAACAATAAAACCAAGATACTGTGATTCACTGGAAACCCAATGAAGAATGTATTTCAAGAAATGGGGAACATATCTGTGTCAGATGATGCTGCTGGGCCCACGATGGTGAAAACTAAGAACTGATCATTGGATTTAGCCACATGAAGGTCACTGGCAACCTTAACAATGAAAAGAAACACTGTGAAAAAATATATACGTAACATTTATCCTTTTAACATTTTTTTAAAGGAAGTTGAGGATTTTTTTAAAATTTTATTTATTTATTTATTTGAGAGAGAGAGGGAATGAGAGAGAGAGAGCACATGAGAGGGGGAAGGGTCAGAGAGAGAAGCAGACTCCCCGCTGAGCAGGGAGCCCGATGCGGGACTCGATCCTGAGACTCCAGGATCATGACCCAAGCCGAAAGCAGCCGTCTAACCAACTGAGCCACCCAGGCACCCTATCCTTTTAACGATTTTAAGTGTACAATTCAGTGGCATTAAGTACATGCATACTGCTGTCAACCATCACCACCATCCCTCTCCCCCACTTTATCTTCCCAAACTGAAACTCTGTACCCATTAAATAATAATTCTCTTCCCACCTTTTCCCAGCACCTGGCACTCCCCTTTCTACTTTCTGTCTCTATCAATGGGACTAGTCCAGTAGCTCATATAAGAGAATCATACAGGATTTGTCCTTTGGTGACTGGCTTATTTCCCTTAGCGTAATGTCTTCAGGGTTCATCCATGTTGCAGTGTGTGTCAGAATTTCCTTCCTTTTTAAGACTGAGTAATATTCCACTGTGTGTACATACCACATTTTGCTTATTCATTCATCCATCGATGGACGCTTGGATTGCTTCCATCCTTTGGCTGTTATGAATAATGCTCCTATGAAGATATGTGTACAAATATCTGTTTGCATCCCTACTTTCAGTTCTTTTGGGAATATGCCCAGCAGTGGAACTGATGAATCATATGGTAATTCTGTGTTAAATTTTTTAAGGAATCACTGTACCATTTTCCACAGTGGCTATGCTGTTTTATGTTCCTATCAACAATGAGCAAGGGTTTCAGTTTCTCTACATTCTTGCCAACATTTGTTATTTTCTGGTTTTTTGTTTTTGTTTACTGTATCCATCCTAATGGGTATGGACAATGAAAAAATTTTTAAAGACTGTTTATCACTGCACAAACTTATCCTTGAAAATTGCGGTATGATCTATTTTTCCATTTTAATATCTTTCTAGGCAACAGTTTGTCCAGGGCAATGACTCCCCAGGGATGCTGACACTGGACATTGATTTGACAAAAGCATCACTCTGAAACAAAAATCTCTTAGTTTCCACATGAAGTAAGGAAAGTTTCTAGCTTTCTAGCTTCAACCTTTAGATATTCACCCATTCAACAAATACTTATTAAATGTCTGCTAGGTACCAGGTACTGTTCTAGGCACTGGGGATTTTCTTAAGAAAAGGCAGACATATGTACAAATCAGTGGTTACCAAACTTCCATCCCTTCCATCCAAAGACCACTTCATTGGGGTACAATGTTGCTTGGACCACCCAAACCCACTCATGATTAGTATTACTCCCAACAACTTCTCCAGAAAGAGTTGAAAGGAAAAAAAAATGGCACTGCTACTGATAAGACCCCAATGAGCTTTATTTTACCTATCACAAATAAATGTTTTATTCATAACAAAAGTCAAGGTTTTTAACAGAATAATACTCTTACAACAAACATTAAAACGAAAGAAAATCAGCCTATGTACCACTGCATGACCACACTTTGAAAATTAAAGCTTTAAACTGGATATATTGTACAATAGGATTTCTTCTATTTCCACCCTCTCATTCATGGGCTCTCCTCCTCAGAGAATCCTGGCTTTGCACAGCCCTGCATAAATCAAGCCCTGTACCCCTTCCACATCCAAATAAAAGAACCTAAATATAAGGTTTTATATTCAAAATAATATAATTTAGCTGAAATATGATATAATTTAACTGAAATTTTAGGAAAACAGGCCCACATCAGATTCTTTTTAAAAACTGAGTCTATCATAATACTCATACACATGAAAATATTTTTAACTACTATGGAATCTTCTGTAAAGTCGTTCAAGATATTTCACATATATGTTATCATCTTATACACTTATCTCCAACTTCTCTTTTATATTAGTTTCATTATTCAAAATTATAACTAAGATATTATAGCCACAGACAGGCTAGAAAACCATTGCAACATAAGGTTTAAAACAAACTTCCACAATCACACTCACTAGCTTTAGAGAGTCATTTGTAACTTTGTCTAACCAAGGCAAACAGGAAGAAATCAATATAACTACATAAAGATTATGTACATTGACAAAGCATTTAAATAAACTTGAACAAATAAGACAGTTTTGATTTGTAAGGGTAGTAGGGTTGTAAGGAGGTAAGCGTAGTAGGGTTGTAAGGAGCTTTTTCTAATTTTAGTAATTTTTTCAGCATATTACTTTATAATGTGATTACATTATTAAGTAAGTAAAAGTAGGGTAGTGGATGGGAAGAGTATATGGTAGTCTTTTTTTTTGGCTCTTTAAAACCTGTTTTGCTGGAACTTTTATTTATTTTTTTAAATAATTTTTTATTGTTATGTTAATCACCATACATTACATCATTAGTTTTTGATGTAGGGTTCCATGATTCATTGTTTGTGCACAACACCCAGTGCTCCACGCAGAACGCGCCCTCTTTAATACCCACCACCAGGCTGACCCATCCCCCCACCCCCCTCCCCTCTAGAACCCTCATTTTTCACAGTCCATCGTCTCTAATGGTTCGTCTCCCCCTCCGACTTACTCCCCTTCATTCTTCCCCTCCTGCTATCTTCTTCTTCTTCTTTTTTTCTTAACATATATTGCATTATTTGTTTCAGAGGTACAGATCCGTGATTCATCAGTCTTGTACAATTCACAGCGCTCACCGAGTATATGGTGGTCTTAAGACTATTAATAGGTAGCGGTGTCTTTCCTCCTTCAGTGAAGCGGTAGAATTGTACTTCTCTGATGCTTGAAGCTAGATTGGCCTGTGTTGGCCAAGAGTGTTAGCAGAAGCTTTAACAACTAGTATGTGCTTCCTCGTATTCTCTTTTCCCTCTGCCTTGGCAATGGCCAATGTTCCAGATGGAGGCTACTCCATCAACATAGGTTCTAGCATTAGGACAATATCAACAATGATGTAACACAGCTCACAACTGATCCTTACCAAGTATGTGAATGAGAATCAAACCTTTGTTATATTAAGCTATTAAGATTTAGGACTTATTTGTTATTGCAGTATAACCTAGACTATTCTGACTGCTACAGGGGGGAAACAAGCCAATAAAGAGGAATTTTGAATAAAGAGAGTTTATGTGACTTTCAAAGTTACATAAGTCATCAAGCACAAGGTTAAAACTAGAGCCCAGTTCCTGTCCTCCAATCCTTCAGGACTGAAACCTGATTAATTTGGTTTACCTGAAAAAAATATACATTTTTCCAGATGGGAAATATGATTTTAAGTTTAAAAAGCCTACTTCACTGTTGTGAAATAAAAGAATGTTATATGCATGAATCTTTTAAATTGCAGAAATAACAAAATTATCACTTTTGTGTAAAAAATAATGTTACTAAAAGTAACTCTCTTTCCACCGAGTAAATTTCCTAACTTTATGCTTAAAAATAAAGCTGGTCTTAATGCTCAATCTTTGGGTGTAAGTTTTGCTTTATCATATTATTATTAATTAGATATAATTTTACCAAGACTACTTTTAAATAAAAATAGAAAATTGTCCATATTTTTAAGTGGAAACACTTTCTGGCCAAAAGAATCCTTTGATCTTTGAAAATGCAAAACAAATTCTGTATTAAAAGAACAATATATAATTAGATAAAGTGAGAATAAAAAGGTGCAGGTTCGTGTTTCCCAAATACTTATACACTGCCAAAGAATGTCATTAAATCCATATAGACGAGAGTTACACCTTGAAATAGTAGTATTTAGGACTAAGCATGGGTCGATAGAACTCATTTTAATTCAGGAACAAGAAAATACATTTGTAAAAGTCTAAAATTTCTCATCCTCTATGTATGTACAGTTCAGATGAAGGGATATGTTTTATTTTGAGATTTCCCTAGTGATCTTTTTGTAGTATTTTATCAAATTACCTACAAAATCAGTGAAAAGTATAGTACAATTTGTCACAAGGTGTACCAGATCAGGCAGTCACAGGAAGAGAAATTAAGGGGGAAAGAAACAGACTAATGTTTCAGTTACTGCAAGGTTATTCATATTTAGGCCAAGAACAACCAAGCCCAAGTCACTGTAAAGAAACAAAGACAATAAATCTTAATAGAAACTGAGAGCTCGAACAAGTTATTGCTGGTCAGATGTGCTATCTCCTGGATCACAGTTTAATCTCTAAACTCTCTACAGTTCATATAAACAGACTATTTAAGTCTGTTTTACCTCCCTCTAGTCTGAAGAAGGTCTGGGACCTATGGTGTGAATGTATTTGTTTACCAGTCACAAAAGGTTTTTCAAAGACAGCACTATCAGATTCAAACCTAATGGGCCCATCATGTGGAAGATGTGAGATCTCATCTTAAATATCCCTTCAGCGCACACACACTTAAACACACAGCTTTACTTATAGTATACCTGAAAATACTTTCCAACTCTAGTGCTGACGAACACTGAGATTAGATAATTGCCTACCTTATACATGCACAGCTGTATAGATGCCCTTTACACTGAGCATAATTTGGAGGAAAAAGCATCCTAGACAGATGTCTGCTTCATGGTTTATAAGAGTATGTGATACCATCCACACTTTTCACAGCTAAACCCTTGAAAACTGGGAGACGGACAAAGGAACCCAAACGTGAACAGCATTCATTAAAAGATGTAAATAGCCAAGATCCGTGCTGTTTTGTTTCAATTCTCTTTATACTGTTGAAAACAGGAAAACCTCCTGTCATGCAGGCTCTGGGATTCTCAGGGCCCAATAAAGGTTAGTGGCATTTTCAATTCATGTTTGTTTTCATTCTTCTAATCATGAACCCTGTGTCAGCCTGAGAAACCAGCTGAGCGTAATCCATAACCTTTTACAAGTGAAACATTAACTCACAGCTCATTCTGATGTCTTTTTAATGTGATACAAAAGAGCAAAAACACGCATGATATACATGATTTAAAAAAAAAAAACAAAACATGGTAGCCAAATGGGAAAGTTGGTTGACATTTTCACAGCACAAAGTTCTACCTACTTTGAATCAAATATCATTCATCAACACTAACTGACCCTAGGCTACATTGAGGACAAGTACAAGTACACCAACCAGAGTAACATCCAAATAGATAATCAAGTGGAAATTTCTAAAATTTACAATTTTTCCCTTTAAATACTTAGGCAATGTTCATAATAGCCATGAACCACAAAAAAAAAAACCTTTTTTCTTAATCCATAATTGGTATGAATGCATCACTCCTTGGGAGATATAGTCTTTTTAGCTAAATGGATGAGTTTTCCAAGCTGATCAAAATATCCTGCTGCTTCATCTTCCCCAATACTCATCCCCACTGCCCTATATATAAAGTGCTCAAATCTAAATTGCAATATAGAATATGGGTCCAATTTCTTTGGTCCTAATTTATTGACAGATGCCAATAATCTACCAGACTGAAGTTAGGTCTCCAAAATCATCTCCTGTGAGATAATGGGTATAATTTCTCCTAGAGAGTACATTCCTAACCAGATATCTAAGAAACAGGCTTTGCCATCATAGTTGTGACTCTTTGTATCAAGGAATTAAGTGGAATGAACGTCAAAGACCTAAGGACACCAAGGAAGCAGCTAATAAGCAGAATCCAATTGGATTACACAATGGAGAAGCACTAAACCTGAGCCATCAACTCTCCAAAATGCAGAAAAGGAAAAGACCCACACTTATGACAAGTGCCAGTTTTCTATCCCAGATCAAGAAAAGACAGCATATGAAAGCAAAAGTTCCATAGATACGATTTATTCATCAGAGATGAGTACCTTGGCAAGAGGTATGCCACACCATGAGGAGCCTTCTGAAAGTTTGAGATCAAGAAACGTGCAGACTGTGAAGATTGATATTCTTCACCCCCCATGTCTCTAATACAGACAGAGCATCAATGGCTGAAAAGAATCCCAAAGTTTGAAGGAATCAGGAGGAGAAGGGCAGAAATGGGCTAGGGATCCTAGTCTTTATTAACATTTATTTCATTAGCTCTAACTGCCTCATTATTATAAACATTATTATATTCATATTTGTTTCATCTCAAACTAATTTAATTGATAGAATTCTGTGTCCTTGCTATTATATGATACAATTAGCTCTCATTAATTCACATTTCACTCATTTTCTCCTGACTGATTGCACTACATACTGATGCTCACTAATATCAATATGTAATGTAATCAGTCAGGAGTAAAATGTTGTTACAGTGTCTCTAAAACTATCATACTTATCATTCTGATTGTCTCCAAAGTACCAATATTCTTTTTATAATTTCTGTCTTAATAATGTAAAATTTGGTGTTAATAATAAAAATTTTACTATACTTATTGACACATTGATTAACCATCATTTAAGTAATTAAAGAGAGCAAATTATTAATAAATTTAAAAAGACAGACTGTCATTTGCTCATGTAGCCTTTAAAATCACAGAAAATGAAACATCAAATATTTCTTTGGTCTTCTGAATCACATGGTTTTTCCTTTCCTCTCCTTAATCTTTTGTTGTTGTTATCATCGTCGTTATGATCCTTCTGTAACCATGTGGACAGCTTCAAGAAAGCAAGAACCTGCAGCTGATGCTTTCCATGGGAGGTGAAGAGGTCCCTTGAATTGTGCTACTGTTAATTTGCCCTTTGAGCATCTACAGCAGGGAGTCTATAATGACAGAAGCAAAGACAGAGATTTGTCTATCTGATTATTACATCAGAAATGCTAAAGACTAAAAGGGAAGAAAAGGGCAAAAGGCTTTTTGTAATGAATTTTATAAAACCCATCGGGCTTTCAGTGGAGCCCATTTGGAAATGCCCTGCTAGTTTACTCAGATAAAATATACACAGAGAACCTACATTCTCCTCCTGGACATTTTAGTGCTATTACTTAGAATGGGAATTTGTACATACATTTATAAATAAAACACTTGCTGTCCTTTTTTTCCTCCACCAAGAATTATACCCTGTATTTCCCCCACTAAACTATGGAGCATTCTGAGCGAAATAATGGCACAACAAACTCCACTGTATTATTCCCCTGAACGGAGCTCCTCAACAATACATGTATTTAACAGTCTTTTCAAATGGTCTTGAGCAAGATCATAGGTTTTAAAAACAACAACAACAACAACAAAACACTGAATGCCAGAAAATTTAAAGCGGCAAATGGCTTAATGGTTTTGATTTTTGAGAAGTTAAAAACAACAATCATTTTAAGTAAATAAAAAAAGAGGACGATTCTGCATTAGTTTCGCAAAGCTAAATCCTACCTCAAATAATGGCAGAAGACATTTAAATACCAAAGTTGCTATAATAATCCCTGTTTGAATCATGGTTTCCCCGAACTGGGCTAAGCCTTTAGACAGAAACTAATTGCTACAAACACTAATTTTCGAGTCCCTTTTGTTTCCCTTTGCAGGCACCTCTGGACGCAGAAGGTACCCAATTAGCAGAATTCATGGTCCTGATTGTGTATTGTGGGGCTAGCGTGTGAGCTGTATAAACACTGCTGATTACCATTCCTCTGTAATGGCTGATTTTTTGATTGCTTAATAAGGCCATCTATTCTGCATCAGGGCCTGGCAAAGCAGTTGGTGAAATCAGTTAGGTCACTTTTTTTCTGGTCCGAGTAGCAGGAGGAGTCTGTGATGGTAGCAGTTGACTAAAAACATAATTACAGGCTATTTAATCGCATCTGTTTCCCCACTTAACATTGTTTATTCAAGTTAGACATAGTTAAGTAAATCAAAAGGACAATAACGGCAAAAACACGGAAAAATTACTATTACATGGTTAAAACTCTAGGGCTTGGTATAATTACAGAAAACATAGCTTGCAGTGATTTTTTTAAGGTACTTATTTTTATTAGCTTCCATTTTGCTTATTTTGGTGGTTGCTAGTTTTTTAGGATCTTTTTTTTTTTTAAGACTCCATGTTATGTAAATAACTATTATTTGTCTGGCGGGACAGATTTGATGTGAAGGGTCCTGCAGGGATGATATTGTTTATTATGATTTTTATGTGCTCATCCAGTGTTATAATTAGCAGTCAAGTAACTCCTATCCTGTTTTGTGATTAATAACTAATCCTATTAACACACCTTTCGCTACATAGGATCGTCTAATGGATGAGTCCAAGTGAGCGTCATACCCAAGGGCACCACCATTCACTCTAAGCTGCCCCTTTCCACCCTCTGAGTACCATACCTGTAATTTATCAATAACACAAAACTGCTCTACAATCAAAGGGATAAAACTGAAAGGCACCCAGACAGCCGGAGCTGCCAACAGGCATCGAGCCCATGTTCCGATGCCACTAAGCCGGCCATTGAATCCAGCAAGGATGATGAATCAGTATCAGGTCAGCTGAAAAGATGAGGCAGCTGCTCTTTCAGAAATATACATTGCACTTGGTCCTACGTAGAGCATGTTCGTACAATGACCTACAACCCATTAAGGCAGGGATTTTAGTAAGCAGTCCACAGCACATGTTTAAAATAACCATCTTTTGTTCATTGATGCAACAGAGAAAGCTGTCTTTTATAACCACCCGGGGAGATTGCTACAATCCGATGCTTCCCAGAGAAGAACTTACCAGAGAGCCACCCTCAGCTCCCAGGTTGTCTGGAAGGGGTCTGACAGAGTAGCTCTGCGCAGGGCCCTTAGGAAAGAAGTGCCATTTCATTCAAAGTCCAATTGTCTTTCTTAAGGATGCTTCTCAGGACAAGGAGACTACAATTTCAACACCGATTTTAAATGAAGCAGGCATACACACTTTATGAATCTGAGTTTTTGATAAATACCAGCTGCCTGACAAATCCAAATATATCTGACAGAAAATACCACTTAAACTGATTTTAGGATTTTGTGTCATTTTAATTAACTAATTGTCTTTAAATGGTCTTAACTGTATAAAAGTATCCTGAAAACAATCAGCACAGAGCACAGTTATCACAAATACAATTAATAAAATCTCTCAGTGATCTGCCAACTTGCACAGAGAGATAGCAATCATCCTACAGAACATCATGCCCAGCTGATAGCCATTTTTTGTTGTTTGGTTTTGTTTAATGTTATTTATTTTAAGTAAACTCTACCCTCGACCTGGGGCTCAAACTCACAACCCCAAGATCAAGAGTCGACCAACTGAGCCAGCCAGGCGCCCTGCCATTATTTGTTTAGCGTTAAGATATTTATTGAAGACTTGCTATATATCAGGCACTCTGCTGGAAAGATATTGAGGTTGCAAGAATAGAATGTTGAAGAGGGCATGGTGCCTGACTTCAGGGAGCTTACAGTCCAGTGATGGACACAGACAAATAAGTGATCAATGCAATCTGTGATAAGGTCTATGAAGGAAACCTATAATGCCCCACAGTGGAATGACCAGGAAAGTTGTTTCAGAGAAGGCTCTTAGAGACAACAGAGAACCCTATTTTAGCAGAGTCCTCAGGAAAGGAAAGGAGCCAGCCCTGTGAAGACCAGGGCCTCACGCACAGTGGGGAAGCAGAAAATTCCAGACCAAGGGCATGTACACAGGCCCCAGAGTGGGAAAGACGTTCCAGGTTTGAGGGATCAGATAGTCTATTGTGATGCCTCACGGCTGGTAAGGGGAGAGCATCACAACCTGAGAAAGGAGAGGTAGGCAGGAAAAGAGTGAGCAGCTCCACAGAAGTCAAGGTAAAGTGTCCAGTTGAATTCAATGTCCAGTTGAACTCAATGCCCAGCAAGAAGGTCTAAATAAGACAACACTATGATCTGATATGAATTTTGAAAAAGAAGTCTCCTGTGAGGGAATAAATCAGAAGTGGCAAGACCAGAAATGTGGAAGCAGATAGGAAGCTGCGGTAGTCCAGGCAAGAGGAGCACCCAGAACTCAAGTGCAGAGCATAACGACGGAGTGCACCGGCTATGTGTGGCTGCAGAGAGGAGCACCCAGAACTCAAGTGCAGAGCATAACGACGGAGTGCACCGGCTATGTGTGGCTGCAGAGAGGAGCACCCAGAACTCAAGTGCAGAGCATAACGACGGAGTGCACCGGCTATGTGTGGCTGCAGAGAGGAGCACCTAGAACTCAAGTGCAGAGCATAACGATGAGTGCTCCGGCTATGTGTGGCTGCAGAGAGGAGTACCCAGAACTCAAGTGCAGAGCATAACGACGGAGTGCACCGGCTATGTGTGGCTGCAGAGATGGAAAGAAGGAAGCACGTTTGAGAAATACTTTGGAGACAAAACGGAAGGTTTCATGGGTGTCTTGTCTTTCCAACCAGACCAGAACCTCTTAGGGAATAGAAATGATCTTCAGACATCTTTGTAAACTCCGTCTGTGCATGGTAGTCTCTTAAATTGAAGTAATTGACTGTCTGAAGTCAAGCGTCAGACATGCAGTTGAAAGGACCCTTGCCTCCCGATTTCCACCTCCCCACTGGGGCTAGCTGGTCTGCCCTGAAGAGAACTCACTTGAATGCTGTTATAATGGGAGAATGCAAGGGCCTGAGGCATCTCAGCAACAGGCCTGATGGGAAGAAACAGACAGTGTCTTGGTGGGACAGAGCCCCGAGAAGGTGGCCAGCGGTTCAATACCTACCATCTGGGAGGCACACACATAGTCCAGCACCAACAGCTGCAGAGTACTCTAGTAAGCAGCTCACTGCCAAAGGAGGGACACAGCATCGACCAGATTCCCCACCAAGAAGATCAAAGCTTTGTCCTGAGGACTATGCTGTCAAGTTTCTGATTGACTTCCTGCCCTTGTCATATTCCATCAAAAACTGGGTAATGCTAAGGAATACATGTGGAAGCATGAAGGGAAGGCAGACATTTCACCCAGCAAAAATTTATTGTGTACCTTCTATAACCAGGCCCTAGTCTAGGTGCACGGGGAAGGCAACAAACAAAAGTTACTGCTTTCAAGGAGTTTATATTCTAGTACGGGAGACAGATAAAAACAAAATAAATAAATAACATATTAGATTAAAAAGAAAAGCATGCTATGAAAAAAAACCCTAGGAAATGGTGGGTGGGTCAGCTTGGCTAGGACAGAGCAGTTATGGGAGAAAAATAGAGGTAAGACTGAAGCCAAAGTGTCATAGAAAGCAAGTTTGTTGGGATGAGAGCTGGAGGACTGGAAAATACAGAGGAGCCTGAGGTCGTGGTGATGACAACAAAGAGACTCAGCTGGGAGTGGAGGGTCACAGAAGAAAAGATACTAAATTCCAGAGAACTGGAGCTGGAGGGGCTTTTGAGATTGTCTATGCCAATTCCTTAAGCTTACGATGGCATGAGATGTACTAGCTCTGAGCTAGAGGGACTAACTTGAGCCTGGGGTCTCTGCCACCCTCCTCTCTCCCCCTCACTGCTGCGATCCCAGCATCCCCGTGCCATCCTGCCTCCCTGTGGCAGGAGGTGGCTCTAGAGAAGAACTCCAGGTCTGAGGCCCTTGTGGCAGAGCAAATCTGAATGACAGGTAAGATCCAAGGTGTGACTAGCCTTGTGAGTGGCTGAAGTGTCTGCGGAGTGATGAATTCTCATTAGCTAATTATCTGCTACGTGTTAGTTGCATTACAACAGTATCTTAGCCCTCTCAACAAGCCTGTAATGTAGGTATTATCACTGTACAACAGACGTAAAGACCAAAGACCCAAGGTTACACAGTTGGAAAGAATTCAAACCTGTGTGCACCTAACTCCAAAGCCGGTGTCCTTTCCATTATGCCACACAATCTCCTAGGATGTGCTCAGCATGAGTAAAATCAAAGGAGGCAGAGGGGCACTGGGGAGGTTGAGAGTAGGGAGATTGAGAAACAAGTGCCACTGTCCTTAATCATGAGCTCTCATCACAGACAAGAGGGTTGGGGGCAAAGCTTCCATGTGATGTGCGGAGGTCAAGGGGTTGATAGGCTCAATACTGTGGATGTTGGGGGCGGCTGGGTGGCTCAGTCGTTAAGGGTCTGCCTTCAGCTCAGGTCATGATCCCAGGGTCCTGGGACCAAGCCTCGCATCAGGCTCCCTGCTCCGCAGGAAGCCTGCTTCTCCCTCTCCCACTCTCCCTGCTTGTGTTCCCTCTCTCTCTCTCTGTCTCTCTCTGTCAAATAAATGAACACAATCTTAAAAAAAAAATACTGTGGATGTTGAAGTTCCTCAAGATGAGTTTATTAGGCAGTATCAACCTAAGTTCCTATGTAGAATGTGTTATGTGTTTGTGCACACATGAACACACACACACACATGCAAGTAAGGAAGAGAGACTAATCTAAATCAACACAGCTGGAGTTAAAACGAGCTCTGCGAGGTAGATACTCAAGTTCTCTGTGACTGTGAATGTAGGATTTTATCATGCTTTGATTTTGAAAATTACTCTAAAAATCCCAGAGATGCATATGCAAAAAAATCCAATTAACTAATAAATGTTCTGGGGCACCTGGGTGGCTCAGTTGGTTAAGCGACTGCCTTCGGCTCAGGTCATGATTCCGGAGTCCTGGGATCAAGTCAAACGTCGGGCTCCCGGCTCAGCGGGGAGTCTGCTTCTCCCTCTGACCCTCTCCCCTCTCATGCTGTTTCTCTCTTGCTCACTTTCTAATAAATAAATAAATAAAATCTTTAAAAAAAAAAAAACACCAAAAAACCCCTAATAAATGTTCTGGAATAGGAAAGCAAGAGTAAAGCCCATTTGCTATCGAAGACACAAGCAACAGTATAGGTTTTTCAATACTCCCAAATCAAAGGTTAGGAGCTGACTCTGTTCTCTGATACGAGAAGCCATTGACCAGAGTCCCAAACGGCAGACTCCATGAACACTCTGGACAATGTCTTCCGGCCACAGGTGCCTGCAAGCCCACAGAGTCTCAGTTCCTCTTGGTTCTCCCCTTCTTTCTGGAGAATAATGGAGAATGATGATTTCCTCGGTGGCTCTCAAAGTGTGGTCCCCAGACCACCAGCAACAGCATCTCCTGCAGCAACCCCGTAACTTCTTACAATTGCAACATCTCAGGGCTCACCTTAGACCTATTAAATCTGAAACTCTGCGGGGAGGGCAGCAATCTGTGGTTTAAAAGACTTCCCGGTGAATCTGATGTGTGCTGAAGCTTAAGAAACACTGGCTATGCCCAAAAGTTCTCCCAGAATCGGAGGACAATCTGGAGGCAGGAGAGATACTGAGCCAGCAATCGGGAATTACTTAAGGAAATGAAGGACTCTGTAACCTTGTTTTCGACATTTAAATCCTTCTTCTCAGATGGTCTGTGGTGAAAATGTCAAATTAATTTTCTTAAGTCACCAGGTAACATCTCAAGAAAAGCACAAGGTTATAGAGATTATGAACAGTACTTTACTTTAGTGGGCTCAGTTTTCAAACAAAGAGAAAGCTAAAGTCTTTGATTACATAGTGATCACAGAATCCTGCATTTTATTCTGCAGGAGAGGCTTTTAGTCACCTTTAGCTAGAGGGAGCACCAGCCGCCTGGGAAAGCCTGTGGGCAAGCGGCTGGGAAGGGGCTAGAGGTGGCAAGATGGTGATAGGAAACCACGGACAAGAATGACAGCAGAAGCCACCACACCACTGCCAGCTGAAAACAGTCCTCCCAACTCAGCTACTCCAGAGGGGAACTGCGATCTCCGCTCCATCATGGTAAAACCATTAATGCTCCTAATGACACTAATTCCTCAAGGAAAAGCTCAATTGTGCTTGGCATCCTCTTTAAGATAGATGGCCAATTCCACTAAGAACTTTCAAGTCATGCTTAAGGGACAAACTTTAGTTATCTAGAAAGCTAATATTTAAAACATGTTTTTCAACTGTGCCGGACAAATGAAGGCTTTTTATAAATGTTTTTATCAATCTTCGAGAAAGAAGTGATGATGGTAAAAAACACGGGGAGGGAATCTGAGGCCTGGCCACGGGTTGCAACACCAACCAAACTGTGATGGGGCAAGTTACTTAGCATGGTGACTGTAATTTATCTGGGTAGTTCGTTCCTTTCTCGAAGGAGGGAGAGTGGATGTGAGGGCGATCTGGCTGTGACATCTGTCACCCCACTGATCGCCAGGGTTGATTCGGCCGATCTGGCTGGCTAGGCGGGTGTCCCCTTCCTCCTTCAGCGCTCCATGTGCGCCCCTCCCGAAGCTGAGCGCTCGGTCGAAGGGGACGACCTTCCCCGACAGAGGAGGACCGTTCTTCGGTCAAGGGTAGACGAGTAGCTGCGCTCCCTGCTAGAACCTCCAAACAAGCTCTCGAAGGAGGGGGAGTACGTGAGCTCTAATGTCCCCTACAGCTTTAAAAATCTTAATCTGTTGTATGAGTTTGCATTTTTGTCTCACCTCCAGGTAAGAAATTTCTTCCCTTAGAACTATCTCACCTAAGATTCTACAAACTCCCTCAGGACCCCATTCCCTCTCATACTCTGTCCTCAGAAGTTAGAGGATTTAACAATTCACTGTAAGTGGTTACAATTCTGAACTTCAATATTCTTGGAAAAGGAATGTCATACTATATTGTATTTTTTCCAAGAAATTGTTTAATCTATATAAGTTATTTGACTCGGTCATTAGTGATCTTTGTGCCAAGATAGCTCCTAATCAAATTCTGGCAGAATATAAGTACCATTGAGAAGAAAGCGTACAGATCTTTCTTCTGAGAAGTACGTATTTTTCTTTCTGGTTAAGCAATGTTATGCAACAAATCTTCCAACTGGCTTTCTATCAAGGAAAATCTATTAAAGATGAAATGCTCTAAGGGACATGATCACAGGAGCCTGAGATGCTTGTAAGTAATTACATTCATGCTGATAATTAGAAGAAATAGTCTATGTAGTGGATAGAGTAAATCACCCTTTACCACTGGTCTTGGATTTGATTTCTCCAAGGAATGCCAAGAAAAGCCTTTATTTAGCAGCAGTTTATGCCTCCCTCAATCCACTTATTTTGTAATGTAAAAAGGAGAGTCTGAAAAAAGAGAATGGGCACCTTGACATTTTAACTGTTTTGTTTTTAATGAAAATTTTCTTCTTAGAAGTGAATATAAAGCAGGTATGGGCAACAAGCCAGTAAATGTTTATTTAACACCTTAATAGCCTTGCATGTCCTAAAATGCCTTAGCTCACACGTTAAAAACATCCTCATTAGATTTCTCCGCTCGCTTGCATACTATGCTCAAACAAATTAAAGCATTTCTTAGCAGCCAAAACAGCAGCACAAACACATATACGAGGAGTGTATACCCGCAACCTTGGTGCCAGGTCCCAATGCTCAGAATTTAAGAATTAAAGTTGCCTTGAAAGCCACCACTAGGTAATGCATATATATGGAGATAGTATATATGTGAATAGAGCAATTTGTCAGAATTGATGTTTCTCCCCCAACAGCACACTGACTGTGGTGAACTTGGAATAAAACCGACAGTAATTCTTTCTTATTTTACAGTGAATCTGTTGCCTGTAATCACTGTGGACAAAAATTTGTTATAATTTCACTTCTTAATCAAATGGACGTTCAAAGAGCAGAGAGGGCCCCCTAAACCAGAGACACTTCTAGGTCCTTAGCCTGTCTCAAATAGTTAATTCTGTGGTTCTCCCCCCTGCTCCCTGAAACTCTATTTTGGGTTTCCAGTGGCTTTCTCGACTAGTTATCATTTCCCTCTTCCCCTTCACTGGCTGCCAGTGCCAGCCCTTCAACCATACAAATTCTCCAGTGTTCTTCCCAGCCCTATACTTGTCCTCTACTCTCTTCCCAGCAGGAGGAAGCAACTTTTAGTGAAATCAAATAAACCTGGGTTCAAATCTCAGTTTTACCATCCTTCTGCTGTGTGACCATGGGTTTCAGAAACTTCCACTCAAATTTCCCTCCCTGGGTCTGCGTGAGGATTCAGTGAGATCAGATATCTAAGCACTGAGCAGAAAGCCTCACTCTTAAAGAGGTACTCAATGAACTTATGTTCTTCCTCTTTCTCTCTTCTTCCCCAGGCAAATGCTGGGGAACTTTCTGACTCTGTTGGAAAATTCTCCACAGAAAGTACTCCACACAAAATTCTTCAGTATATGAATATTCCCTATATGTAGGTGATGACCAAATCTATGCAACCAGCTCATACCCCCATCATCATCAGCCTGCTGACATGGGGCCCACAGGGACCTAAAATTCAGCACATCTAAAGCTAATCATTATTGAGTGACCTACCCCGCTGTTTTGAGTTGAATTGTGTCTCCTTAAAATTACTATGATTTAGTCCTAACCCCCAGTACTTCAGAATATAATGTTATTTGGAAATAGGGTCATTGCAGAATATAATTAGTTAGGATGAGAGAATACTGGAGTAGAGTGAGCCCCTAATTCAATGTCACTGGTGTCCCTATAAAAAGGAGAAATTTGGACACAGACACACACAAAGGGACAACACCATGTGAAGACTGGAACTATGCTGTCATGTGCCAAGGAACTTCCAAAAGCTAAGAGAGAGGTCTGAAATAGGCCTTTAGAAGGAACCAACCCTGTGATTTCCTGATCACGGACTTCTAGCCTTCAGAACTGTGAGATACGAGTTTCTACTGGTTAAGCCACCCAGTCTGTGGTGTTAAGGCAACACTGAGAAACTAATTCACCCCTCCTGAGGCCCCTCCGCCTCTAGCACAGCCCTGCTCCCAAGCTCCCCACGTCAGTGATGACCCACAGGGTCATCTTCCAGCCACCTGCGTGCAGTTCACGTTTGACCCATCCCTTTCTCCTCCACCATCTCACCCGTCTTGTACCAAATCCTTTCAACTCTACCCAGGAAATAACTTTCTCATCCCCTTTCCCCTTCCTACTGACACATGCAGAGTTTGCCTCGTCTTCTCTCATCGGGCAACAATATAATTGGTTTTCTGACCTTACCATACCTCATTCTCTTTAATGCAGCGTCCACACTGCCACCAGACTCACTTTTCAGAATCACAGATCACAGACCTGGAATGGCCCTTACAATCTGACCTCCATCCACCTTTTGGTTCCATCTTACAATGTTCTCTTTCTAACCTCACCTCTCACCCAGTAGCCCCCACTAAAGCATCACATCACATCCTCAGATACCAGGCAACTCTGCCAACCCCCACACTTTCATGTCCATATGCCTTTTGATCTGCTTGGAATGCCCTGCATCTTTCTTCAAAAGTCAAAATATTACCCAGCCTATTGAGGAGAGGGACAAGGTTAAGAAGAAAAGGCTGCGTATTACAGAGTATCAATCAGGGAGCAACAGTTAGGAGGAAAAGATGGTTGAAAGGTTTTCATTTTGATTATAAGTGTCATTGAGTATCTTTCAGACACCTAAATCTCTATGTCTGGGCACCTGTCCCTGTATGTACCACTCTATAAATCAGACAACTATGATAGTATGTCTTAGTTCGTACTTGTGTGACACCTTCAACTTTGAAACACTGAGTATAAGAGATCTCTGTTCATCCAGTGGCAAAACCAAGTAGGAAGAGTTCTAGCATAGCTACAGCTTCACAAATGCCTGGAGTGAAGTACGCCTCCAGGTTAGCAGGGCGGCAACCCGTTTGCCTAATTACATTATAGCAAAAGTTACATTTTTATCAGGAATATTCCATTTAAATATTTCATTTTTAAAATATAAAATCACTCTGAAAAATTTCCATGTTCCATGCTGTAGGAGGCATTCCATTTTTTGGTTTCATCCTCACGTTTGTGATTTTCCGAAAAATTCTGCCATTTATAAGGTATTTAGCACATTCTTCTTTAGGATCATTGTTAAGAAGCTCTTTTTCCAAGGCCTCACTCTGACCATCAGCCCCCGGCATCCTTCTCTTGACCTCAATAAAAAATACAAAAGTCTATGGGCGCCTGGGTGGCTCAGTCGTTAAACGTCTGCCTTCAGCTCAGGTCATGATCCCAGGGTCCTGGGGTCGAGTCCCACATCGGGCTCCCTGCTCGGCAGGAGGCCTGCTTCTCCCTCTCCCACTCGCCCTGCTTGTGTTCCCTCTCTCTCTCTGTCTCTCTCTGTCAAAAAAATAAAATCTTAAAAAAAAATACAAAAGTCTAAAATCAAGACTATTCTCCCAGCTTAAATCCCCATGTATGCCATAGAACCCAGATGGACTTCTTCTTAATACTCCGACTAACTCCATGGTATGGATTCAAGTTACGTTATCTCTGGGGCCTTTGAAAAATCTCACATGTATATACCTTACAGAACACACACAAAGGATATGTCATTCAACGTTCCATAAGCAGCTGTACTGAATCCCAGATGCAACCCTCAACCTTCCAAACTGAAATCCAATCCCCTTCCCACTGCAGGAAATGAAACCACTGAGACTGTCTTACTCTGCACTTACCCCCTTCCCAGACACGTGCACTGTGTGTGGCCCGTGCCCCATCCGATTCTGTATCCGCCTGCTTCCTGTCATGATTCACTGCCATTAACTCCCTTTTGCCATTCTGGCCAGAGCAGGGTGGTGGTGAACACTGAAGAAAAACTATTTTCCAAAGTAATTTTTCAAAGTGGCTCCGTCAAACTGGCAAAAGGTAATATTTATAATAATCATGGTAAAAAAAAGCATTATTACACCGTTGACCTTTGAGGTTGTATGAGAAGATTTCAGCCTACAAACATGAACTAATGAACAACGAATTTTAAAGCCACATGCTCTTCTCACACTCCCACCCCAGGACCCCATGTTAACTGCTTGTTTTCCTCGTCTTTGTTAAAGTTCAAGTGGGGGTAACACTGTAAGCTTAAATTTGGTGCAAAATAAACATATTTTATGAATTTGCAAAATTAAAAAAGCTCCTCATTGAAGAAGGGCCCACCATTTTCATGCTCCCCACCCCCCACTCCCCATAACGCAGAGCCACCTTATGTGGCTCTACACATTCTTCCTTCTCTTCTCTCATTTCTAATCATGTGGTCATGAAGTAAGGAGGAACATTTTTTAATTTAATGAATTTTAGTAATTTCCTTGTTTAACTCGACTCAGATGCTTTTACTTTTTATAAACTCTGCTTCCACTGGTATTTTTAAAATTAGTTTTTAAACATTTTTTTCTAAGTTTTGAATACAGCTTCTCTCTGAATTTAAACAGACCCTGTTTGCCAAATTAAAAAATCTGTGCATTTGCATATTGGCCTTCATAAAGCCACTAAGGGAAGCAAACCTGAAATGTGCTTTTACCTCACCGTGAGGCAGGCCCAAGTCCTTCCTATCTCAGATGCATGCGCCACGCATACGCGCGCGCACATACACACACCCCTTACTGGTATGTTTAGATACCTCAGAGCTCCTAAGGAAATTTGGCTGAGACTCCAAATGGTATAAGAGTTCACACGCAACACTTAATTTTCCAGTGTTGAAGATAGAAATCCAAACACAAAAATTTTTAAATTGCTAGGATTTGAATATATGCTTACGTCAGATCTCCTATTACCTCAATAGGTCTCCACTGATCTGTAAAGCTATTTCCACTTTCCCCATTTCTCTTCCTACCTGCTGATGGGTGAAAATTAAATACAAGTACTCTATTTAAAAAGACAACTATGCTATTGTGCTTGAGGCACTCAGAAATGGTTTATTCCTTTTCAATCTTTCATTCAAATTTATTTTCTCCAGAATCGTGGGACATGGTTCTTTATTTCTCTCTGCCCTAGACAGCGGGGACCTAAATTGCAAGAATTAGTTCTAAGAGGGCATGTAACAGTACTGAAGTTGGCTTTCATAACACACTCCACATCAAAGCACCAATCTTCAAGGGCCGGTTATATCCCTATTATGTAAGTTTATGAATTATTCCACATTCTGTTACATCTTCAGTTTTAAATGCAACAATTTCCCCATATAAAAAGTAGTCTGTGAAAGACACTGAAATGTTCAGTGTATGATTCTTCGTGGCAAAGCATGGGACTGTGTGTATGGACTTACTACATTTCATCTTCCTACAGGAAATGAAGTTTGCTTTCTTTCTATAAAATAAATGAGATGGACCCATATGAGCACACAGTGTGATATATCCAAAAAGGAGACAAATGGAAAAGAATAAAAACTTTTAACTAAAGAGTTAAAAATGAGATTGTTCAGGGTCGTCTGGCCAGCTCAGTTGGTGGGACTCTTGATCTCCGGGTCGTGAGTTGGAGCCCCATGTTGGGTGGAGAGATTACTTAAAAATAAAATCTCCAGGCGTAAGTCAGTCAGTTGGGCAACCAGACCAGCTCTTGTTCCGCTCAGGTCATAATTTCAAGGTCATGAGTACGAGCCCCACATCAGGCTCCCCGCTCAGTGGGAGTCAGCTTTGAGATTTTCTCTCTCTCTCTCCCTCTGCCCCTCCCCCTGTGCACACATGCACTCTCTCAAAATAAATAAAATCCGTAAAAAATAAAATAAAATCTTTTTTAAAAAATGAGATGGTTGAAAAATAACATGGTATATATTATTATCTCCATTTTACAGGAGGACACTGAAGCTCAGAGACAGGACCAGCAGGATAACTTGTAGGGTCCAGTGCAAAATGAAAATGCAGGGTCCCCTTGTTCAAAATCATTAGAGATTTCAAGGCAGTGGCAAGAGATCATTAAACCAGGCACAAGGCCCTGTGTGACTACATAGGTTCCTCCTCAGAGAATATGTTCCTACTCAGAGAGGTTAAGTAACATAAAATCAATGCTAATGAAAAATTGGTTTGACTTCAGAATTTAGAGCTCTCACTCTTAGCCACAAACAATAAACATAATTTACTGGGGGTTTTCTATAGACTGAGCATGCAAGATTATCTCATACAATCCATGCAGTAGTCTGATTAGATGGTCATTATTATCCCCATTTTGCAGATGAGGCAACTGAGCAACCTGAACACTGAAATATACAGTTGCTATTTTTTGGCTACCCGGCATCGATCACTCCTTCCTAATAGCACATCAATTCCCTTGGTAAGCACCCTGAGGGCAAGGATGCTTTCTTGGTTTCGAACAAGTGCCTAGAACAGCAGTGAATAATCGATAATCAATGCCTGCTGACTGAGATGTGTGCACTGTTTTCCCACAACAGTCAAGGGTGCTCGAGACTTCCATGTTCAGACCCCCATGTCACCTCCAGCACTGCAGGGCCGGGCAGACAGTGCATGCCCGAAGCTGTTTCTGGAACTTTGACCCGTGGGTAGGGTGCCACAGACACAGACAAATTAGAGCGGGATTACTTCAAAC
Organism: Eumetopias jubatus; assembly: GCF_037043125.1. NCBI lineage: Eukaryota > Metazoa > Chordata > Mammalia > Carnivora > Otariidae > Eumetopias > Eumetopias jubatus. The sequence continues at coordinate 1,356,914 of NW_028274853.1, forward strand.
GTCCTGGCCCGGCAGGAAGTATAGTGGACCATGCTTTCTGTGCAGGTTCTGTCTTGAGTTTAAGCCTCACTCTCTAGCCTTCTCATTTCACAGACAAGCTTCTCACTATATATATAACTGAGTCTGGAGTCCCCAAGACCAGCCTCAGTTTTGAAGATTTGCTAGAACTCGCATCTCAGAAAACCTGCTCTACTCACCGTTGTGGTTCATTACAGCCGAAGGATACAGATGATCAGCCAGAGAAGAAGGCACAGAGGGCTGAGTCCAGGAGCCTCTCCTGCTGGAGCCACGCGGACCGTGCCGAATTCCGCCAGCCGCCATGTGTGCCAACAACACCCGTGACACGCTAAGATGTCATGACTCCTCACCCACGGAACCTCGGCGTCCACGGTTCGTATGAGGGTCCCATGGGCCCGCGGCACCTGTGTGACTGACCTGAGCTACTCAGTCTCCAGCCCTGCAGAGGTTGGCCTGACCCCGCGGCCTCAGCGGATAAAAACAGCCGTTCACCCGACGTCACAATTTTGGCGGAAGCGGTAGGGTCAAACTGACACAAAGTGGCCCGAAGCACCAAAATCCAAACACACTCTTCCCAGGTGGGATATTGCAAGAACTCAGGGGTAAGCTGCCAGAGCCCATCAAGGGCCAAGCCTTCTGAAGACAGGCCTTTCTTTGGCACATGCACGACTTGAGCAGCCTGGGCCTGCTGAGCTACCCTTTAACTGTACAACATCTGATAATGTTGGTGAAATTAAGTAATTGATTGATTCAATCCTACAGTCACACAGCTAATAACTATAGGCCCAAAATATAAGTTCCTTCCTGATTCTAAAATCTAAGCCAGGAAGAATTGGTTGTGACAGGTTACCATTTATAAGAGGAATTTATTAACTAGAACCCTAATGGTCTATAAAAATTAAGGCACCACTCAGCAGTCCTACTTCTCAGAATTTATCCTAAGGAAATGGTGAGTGAATACACAGATGGGTTTACAAATATACTTATTGCAGCATTACTTTTAGGACACAAAATTAGAAACAATGTATACATCCAACTAATAGGTGACTGGTTAAATCAAAAGCTGGCCAACTTTCTCTGTAAAGGGCCATACAGTAAATACTTTCAGCTTCCCAGGCTATGCAGTCTCTGTTGTAACTACCTAACTCTGCTACTATAGCACTAAAGCAGCCACAGACAATAATATGTAAAGGAATGAGTATGGCTGTGTTCCAGTAAAACATGAACGGACTGGAGAGGGGGGCAGAATTCAGCCACCAGGCCATAGTTTGCCAATCCCTGGGTTAAACTCTAATATATATTATCATACACAACAGAATACTATCCAGTCATTTTTTAAAATTAAGCAGATCTATATGTGCCAATATGAAAAGATGTCTATGACATACAACTAAGTGAATAAAACATTGGAATCATACCATATGTACAACTTTGGGGTGAAAAGATTTGTGTACATGCAGGAAAAATGTTGAAATGATGTACATGAGGCTGTCCAGAGTTATCTCTGGAAGGCTAGGATTATGTGGGACTTTCATTTACTACATCATACATTTCGGTATTGCTTGAAATTTTTTACCATAAATATGTATGATATTTACAATCAGATAGAAAAATCCATTTCAAAAAAAGCTTGAGGCTCTGGCCAGAACACCTACTTAGTCCCACACTAAATTATTCAAGCTTCTAGTAAGTAAGAAATCCTGAATACAGGACAACTTCTACATTCAGTACTTTAGGAGCAACTCTCCTAGCACAGGCATTAAAATGTAATGACTCCTTAAAGTTCTTTCCAAGCCAAGGTTCTTGAGAGAATTGTTTTATTTTTTATTTAGAGAGAGAGTGCACACATGGTGGAGGGGCCAAAGGAGTGGGAGAGAGAGAATCCCAACCAGGCCCCATGCCCAGCTTGGAGCCAGACGCAGAGTTCGATCCCAGGACCCTGAGACCTGAGCAGAGATCAAGAGTCGAACACTCAACTGATTAAGCCACCCATGCGGCCCTAGAGAGAATTCTTTTAGAACTTTAAGGCCAATGTTCTTTTCCTCTTCCCATCACAATAAATAGCGCACGAACAGTCTTCTCTCAAAAGGAATAGATGTTTTTAAAGATTTGACTTATTCATTTGAGAGAGAGAGAACATGAGTGGAGGGGAGGGGCAGAGGGAGAGGGAGAAGCAGACTCTCTGAGCAGGGAGCCCGACGCAGGGGTTCAATTCCAGGACCCCGGGATTGTGACCTGAGCAGAAGGGCAGATGCTTAACCGACTGAGCCGCCCAGGCACCCCAACAGGAATAGATTTTTAACCACCCTAAAAATACATGAGCCTTGATAGGAAAGAAATGATACTGTGAATTTGGAGGAATACTCTTTATTTACAGCTCTGTCACACTGGGAGTGCTTGGAATTCTAGTTAGTATTCATATTCCATTTCTAAAATATTATACAAAGCCTGAAACCAAACTGTTAGAATTAACAGACCAGCAGCACCAAGGCACTCAGTCCTTAGAAGCTACAAATAAAATACCTTCTTGAATTGAATTTATATGCTGCCTAAATTCATACCCCACAAAACACAAAATGTCCAATGCTAAGTTCCTTAGGATATATAAAAACAGATGCAAACATAATCCATTGACTTTTTTTTTTTCTGATGACTGCTAACTTTGCTGACAGTTTAGAGAACACAAGACGTTTTTGAAGACCGTGTTTACTTCCGAGGAGTCATTATGCACCAGTTAGCTGTCTTTCAGAAGGAAGCTCTAGCCAGTCTTACCAGCCACTCTTCACCGGAGGCTGGGTTTTCTCCCTCAACCACAGCGTCATATAATTTCAGACTAAGACCACCTGTTCTAGAATCACCTGTATTAGATATTTAAAAGATTGTTTCTCACTATTTTGTGTCAAAGAGATGAGGGCTTAGTATCTCCACGTTATTAATGTACGAAAACGAATTTACAGATAGGTTGCTTAGAGCCGATCAAAGAAAAACCTCCCTTTCTGTTAATTGCATAATTCATGGCATTTTTAAAACTAGCACTGATCCAAGTATCTTTTATGCTTATTGGCAGATTGATTATCCATGAAGAAGTTCTCTGTTATCTTTATTATCCATTTGGATGAGAAGGCCTTGGGGAAGGGACAAAGGCTTAGCTTTGTTTACACCCGACTCTACCCTTTCACATTCAGCCTCCTTTGTGAGTTGGCTATGATTTGAGTCTTCGGGGGAAGGGATGAATCTTGAAAAAGATCTTTAATAGAATTAAAATCTATTTCAGGCATCAAAAATAGAATTCTGATTATGTCCTTGCATCCATGGTTTCTGAAGGGTAAGGGGAAAATAAAACTCTGCCCACTTGCCTTTTTTATCTGCCAGGCTTCTTTTCTGTGCCCCTATCTTCTCACCCCCACCTCCATCGCTCTCATATTTCTATGACTAAAAAACAAAACCACGGGCTGGTTACCGCAACAGGATCATTTATTTGTGTTCTTCAAGCAGCCTGCAACACAGCCAGAAGATAATGGACACCTCATTTATTCAAGCTCTGAATGATCATATTTAATTCCCCGTGACAGCTGTCTTCCCCACATTAGCATTGCAAATAAGTTCGGTTTTGTAATGGCCTTCTATTGAACATGATTCCATTATGTGTGGTCTGTATCGAGGCAGGATACGGTCTTAGTATCTATAGCAATATTTCTGCAAGCTGCTGCTCTTTACACTGCTCACATTTAAGCTGGCTGTTCACCACAATGCTTTCCTTGAACTATATTGAACTGCCTACACTTTCAAATAAAATAAAGAGGAATGAATGTAATTTGAAAAAGCAGTTACCCGGGCATATACATATTACATACCTCCTCCCCTTTTACATATGTAATCAACCTGGAAGCACTTTGAAAAAATTGCCGATTGTCCCATTTTAAAACCCAGATAATAAAATCATTATGGCCAATTAAACGATTACATGATGCTAGACACACTGGGGTTCAATGCCTGGTTTTGCATATCACTAACACACTATTAGGCATAAGGCAATCAGTCTGAATTCAGAGTCATTTTCATGTAAGGGAGGTGAGAAGCCTATGCGTGGGGAAAAAAGCAGCTTCCTCAGCGCCCAAAAGAAGATTTCAAGGTGACCTGATCTTAGCAAGGGGTGAAATGCAGCCCTCTCGCCTCAAAAATCTACAACTTGCTAAATGGCTCCTGCCTCCAGAGGTTCATCTACAGATGTAGCCACCAGCTGGGTTTCCATGGGGTTCCCCGCCCTTGGCAGCTGTGGAACCAGCATGTATTAGGAAGACAGAAGAAAGAGGCAGCTGGGTAGGAGAGAGGGGCTGCCTACCCAGACTCCACAAGATGTCATCGCAGACCATGTGTCAAAGTGACTCTGAGGCCACCTGGGCTGGCTGCCCAAAGTGATTCGGGGTCTCCCAAGTCTCTGAAGGCTCTTGCATCGTCGTCTTGCATCCTGATGTTCGACGGAAAAGCAGGTGGAGTGGCTTGCCTTGTCCCTCATGGCAAGGAGGAGTAAATCCGGTCAGCTCCCCTCACTGTGGGAAGCAGAAACCTGGCAGCCGTGCCTTAGCCCTTCCCAGCTTCTCAGCCTTCGTCCACCCTTCTCTGTCTGTCTGTAGGGAAGGGTATGCTGCGCTCTGGTGCCCTGGCCACATGGGAGTGTAGTGAGGCAGAGCTGCCAGGGAGGTCTGATATTCGGGAGGTTACGCTCAATTCAGGAAAGGGTTAACAAGCATGCTTGACTCCACCTAAGTCATGTCTTCCAACGCAGCTTTTCTCAGTAAACAGGTTGGCATTCTGATCCACCTTCATCTGATTCCTGGGTCTCACTCCCCATTGGCTGAGAGCATGGAGAAGAAGGCAGAGTTAGTTATTGGCCTAACCCTTACACCTGACAGGTAAATCCTTCCCCTTCTGTTTGATATTAACTTAATACGGAGCAGTGCTTCACAGGTTCTACTATGCATGTACATCAGCTGGAGATCTTGTTAAGCTGCAGATTCTGATTCAGGAGGTCCAGGATAGGGCCCCAGAGTCTCTGTTTCTAACAGGTGGTCCAGGTGATGCCAATGCTGCTGGTCTCCAGCCCACACTTTGCTCGGCAAGAATGTAAAATGTGGTCTTCAGAACAGAGAACTCAGGGCAGACTCAGGGGCAGTAATAAGGGGAAACGGTATCCTACCCCCCTCTTCCTTCACCGCTTAAGGTGGGGATCCTCAAATCTTAGTGTGGATTAGAATCAACTGAAAACTTTTTAAAACTCAGATTCTTGAGACTCACACCCAGAACTTTTTGCTCAGTAATTTGGGAGTGGAACCCAGAAATCTGCACTTTTAAGAAGCATTTTTAACACTGAATATGCATTTTAACAGGCTAAATAAAGTCATACCACAGACCCCACCCGTGACACCCTACCAAGCAGGCAACGCTCCAGCTTACACCACCCTTGACACTGCTGACCCCACGCCCCAGCAAGTGGCTGTTGCTGTCACTCTTACTGGTGGCAAAAGAACTCCCAACTTTCCCTGTTTCTCTGTTACTCATTCCCAATTCCAAGTCCAGGGCACATGCCTCTGACTGGCCTAGTCTCGGTCACATTTCTAGATCACAGCTTTGTAGAAAGCGGGGAAATTAAGCATCAGTGATTGTCAACTTTCAGAAACCCTAACACAGGAAAGGAATTCAGATATTGGAAGCAAAAACAAAAGCAAAACCAAAAATCAGATACTCCAGTATGCTTTTTCTCTTGTATTGGAAAGTCAATCCAATAATGAAAAGATTAACACAATTTTCAAATGTCACCTTTAAAAGTATACCCTAAAAATAAGATGTCAGTATTGCCCTATAGCTATAGAAACTAGAAAGTGAGAGATATTAATAACTTTATAGTAGCTTTCATAACACAAATAAAAATATGCATAAAATATGATCACTAAATATCTAAAAATATATATATATAATAATCTAACTCTTAGAAAATCATCTTTTTTGTCTTCAGATTAGACACTGCTGAAAGAGTTCTCATAATACTTTGCCCAAAGTATGCCACTTTAACACACAAAGAATTACAGAGATGAGAGCATCATAAAGCGAGTGAGAATATGAGCGAGCCCCTTCTCTTGAACCACAGAGCATAGGCAAATACGTAAACAGTAGGCAGTCACTGAAATTTCACCAACCTGCTGCCCATAGCTCACTATATGCCCTAATCACTAAAGGTGTAATTTCTTATCCTAAAACACGGAGTCTGTCATAATAGATGTAATAACTTTCTCTGATGCCTCCTGGGCTTGGAGGATCCTTTAAAAAATGCCTCCCTATTCCATCCTGATTCCTTGCTAGTCCCTTTATTGATTTTCTGCAGCTGTTTTTCTTAAGCATATGAAGCAAATTATTCTAGTTGGTTCCTCCAGACATCTGCTGATAAATCTACGTTATTTAACTTCTTCAATTTCCTAGAGCTGTACTACAATCCTTAGGAGAATCTTTGACTCTTCCTTTCTTTCTCCTCTTTATGCTTGCGACTCTCTGGTGGTGCTCTCAGGATTCTAATTACACTCTCTTTTGTTGGCTCCAATGACACCCCTGGTCTCAATTCGCCCTCTATCTTCATCTCAGAGTTCCCCACATCCCTGATAACGCCACACCTATGCCTCAAGTGATACACAAACTATTCTCCCCTTGCTTGCAAGGAAAAGGTGAAGTACTCTGGAATCAATCTGACGTATTTCTGCCACGTCTTTTACCACAAGTGTGATGCCCACATCTCTGTGACAGCCACGTTCTCCGGTCTGGCTCAAGTCCAATCTTCCTGCATCCTGGCTCTCCACCCTCTCCCATGGCATTAAGCTCTTAGCCATTTAGAGACCGAAGTTAGACATCATCCTTCCTCTACTCAAGTGTCACTTATGAAAAGCATCCTGCTTTGTCCGTGACACTGGCAAACAGAAAACACGACAGCACAATGGGATTTTGTCACAAATGCAGAAGTCGTCACAGAGAAAGTTCTCAAAGCCTGTGCTGTGCGGGTAAACACTCACCCCGTAAATGCAAAGGCATTTTTTATTTTCCCCCACCCTGCTCCACCGAGTGTCCCCTCTCCTCCAGCTTGCTGCAGCAAACCTTGGCATCTTTGTCTCATCTCCCATTCCTTTCGCTTCTTGACACCTTCCTAAGACACCTGAACTCAATACACTGTATGCTCTCTGGCTTGCAATTATCCTCGACTGCAGCTTCCTCTGCCCTGGAAGTGACTGTGCCTGGAGGCTTTTCCAGACTCATCTCCAGCTTTTGTCCTTCCTTTACTTCATCTCTCTCCTCCGGGTCCCTGCCCTCCCTTTCACATCCTTCTCCCCGCGAGGGGAGGTGAGTTGTGTTGCTGAATCTCTTCTTCCCACATAATAATACGCACAAGCTGTCTTAGCAACCGAGCCTGGCATTAGCACAGTCTCACTTCAGAACTTTCCACTGAGGCCAAGGAAGCCCTGACAGGAGTCACTATACCATGCCTACGAGTCTCTGGGGACCCCCAAACCACTTCAGAATACTCCAAACCAATCTTGCAGGCACTTTGCAGGAGGCTGGCCCCACTTCAGCCAAGTGCCCTGCACTGAAAGACGATGTCGTTTCCATCAGTAACTAGTGCAGTTAATGAGAGCACTGGACACGCCGGCACTAAGGAAATTAGCCAGAATTTAATTCTGCCAATAATTGCCTTGGGCTTGATGACTCACCAAGAGCTTCCCCGGGGGCCTACTTTAAATTGTAGGTGTGTTTTAGGTCTTCATAAATCAGACATCATTGGCTCCTGGGCTGCAATAAAATGTCTTTGCTATAATAATCTGTTATTATATTTATGAATCTGCTCAGCACTTGGCATCGCTTCTGTAACAATTTAACACAGCCCTAAACAGGCACATTTATGACGGGCTATAAGATAAGCCCGAGACACACAGTAGCAATATATGCTGTATTTCTTCATTGGCCTTTCTCTTTTTCTCTTAAACCACCTTCTCATTAGAATACCTGTTAATACAGTGAATGGGATCTGTTTGACTTAAATCAAGCTCATTTTCCACAGGGTAACAAATTGTTGGTATTCATTGCTTGGAAATTTCTTTTGCTTGTAATATTTTTTTTGATTAAGTAAATTTTATCCAAACCTCAAATATATAGTGGTGACAATATAACAATTGGGAATAAATGAATGTAGAGCATTTTTTTTATTTTTAGGAAAAAATAGGGTTTAGTTATTTTAGGCTTCTAATTTTGCACCTTTTTAATCTTCTCTGAAAAATAATGTGGTATCTCTTAACACCTCAACTTCGTCGTGAGACCTCAGTCCCCACCCTCACCTGAGAAGCATCACGTCCTTTATTTCTGAGGACCTACTCCCATCTGCCCACACACACGAGAAGTACCTCGATCCAGGAAAACAGTAAATGCAGGCAAGAGTCTACAGAATATGAAATTAAATCTCAGCCTATCTTCCGATGATTTTTTTATGCATTTACATACATGGTAATATATTTCTGTGTATTTGTATAGGAATATATTTCTTTGTTTTATAAGTTTGGGAATCACTATACATATTATAACTCACTTTTCCATTTCACAACATCTATGAACACTGTTTTCATGCTTGGTTATTTTGGGATATATTTGCCTACAACTAAAAAATAAATTTAAGTTTTCATAAACAAAACAAATGTACTATCTAGCCAGAAATACATGCAAAAACTAAAGCCGTGGATTTAGACATCATTCCCTTACTCGAGTGTCACTTATGAAAAGCATCTTCTTTGTCCATGACACTGGCAAACAGAACACACGACAGCACAATGGGATTTTGTCACAAATGCAGAAGTCGTCACAGAGAAAAAGTTCTCAAAGTGTGTTGTGTGAATTATTCTATTAGTAATTTATTTTAATGTGTTTCTGTAACCAAATTTTAATTTGTTTCTTTCTGTTTTTTTGCAAACCATTAAATAATTGAGTTTAGCTTTTCTGTTAAAAAGAAACAGCATTCATGGGATGCCTGGGTGGCTCATTTGGTTAAGCATCTGCCTTCAGCTCAGGTCATGATCCCAGGGTCCTGGGACCAAGTCCCACATCAGGCTCCTTGCTCAGCAGGGAGCCTGCTTCTGCCTCTGCCTGCCACTCCCCATTTGTGCTCTCTCTCTCTGTCTCTCTGACAAATAAATAATACCTAGAAAGAAAGAGAGAGAGAGAGAGAGAAAGAAAGAAAGAAAGAAAGAGAAAGAGAGAGAGAGAGAGAGAGAGAAAGAAAGAAAGAAAGAAAGAAAGAAAAAGAAAGAAAGAAAGAAAGAAAGAAAAAAAGAAAGAAAGAAAGAAAGAAAGAAAGAAAGAAAGAAAGAAAGAAAAAGAAATAGCATTCAGGGGCACATGGGTGGCTCACTCCATTAAGCATCTGACCCTTGATTTTGGCTCAGGTCGTGGGATTGAGCCCCCTCGTCAGGCTCCTCGCTCAGCAGAGAGTCTGCTTGAGATTCTCTCCCTCTCCCTCTGCCCTCCCGCCCCCACCGCTTACCCACCCACTGTCTCTCTTAAATAAATAAATAAATCTTAAAAAAAAAAAAAAAGAAACAGCATTCAGAATTAGGTCATTCTCCCAAGAGGACCTAATTATTTAGTTCTCAGCGTTAAGAAAAAGACTAAGAATTTACTTATTTGTTTATTTTTAAAGATTTTATTTATTTGAGAGAGAGAGACAGCAAGAGAGAGCAAAAGCAGGGGAGAGGGAGAAGCAGACTCCCCATCAAGCCAGGAGCCTGACTCAGGGCTCAATCCCAGGACCCCAGGATTATAACCTGAGCCGAACGCAGACACTTAACCAAGGGAGCCACCCAGGCTCCCCAAGACCAAGCATTTATATAAAATTATTTGATGTATTCATGTCAAAAACAATATATGATTAAATAAATGTCTAGTAATTGCACAATGCATAATTATCATGCATAATGCCTAATAATACTATTTTATGCTGGTATAAATCTTTCCTTATGTGACTTGTGAAAACCTTGACTAATGCTTCCAAAATCATCCCCTGCCTATATACAACATGATGTACCAACATAAAAAATGATTCAGAAATGGTTATGTCCCCAGCAAGTACAAAGCAGAGTCCTTTCACCCTAGAGACTTAAGAGTCAGAAGTTACAGAAAGACTGAGAATTAAGTGTCCTTGTTCCCTTTTTTTTTTTTTTTAACTGGGCAAACAATTCCGCACTGGAAGAGAGATCACAAATCCACTCAAACATGGATGAAAAAATCCATTGTCTCTGTAAAAGAAATCCTTTTCTTAAAACAGCTGCCAAAGAGAAGCCACCAGCTGGCCCGATGATCTGGCCAGCAAAGCTGCCTAACGTGGAGATGATTATACAATGGCAGCCTCCCGGGGGCCTGAGCATCCCCAACCAAAGTAGGTGGCCAGCAACTGGAATCCCTTGGGGCAAGTCCCCATCTTTGCAGGCCGTCTGGCACAGAATACAGAGAACTGTTGGCAGCCAACTCTGATTATGGCAACTTCCAAACAAATTTCCCACATGTGACTCTGAACGGAGGTTCCAATGAGGGAGGCGGAAGTGGGCTGCTCTATTATCATACACGGGCTCATTCTCTTGAAGCAACCAGGTGAGCACACAGGCCAGGCCCTGGGTCCAGGGTGCAGCTTTGCCAATGGACAAAGAAATAATAAAAAATTTTAGTGCCTCAAATATACCCATGGTAGTTCAGGTTACGATACCACTGCCCAGTTTTACTCGGAGGAAATTCTCTACCAAATTTTATCTCACACAGGGGATTCCTCACCAGATCCTTGCTTTTTACCGCACCAGAAGAGGCTCTCCAATTTAACCCCTTGTGCCCAGGAACAAAGCAGAAGTCCTACAGCAGGAGAGATTGTGAGACTGGACTCAGCCCTTCCCCACACCGATTCATCACCTTCCCCCACCTGGTTCAGACCCAATCTCCTCAACAAGCACAGAGGATGGTCCCTTCTCTCTCAGCACAAAACCTGGTCTCCTATGCAGAGAAGGCGTGAGCTCCCTGCAGGCTAGTCACACATGCACATCCCAGACTGACCACATCCACACACATCTGTTCCTCCTTTCCCCCCATCTCAGAGAAGCAGACCTCTTCTCCCCACAAGTCATGCTTTTATTCTGCCCCTTGCCTTCTTCAAGATCCCACTGAGCATCTCCTTTCACCTAATTCTCTCATATTTCACTGCCCCTTCCCACTGCCCACAAATACATTCAGATTCTCAACCCCCAGACTGTAACTTCTAGCTCCCAGTTGGCTTCCTTCCCTTTACTGCTCAACTTCTTGAAAGGGGACCCTATACTAGCCCTCTATCCTTAACCTTGTCCTGCTCCCTTTATGAAAATCCATTTATTCCAACCACCCAAGTTGAATTCTATTTCCTGTGAGGACTCTGATGATACACTTTCCAAATCTCAGTTTTCTTGTCCTTAAAATCAGGATAACAGTACTGTACTCCTTAGGATGAAGGTTAAATTATTATAAAAAAGAGACCTCAAACTATGGTGGCTCACCATAGATGCTTATTCCTCTCTTACCTAACAGTCCTGAGATGAGAAGACCAGTTATCAGGAAAGCCACACTCCATGTGATACTCAGAGAAGCAGGATTTTTCTGTTGTTGGTTCATCAGACTTTCATGTGCATGTGCATCAGCTAGGGCTCTTGCTAAAAATGCAGATTCTGATCAGGGGTCAGAGGAGGGCCTGAGATTCTGCATTTCTAACAAGTTCCCATATGATGTCAGGCTGCCAGGCTGTGGACCCATACTCTGAGTAAGAAGAGTGTAGGGCACTGTTCATGCCTGTTTGATGAAGTTGGGGTCACAGGCATCTCTGTTTTCCAGTTCTTAAGAAGGGAAAGAGGGGCGCCTGGCTGGCTCAGTCAGAAGAGCAGATGACTCTTGATCTCAGGGTCATGAGTTCGAGCCCCATGTTGGGCATGGAGCCTACTTAAAAAAAATTTTTTTTTAAAAAGGGGTGCCTGGGTGGGTAGGTCAGTCAGTTAAGCATCTAGCTCCTGATCTCATTTCAGGTCTTGATCTCAGGGTTGTGAGTTCAAGCCCCGCGTTGGGCTTCATGCTGGGTGTGGAGCTTACTTAAAAAAAAAGGAGGAGAAGGAGAAGGAGGAGGAGGAAGAGGAAGGAGGAAGGAAGAAGGAGGAGGAGGAGGAGGAGGAGGAGGAAGGAGGAAGGAAGAAGAAGGAGGGAAAGAGGACCTGTAGAAACATGTCCAGTGTCTTGAGACTCAAATTCAGAAGTGGCCCCTATCTGCTCACATTCCACAGGCAAACATCAATCACACGGCCGTACCTGGATGCAAACAAGAGTGAGGGCATAGGCATTATTTTCATTGATTATGGTACTTTTCTAAGGGTACTGAGGTATAGGCATTAGTTTTTTTGATTTTGGTATTTTCTAAGGTACTGAGAACAAAGAGCAGATATATTCGAGTACGGAATTCTCCTCAAAACCAAGACAGTGATTGGAATGTCGGTGGAAGCTTCTGCCTACACTGGAGTTAAATGGCAGAGGAAGGTGATGTTACATTTCCACTGTAGTATGACCCTAGGAAGGCAAGTATGCTAACAGAAATGTAGGGTGACAATGCAGGGCACTGCAGATTCACAAGTAGCTCTAAGAGTGCCTTGCCCTTGCTGGGTCTAATCTGGCTCCAGTGACAGTCCCTATATTCCTGCATAACCCTGGGGCATTGTTCAAGATGCAGGACCCCTGCAAAGCTTGGCCCCATGTTGCCTGAGTTGAGGGCAACCAGAGTATGACATATATATAATAAGTTTTATCGGTACTAAAGCTACACTACACTCCAGTATAGGCTATGGAGCAAGACGCTCTGAGTTTAAATCCCAGTTTCACTACCTGCTGTGTGACCGTGAGCAAATTACTTAATCTCTCCGTCTCTCAGTTTCTTTATCTATAAGATGAGGATAAATACAGCATCTACCTCATGGGGTATTTTGAACATAAGTGAGGGGCCTTATTTAAAGGGCTTCTATAGTACCTGATACATAGTAAGTCTTTCTTTAAAAGTCATACATGTATCACATATATATGATGCATATCTCTACAACTTTATTTCCTTAAGGGGCTGACCTCAACAGAACCAGCCTCAAGCTCATTTCTCACCATTCTGGTTCCTTTTTTCCTCTCTCTCAAGCCCTACTTTGTTGAGTGAACCATTCTTGCTGATGCTCACTCCAGACTGAAAGAACAGGCAGCTCAGTTTCTATGGATGATCCTGGCAACCTCACACACCCTGGTATGATGGACATGGAAGAAACACATCTCAAATTAACTGGACACGAGGGCAAGTGCAACTTCTCATGAGCTGCTTTTATGCCTGACCCCAAAAGAGTAGAAAGTAATCTAATCATCCCTGAAACTATTAAGGACTCAGAACCATGCCTAAGAGTCCATGATGAGGTTAAGTCATTTTACTGTCCCCCTCCCTCCGCACTTGCCCTCATTGAAACTCTTTCATGAAACTGGGTTATAATATTAAGGGCAATATTGAAGAGAAAAAGAAAAGAATTACCAAAAGATTCAAGTCAACCTGTAAGGTAGAGCTTGAAAGAACCTACTCCTCGCTGAAGAGAGTAAGAAACTATAACAAACCACTGCTTTGGCAATTCTTTTTTAGCATCTTCTGACAAAACCATCTCTTTATCCCTCTGCAGGTATTTTCTTAAACCACTGCCATTCCTGGGGCACCTGGGTGGCTCAGTTGGTTAAGCAACTGCCTTCGGGTCAGGTCATGATCCTGGAGTCCCGGGATCGAGTCCCACATTGGGCTCCCTGCTCGGCGGGGAGTCTGCTTCTCCCTCTGATCCTCTCCCCTCTCATGCTCTCTCTCTCTCAAACAAATAAAATCTTTAAACAAAACAAAACACTGCCATTCCCATGAGCACACCCCGCCACCCCAAGCTGGTGCCTATGGCATCATGGAAGTGCCCCCACAGAAAGCTCCATGTGGCCGTGTTAGGACAAATGTCCAGTCATTGAGGAGATTTCTCCAGTAGGAATGGGAGCCCTGAAAGAGGCTCTGGATTGGAATGTTCCATCCAATCACTTTGTTTTGCAGATTATTCCTTAATCTAGACAACAAATAGGTTTAAGTCCCCGTGTACCTGGCACTGGATAGGTAAGGAACTAAGTCTCAAGAGTCTAAAGTCTCACAGTTAGTCCAAACCCTAGACCAGCAGCCATATTTTCTGACCCCTGGCCAAGGCATTCTCCATCCCATCCCCGCTGCTACTAAGGTCCCTTTTACTCTGAGAACATGAGCTGATATCTGCCATGGCATTTATCTTCAGGCAGACAAATTCCTAATTGAAAAATACACCACAGGACACCTGGGTGGCTCAGTCAGTTAAGCATCCAACTCTTGGTTTCAGTTCAGGTCATGATCTCAGGGTCCTGAGATCAAGCCTTGTGTTGGGCTCGGCACTCAGCATGGAGTCGGCTTGTCCCTCTCCCTCTGCTCCTCCTCCTGCTCTCTTTCTCTCTCTCATGAATAAATAAAGTCTTAAAAAAAAAAAAAAGAACACCACAGCAAATTTACAAAGAAGGTCCTCTTTGCTCAGGGCCCAGTTGGACACATAAAAGGCTGCAAGAAGCATAATCACAAATGTTAGGACTGCCTCTGTGCCAAGACCTACTCTAAGTGCTTTGCCTACAGTGTCCCATTGAATCCTCACAACTGCCCTCTCAGATGGGTACTCTTGTTATCACCATGTTACAGATGAGGAACACAAGTTGAGAGAGGTCAAAGAAAAAAAAAACTGTCCAGGATCTCATAGCCAGTAGGTGGTAGGTCCAGGCCTTAAACTCAGCTCTTTTCAACAAGAAAGCCAGAAATGCAGAACTGTTTTCCACAGCGCTACTGCTTGATACCATAACACAATAAGCCACTGATTGTACTGGTATTTCTGAAATCATAATTTCTGAGATGACACCAGAGCTTTGGCACAGACGAGTCACATAGGATTATTACATACTCTGTAACTATGATACCGTCAGATGGGAAGGATTTATCCTTATGCCTAGGCTCTGTCTGCTAAATCACTTTTTTTGGGTTTTGCAAACTAGGAAACAAGTGACAATACTGTTAAATCAAACAGGAACCATTAGTTATACTGTGCCTATATCTCTATGTAAATGTTAAGAGGTTTCTACTAATTCCCAGAGCCACCTTATCCATCAGTTTCTCTCTAAAGTGGAGAAACCATGCTTAAAGCATATCAGGCACGGCAGCGTAATAGAGAACCCTACCGCAAGGGGATTTCCCGTGTGTCTGCAAGGTTCCACTAATTAAGTCTTAGAAGCATTTAAGACTGTCTTCACTGTGAATACCCACAGTGCAGCCTTAAAGGAAAAAAATCCATTTCCATGAGTCATGCATCAACAAGAGTGAGCAAATGGATTTGAATTGTTAGACTCCATAACCATAGGAAATCGTTTTCTCTCTATGAAAAAGACTAGTTGTTCAGACATGCAGCTTACAGAAGCCAACTTTAGTGAAATATATATATTTTTTTCTTTGTAACGTGTCAAATAACCTAACACACATGCCTTTTGGCTGGGTATGACTTTTTTAATCACAGAGCTCCAGAAGCTAAAGGCACAAACTTCTCAGGAACATGCTACAGGGAGGTTAAGATGGAAGACTGTTTTGTTTCTAGTAATGAGAAAGGAAACATAATGAAAACATTCATGAAAAACACCGTAGTGCTACATCTTTGCTCTCCCGCATTTATATATACCTTCAAACAAATCTCATTACCCACCAAATTCAAAGAAATTAAAACAAAAGTCACCCCTGTGACATTTCGCCACCTAACATTATTCTCTTTCCATCAAAGATGCATAAATTGCTTTTAAGATACAGGTCTACCCATGGCTTAGCATAGTAAACCCACAATAGGCCCAGCTTCATACCCACGCATTTAATTAAAAAGCCTACTCTACAATCAAAACAATCCCCTGACTTAGCATGGGCAAATAAGACATGATTTAAGGAAAATACAAGAACCATAGACATGTCATTCCATTTAATCTCCATGGATCCAAGTCTATTCATCAGTTAAACAAGGCTATGGGCTTCAACCCACCAGGCTTTTGTAAAGCAAAAATAATAATAACAATTGAAAGGCATTTTTAACTGGGGAACAAAACTTTACTAACACAGTCTGGGGCTTGACCACCACCCGGAATCACAGCGTGCACAGGCCATGTCCAAGCTTCTCGACTTCTCTACACAAGGTCCACTTAAACTCTAACTTCCAGCCCCTTCTTTGATCCTATATAGTGATCAACTGACTTTTGAGTCAGCCCTCCTACTACTCCAATGGAGAGGTTCTTACAGCAAAACTCTTAGCTTATAGGGGAAGAAAAATATTCAAAAATTGGGAATGATACAAGAAGCCAGATCAAAAAAGGAATAAAGTGCTGATGACTGAGTAAGGACCAGAAGCTCAGTGAACATAAAAATATATAGGATTCACAGGGATTCTTTAGAGGCTAAAGAGAGGTATCCAAATAAGCCTCCTCTGCCTTGGACTTGGATATGCACTACTGCCGCAGGCACCGGGAAGTTCTGTACTGACCATGAGAACATTTTACCCTCCTACATCCCACTTACTGGTTGGGCAACATGTCTCTTCCTCACAGACCTACTGTACGCTCCATGAGGGTGAGGCGCTGCATCTGTCCGGTTTGCTCAGCTTCTGGCACCGTGCTTGGCACAAGGTTGGCACCCACAAATGTTTGCGGGGTCCATGAATTAACTATCTCATACACACTTCCCGCATAACCATGCAGAAAAACTTCGGTCTCAAAACATAGATACTTCTAGCTCTAATTTCCACTTCTTAACTGCATTGAGTTTTTCTAATTAAGTCATAAAAATACAAACCCAACTCACAGGATAAGGAAGTCTGACAGGATTCTGCTGTCCTTTCCATGCCCATTTTAGCTGGTTTTCATGGAGCCTGTGCTTGGGAGAACACTATGAATGTGTTTGGTCCACGGAGATTTTTTCCTTAGTTTCCCTACTTCCAGGGGAAGTAGCCTGCTAGCTGTGGTTTTAAATTCTGAATGATGCATTCAGAGATGAATATGAGTCTATTTTAAAAGGCATATTACAATAAAATAAAATGAAAACAACCCCAAACAAATAACTAGAAAGGGACAAATAAATTAGAACATGTTTATTACCACTCATGTATTTAACAAATTTTCATTATAATGTTTTGCAATAATCTACTTTCAAATCTTCTCATCGGACAATATTAAGTCCTTTCTAAAGTGAAATTAAGTAGGTGAATCTGCCAGTGACTCCCCGGTACCTCCCCGTTGATCTTGCATGCTAGGCCCTCCGCTGGCCCTTGCTTACCTCACCAGACACAGGCCTCACTCTTTCCCCAGCAAGACTGAACGACCTCTGCTTTTACTACGAAGCACCGTCTCCCCTCTGAGCGGTCACGTGTGCCGGCCTCTGCCTCAAGCTTCTGCTACCTCCTTAGCCCCTCTTGGGTTAAGGACCCCTTAACACCTGTTCATCTTTCAGAGCTTTGCTAGGACATCCTTTCCTCCAGAAAGCCTTTTCTGAGCACCACTACCACCCCTAGCATGAAGTTAGGCACCTCCTCTGTGCCTCGCATAATGCCTAGATCATACCTCTGTGCTACCCTATTCTTACCGAAGTAACTGCTTATTACCGGTGTGTATTCCGAGATAGCAGCCACTTGTAAGTATTACTGAATGAACGCACACCAAAAATGAACACATGCCTGCTAAAGAAGTGACAGAGATGTCAGAATGGGACTTTTCCTCTGTGAGTTTGTTTCTTATCTCAGCCGTATGAATGAATAAGAAAATCATCTTACATCAGGGCCTGTTCCCGATAACAAGTAGTTTCTGTGAAACTAAGGCCCAAATTACTGCTTCCATTTGAAGAGCCTTAATAGTTCCTGGGGCAACTTTATGTAATAGAGATGGGAAGATTCTATAATCGTCCTCATCCACTAACTGGGGTACTATATTGCTTTTAAAAGCTGATTTTTAAAAAGTTTTCATTGCTTGTGTGAGAATTATTAATGTTTCATCATACCCAGATCTGTCACGTGATTCACTGAGACTATCTACAGGGAGTCTTTAATTTTCACATTGTTTTAAATGTTCAGTTTCTGTGGGGTTTTGTTTGCCCACTGTCAATCAATAAATGTTTAATGACAACGGGGATGATCACGATACAATGGCAAGAGAAATAAATACTCTAAAAGGATGCCACATCGCCAAGAGCTCGGTTAACCTCTGAAAGCTCTAAACATGTTTTATGCGAGGCTCGTTTTCATACCTGGACAACATCATGAAAGAAATTCTCAGTTTTAAAAAGAAAACCAATTCTGAAAGATGTTGTTGACATTTGTGACCCCATGGAAATTATTTCAATCTGTGGGCAATTTGTTTTCAGTCTTTGTGTACAGCACAGAAAATTCAGTCGGCTCTCTGTCACACACCACCTATCCTGGCATTCGCTCGCCTTTCTTAGCTCATCAAGATACAAAATCATCTCAACAAAATGACTACACTGACATTTCCTTCAAATACCATAATAATTGCTAAATTGGACTCACCAGAGACAAAAGGAAATTTTATTTTCTGTTGATCACATACATCTTTTTATACATGAAAAACCACGACACTACCATTCTCCACCAGGCTGTTTCTGCCAACAACTGTGACTGCTTGGGATTCACATAAAGCCCCCAGCCTCCCATGAGCATGACAAGAGTGAAATTAGGTGGGCTGGGAGCAAAACAAAGAGATCCAGAAAAGGAATCATCTCAAACTCAGCATTTTGACAGAGACTTCTTCGTGCCAGTGTGCATGCTGCCTCATTAAATGATGTGTAAAGGTCAGAGGTTAATCAACTTCAATTTGGCATGCATACCAAGTAGTTTTTAGTCATCATTTTATGTTTCCAAATAAGAGGAAAGAAACACTTCAGGTTAATGGAGCATTTTCTAGTGATGACTTTTAACTCTTCACAGACAGAATTTCTCATTTAACTTTGGGTTTTGTTTTTTTTTTTTCCCTTAAAACCACTAAAAGACATTCAAGGCATAAATGTCCAGGTTGCCCTTTTTTGACAGTTTTATTGAGGTATAACTGACATTAAAAAACTGCACATAACTGAGGTGTACCATTTGGTAAGTTTTAATATAGGTATACACAGCTGAAACCATCACCTACAATCAAGATAATGAACACAGCCATCATCTGTTTGGGGGGATCTCTTTTGGTTCGTCCTGCCCATCATAATCCCTCCTTCCTCTTCTTGCCCCACCCCATTCTCAGGCAACCACTAATCAATCAGCTTTCTATCACTACAGATTACATACTCTTGAAGTTTATACAAATGCTTATGGTTATTACAAATAAAGTTGTTGTGAACATTTGTGTACAATGTATGGACATATGCTTTCATTCTTTCTTGAGTAAATACCTTAGAGTGCAATGATTGCATCATAGGGTAGGGCATATTTAACTGTTTTCCAAAATGTTTGTATCATTCCCATCGGCAGTGTGTAAGAGTTCCAGTTGCTCCATAGCCTCACTAACACTTGGAATGGTCAATCCCTTATACAAATAGAAATCTTTGTCCAACCCAAGTCATAAAGGCTTTCACCTCTTTTCTTCTTTACATGTTATGGGTTAGATTTTATAGTTAGGTCTATGATCCATTTGAGTTCCTATTTGTATATTGTGTGAAGTAGACATGGAAGTTTATTTTTTTATGTAAGTATCAAAAGTACTTGTTCAACTTGTTGAATGGATATCCTTTTCCCACTGAATTAGCTTTGCACTTTTGTAAAAAGAAAAACAAAAAACAAAAAAACTACCGATCTTTCCACTAAGGTTTTTAGAACCTAAAACTACTTTTAAAAGTCTACTAGTTATTTTTAAAATAAAAAGAAATCAACTAATCATACATGTGTGGGAGATTATCTTTTAGTTCCCACTCTTTTCTCCATGGGCTACTGAGAACAAAGCATCCAACAGTGGATTTCATTAGAAACATCATAGCAAATACCTGACCCTACAGGAAGTTTTAGTATTTGTTATAATCAGAACGCTCAAGAGAGTTGTAATTTCATGTTAGAGGGAAAATTTTATATCAAAGGGAAAGAAGATGCTTCCACTTACATGAGGAGCACAGAATATAAGCATTTATCTTTGCTTCATTCTCAACCCTATTAAACAAAATAAAAGAAATAAAAAGACATGAAGCCCCAAGGCTAAAGAATACAGGAGAAGAGACAACAGCCAATGAGAGATAAAGACAAAATTTTGTCATCTGGAAAGCAGAAGGATGAATGGCCAATAACCTAGCAGACCAGAGAAAGTTAAGAACTAAGTATTTACAGTAAGGAAAGCCAACAAGAAACAAGCCAATTCTACATAAGGACCCAGGAACTGGAGATACCAGTTACCTCTAAAGGCAGAATACTGGATGAAGCTGAAATGGGAAAAATAGTTTCTCTCCATTTAGGTCTCTTTCCATCTTGTCTCTCTGAAAGAACTAATTTGGTCTTCCTCACAGCAGAGTTGTTGAGGTCCAAAAGCAAGTGCCCCGAGAGAGAAAGAGCCAAGGGGAAGCTGTATTTTTTAAATGATTTAGTCTCAAACATAACATAACATCACTTCTACCATACCCTATTGGTTGGAGTAGTTACAAGTTCCTGCCCAGATTAAGGCAGAAGGTGGGGAGAAGAACAACACAGACCCCACTCTCAGCAAACAGTGTCAGTAACATTGTAAGAACATGTGAAATAGGATATACGGATTGGTATAGCCATCTTTGGAACATAAAATCTGTGGCAACCACTGACAAATTTGACCACTTTATTTTATAGGTAAGGCAACAGAGGCCCAGAGAAATCTGTATGGTCCAAATTACACAATCAATGGCAGAGCAAGACTAGAAACTGGGTATCTGAACTCTAGTCCGTGTTCTTTCCCACTAACTTACATTGCCTCTTTTTTTGTTTTTCAAGAGACAGACAGAGAGCAGGGGATGGGTGAAGGGAGAGGGAGAGAGAGAATGCCAAGCAGGCTCCACGCCCAGCACGGAGCTGACGTGGGGCTCAATCTCATGACCCTGAGATCATGAGCTGAGCCAAAATCAAGAGTCAGACATTCACCAAGCCACCCTGGCACCCTGCCTCTTAATTTTTATAAAATTCACACCAGTGAAATTACAGAGTTAATGGATAGACAGTATTTAGTATAATTAAAGTCTGACTTCTAGATAAATTTTTCTTGATTTAGTAAATTCAGACCACAAAGAACTACTACTCGCCAGCAGAGCAATGAAAGGGCATTTTTAGAAATAATTCTCAGACCAGAAAAGCTAATGAAATCAATGAAGGAAAGTTTTCAAGTTAATCTTCCTCATTGCTGAGTCTACAGACGTTATAAAATCTATGAATATGTTTCCCATACATAGTTTTATCTTTTTCTCAAAGAAAGGGAGTAATACAAATGATTCTAGTGTGACTTAAACGTCTAACCACAGGAATCTAGCATAGTTAGTTCTCTGACCATGTTAAATTTTAACATTATTACTCATTTTGAGATATTTTACTCTGCTAGTATATAAATTAATAGTAATGGATCAATTAGACGTTACCTATTGTAATGAAAGTGTCATCTTTAATCAGATGTAACTCATCAGCAACAGAAAAGAAGAATAAAAAAATAAAAAGATTAAGGACCTCTGCTTGAGTAGCTAGCAGACTAACCTATATGACCAACCCTCATGGCAGGAATAACAAGAAACTCTCAATAAGTTAAAAAGGGAAGTCATTTTCTTTCTTTCTTTTTTTTTTTTTTTTAAGATTTTATTTACTTATTTGACAGAGACAGCAAGAAAGGGAACACAAGCAGGGGGAGTGGGAGAGGGAGAAGCAGGCTTCCTGCAGAGCAAGAAGCCAGATGCGGGGCTTGATCCCAGAACCCTTGGATCATGACCTGAACCGAAGGCACACGTTTTAATCAATTGAGCCATCCAGGTACCCCATAAACTACTTTAAAAAAAAGAAGTATTTTATTTATTTATTTGACACAGAGAGATAGAGAGCAAGCAGAGGGAGAAGCAGGCTCCTGGCTGGGCAAGGAGCTGGATGTGGAACTCGATCCCGGGACCCTGGGATCATGACCTGAGCCCAAGGCAGACCCTAAACCTACTAAGCCACCCAGGCACGCCTAACCTACTTCATTTTTTTTAAGATTTTATTTATTTGACAGAGAGAGACACAGCGAGAGGGGGAACACAATCAGGGGGAGTGGGAGAGGGAGAAGCAGGCTTCCCGCTGAGCAGGGAGCCCGATGTGGGACTCCATCCCAGGATCCTGGGATCATGACCCAAGCTGAAGGCAGACGCCCAACGACTGAGCCACCCAGGTGCCCCACAAAGTCATTTCCTAAAGCACTGGAGAGCAACCAAGGCTTCCAGAATTTGAGGGCTAATCCTTGCGAGAAGGTAAATGCATTGGAACGACCATGACACCTCCTATCACCTTTTCTTTCAAGGCATTTACCAACTCCTAAAAGGCTCAGGACTAAGTCAAGTGGAAAAAAGTGGCTCAGAGATTTTGTCAATCTTATAGGGACAGAAAAATAAAAATTAGAATTTAGGACAATCAGGAATTCGGAGCAGGATCCGGGAGAAAAGGGAATCACAGAAAAACTAGCTAGAAATTCTTGGCCACTTTTCCCTTTGAGCAATTTACGAATTCCTAAATCACAAAAGGTGAGAAGCCAGGAAGCCAACCAGAAAGCAACAGCTAAATCTAAGCCAAGCTGTCAACTGTCTTTTGGTGTTGGGAGAGATAAAAACTGAAGTTTGAGGCCCAGTAAGGAAGAGATGATCTGATAAATACCCCCAAGCTTTCAATTCAGACCCCCCCAATGCTATGCCTTCACAGTAAAGAAAAACAGAAATAGACCAGCTCCCACAAAGACTTAAATCCATCCTTGAAACATCTTTCTCCCTAATTCAATCAATGACTTTCCTTCACTCTTTGTACCACTAAGACAAAAAAACTAAAACTAACTCCTATCTGGACTAGGATAACATCAGACTAGAACACGGAAAAAAATTGAAAATGCAAAAAGAGGGGGCTCCTGGGCGGCTCAGTCAGTTAAGCATCCAACTCTTGGTTTCGGCTCAGGTCATGATCTTGGGGTTGTGAGATCAAGCTCCACATCCGGCTTGGCACTGAGCATGGAGTCTGAGGTTCTCACTCCCTCTCGCTCCCCCCTCTATCCCTCCCCTCTCATGTACATGTGCTCTCTCTCTAAAATAAATAAAATCTTTTTAAAAATGCAAAAAGAGCACAAGAGATATGTAGAACATGGTAAACGGCTAATACCTGCACAAGCAAAGTTTCAGAGAAGTAAGAAAGAATCATGCAGATGCTCAATGAGAATTTTCAAAAACTAACAAAAGCCATCTCAAGCCCTGGATTAAAGAAACACAGGCAGGAGAGATATCCAGAAAACCACACTCAAATGCATCATGTAAAACTGCTTAAAGCTAAATTCAAAGAGAATATCTTAAAAGGAGCCAGAGAAGAAAGATACATTACAGTTAAAGAAGCAATAATTTAGTTGACTTGTCAACAGAAAAAAGGAAACCAAAGAAAATGAAGTGATATCACTGAATGGCAGGAAGAAGGTAACTTCCAATTTGCCATTACATACCTAGCAAAATATCCTCCAAATATGAAAGAAAAATAAAGATATGTCCAGGCAAATAAAAACTCTTAAGAACTTATTGCCAAAAGACCCATACTAAAATAAATGTTTAAGTTATTCAGGCAAAAGTACTATGATTTCAGATGGAAGCACAGGAATGCAGAATAGAATGGAGAAGGTAAGAGAACTGAATGCAAAAGGAAAGGTAAATGTGTGGTCAAATTCAAATGATTATTCACTTTTTAAAACAATAATGACTGGGTGCCTGGGTGGCTCAGCTGGTTAAGCGTCTGACTCTTGATTTCAGCTCAGGTCTTGACCTCAGGGTCTTGGAATGGAGCCCCATGTCTAGCTCTGTGCTTAGCAGGGAGTCCGCTTGCGATTCTCTCTCCTCCGCTCCTTCTGCCCTTCCCCCTCTCAAATAAAGAAATCTTTTTTTTTTTTTTAAGATTTTATCTATTTGACAGAGAAGGGCACAGCGAGAGAGGGAACACAAACAGGGGGAGTGAGAGAGGGAGAAGCAGGCTTCCTGCGGAGCAGGGAGCCGGACGTGGGGCTCCATCCCAGGACCCTGGGATCATGACCTGAGCCGAAGGCAGACGCTTAACGACTAAGCCACCCAGGTGCCCCAAAATAAAAAAATCTTTAAAAAAAAGTTAAACAATAATGATAATGTAGGTTTAAAATATATGTAGAAGTGAAATAAATAACAAATAGCACAAAAGGCAAGCCGGGGTGAAATAAGAAAAAGTGTTCTACAGAGCTTGTATTGATTGGGAAGTGGTAAAAATACTAATTTATAGTAGATCTATTTAGTCAAGCAATGATATGTGTTGTAATATCAAGAGCAACTATTAAAAGAATAACTTGGGCAAACAAAACTATTGAGCTAATAGAGGGGGAAAATTAATTTAAAATATTTAATTCATAAAAGCCAAGAGGAGAGAAGGGAGAACAGAGAACATGGGAAAAATACAAAATACGGGATAAAACAGTGTATATATAACCCAAATACATCAGTAAATACATTAAATGTGGGAATATATAATAATGCATTGTTATGGCCTGAATGTTTGTATCCCTTCAAAATTCGCAGTTTGAAATCTTAATGCCCAAGGAGATGGCATTAGGTGGGACCTTCCAGAGGGGCTTAGGTCATGAAGTCGGAGCTCTCCTCAACAGATTCAGTGCCTTAGAAAAGAGGCTCCAGAGAGATCCCAAGCCCCATCCACCATGTGGAGACACAGGAAGATGGTGCTGGCTATGAACCAAGAAGGGGGCTTTCACCAGAAAGCTAACACCTTGATCTTGAACTTTCAGCCTCCAGCACTGTGGGAAATTTTTCTGTTGTTTATAAGCTACCTAGTCTGTGGTAGTTTGTGAGAGTAGCTGAATGGACTGACACACACTTATCGAACTCTCAAGGAGGTTTCAGATGTTACAAATTTTTGCTATTACAATAAGGCAACAATGAAACAAGTGTGTGACAGTCTCTCTAAGGTGCTATTTAAAAGTGGAATCACTTCATCAGATCTTACCAAATTGCTTCCATCATAGGACAGCTCCTCTTTCACCCCATTCTTGCCAATGCTCGGGACTACCGGACTGGTAAAAATTTGCCAATCTGATGGGCATCAATTGCCTCACTGTTTTAATTTGGATTTACCTTAACACAGGTGAAGTTGACTATCTTTCATTTATTAATTATTAGGGTTTCTTCTTCCATGATTCAGCTTTTTATAGCATTTGCCCTTTTTGGTGGAGTTGTGTTTATCCTACTGACTTGCCCCTTAATTTAATCCATATAAAATGAAATTATTATTTTAATAATAATAATTACTTGAATTACTGGGTACATAATGATGCTCTTCATCCAGACAGAAAATAAATTCAGGCACGTTTTCCAGTAGCAGTTAATGAGTTCAGTGTGGGGTAATACATAGCAAATATCTGCTCAAAATGGTTAATTTTATGCCTTTTGCATACAAATTTTCATATAGTTAATATATTTATTTTCCCATTTGACTTGTGCTTTCAGTGTGAGAAATTCTCTCTTAACCTGGGGATTAAAGATATCCTCAAGTTTTAAAGTTTCTGTTTTCTTTTTAGGTCTTTAATCCCTTTAGTATTTAATTTTGTGTGTGGTGCAAAATAAATATCCAGTTCTTTTCCCATACAGTCAATTGTCCCAGTATCACTTATAAAAAGATCTGTACTTTCCCTATTGACTTACACTGCTATCGCTGTTATATACCAATGTTCCACATGTATGTGTATGTGGTCTAACTGCCTACCTTTGTGCCAATATTACACTGTTTTAACATTGCTATCACTTCCATTAAACCTTACTATCCAATAGGGTCTCCTTCCTCCAATTCTTTGAATTATTTTGGCTCTTCTAGGCACTTTACTATTCCATATGAACTTTGGTTTCAACTTGTTTCAAGATAAATTGTTGGAACTTCTATTAGAATAAATTGACTTTATAGATTAATTTGTGGAGAAATAACATTGATATTGAGTCTTCTCGTCCATAAACTTGTTACATATCTCCATTTATTTAATTCTACTTTATTTACTGTAGTAAAGTTTTATCATTGACTTCTTTAAGGTCTTACACATCCTTTGTCAAATATATTCTCAGTACCTTGAAGCTTCTTTCATTATTGTGAATGACATTACTTTTTGTATTTTCTAAATTTTTTTGTATATTTAACTTATATCTGATAACACTGACGAAATCTCTGGTGAGTCCTAATAATTAATCTGTAAATTTCCTTTTATTTGTAAAAGAGTATTTAACAAAGGGCAAAGGAACCTCCAACAAGTATCTGAATCCATTATCTTCTGAGCCAAGGAACTGAATATAAAGTCTTAAAATGGAGAGGGAAAGAAATATATATTTTCTTTCCTTCTCCTTTTTATAAATACAGACTACCACATGATTTTACCCCTACTATGAGGTCTTGTATGAATAATGACACATGTTCAGGGGTGGCTTCGGAGAAAGGGTCAGTCTTAAGTCACTCTTTGTGCTGCTATAATGAAAAAATGGAGACTGAAGACAAGAGGCAGGAGCCAAGTCACGCATGACTTGTGTGCCAGGCTAAGGAGTTTCTATTTTATCCTCCTAATTAAAGCAATTAATTAAATCAGGCTTGCATGCTGGACTTGCATTTTAGAAAGCACTCAAGCAGTACAGTGAAGGATGAACCGAGCCTGCGTTCTCTCAGCAAGAACACCAGTTGAGATGTATTGCAGTGATTTCCTAGACCATAAGCCTCATGAGGGCAGGGGCTGTTGGTTTTGCCCAACCCCCTTAATCCTCAGAGCCTGGCACCGTGCTTGACACATAAAAGATGCTCAATACTTGTTGAGTTAATTACTTAATCCTATGAGAAATACTTAGGGCAGAACCAAAAACAGGTTGTGGAGATGAAGAAGAGAAAGACAAAATTTATAAACACTGAAGAGAGGCATCAATTGTATATAGGGAGTGAGGGAAAGGGAGAAATCTAGAATGACTCCCAGGTCCCTGGCTGGGATGACTGGATATATAGAGGTCTCCAAAACTAGACAGGGAAAAAAGAGATATTTTCGGACATATATAATTCATTCAGTTTCGGACATACCGATTTTGAAGTACTATTAGGCAGATTAGTCCAAAAAAAAAGTTGGATCTCTGGATGTGTAGCTGCACAAAAGGGACCCAGCCCGGAGAGGTTGCTAAGGTTATGGGTGTCAGGGAGTCAAAGCGGAAACATGTAGAGTTCAAGTCTTCTTCCCCTGTGATGTGCTGAATCCATCTTATGCTAACCTAAGGTCTCAGTAAAATACTTACAAGGGCTTTGGTCTGAAGGTGCCTCTTGAAGAAAATGTGGCCCCAGCCTACAGGGACCTCATGACCCACCTCCATTTGCAAGCGAAGTGATGTTTCATTTAGGTAAGAACACAATTCAGTATATCTTCTTTCATAAAATAATGTCACCCCTGCCATCTCCTCATCTGCAATCCAAAGCATGTCATTGTGCCTTCAACAGTATATACAGTCATCTCATCAGAAAAGTTCACCTGGAATTGTCAAAGGACCCTTAGGCTGTTAGCCTGAGATCTGTTCTCTGTCCACTCCTTTAAGTATTCTACAGTATATTCTAGTATAAATGTAGAGCACCACATTAACTTAGTCCCTTCACTGAGGACAACTTCAGTGTTATTTTCAGACTTTAGCAAAGCCCAATCTCAGAAATAGACACATGAATAAAGCCCCAATACATTCGATTTTCTGTAGATATGGTCTCTATTGCTCAACGTTTCTTAGACAAATTTTTCATGATTAATTTCTCATTTTTATTTCCATTAGTATTCTTATTATAAATGTAGTATATGTTTATTGTGAAAAAAATATTTTTCAAGCCATATAAAAGCTCCCGTATCCCTCTTCTCCTGCCCACACAGCCCCATCCAGAGGTATGTAAGTAGTCGAGATTCTTTCCATTGCGAGGGACAGACCTGTAGCTTGAGGGACACTCGGTGCAAGAGGGGACTCTGAAGGCCACTAGGTCGGGACAAGGAACCAAGGCAACCACCCTGAAAACCAGGACAGGACCAAGGGCCCCAGGGAACGGACCTGGCCATGAACTCCTTGTCTCTGCTTCTACATGCATGGTATAGTCAGTCTCCCAGTTTTCTCAGGTCGTGCAGGGCAGGGCTTCAGGTGACTGAGGGATCTTACCCTTGCATCACTGTCATCTGACAGGAAAAGGGATTGTTTTTTTTTTTCCTCCCGTAGAAAAAATGTTAGGGAATTACTCTGACGGGCTTGGTTTAGGTCAAGGGAGCACTGTGGGTGGCAGCCCCAGTAACTCATGACTGAAACAGGAGAGGGGTAATTCCCTTGAGGGAGAGGGATGTTGTCACCAAAAGAAGGGGAAAGTGTGCGGAGCAGCCGAAGTGTCTGACGACTCTGTATTACCATCAGTAGTTTCCTGGGTATTTTCTTTGTATTTACAAGCATATAAAAATATTCTCTTCATGTTTTACGCAAATAAGAACATAGTATGACAAGTGTTTTTAGGAGTTTATCAGGGAAAAAATGTTCTTTCACAAAGTGCTGGTATACTTTCTTTGGATCAGATAATGGGAATTTTCTAATCCACTATTTCTTTCTCTTGACTACCAGGAAGCTCAGAGCTAAATCTAATGTTCAGTTACCATAACTATATTAAATCTCATGGTCAGAGTATTTACTTCCTCCTTCTTTGTATACTTTTAGATTTCTAATTCCTGGCTTGTCTAGCTTTATTGTCGTAAACCCCATAAAATTCTACCTGAAAGGAGAGAGAATTTTTACAGGTTTTTCTAATACCCAGTATTTTAAAACTTGTATACATCTTTCATTATGAAAGTAATGAGTGCTTATTATACAAAATCTAGAAAATAAGTGGCAAAGTAAGGAGAAGAAAAATCACCTATGTTCCTACCACCCATTATTAACATTTTAGTGTACTGTTTAGTTTTTTGTGTCTTTATTTGTTTTAAGTAGGTTCCACACCCAATGTGAGGCTTAAACTCACAACCCTGAGATCGAGTCACATGCTCTACTGACTGAGCCAGCCAGGCACCCAAATTTTTATTTTATTATTTTTTTTTAAGTAATCTCACACCCAACGTGGGACATAAATTCACAACCCAAGATCAAGAGTTGCATGTTCTACTGACTGAGCCAGCCAGGCACCCTGTACTGCTTAGTTTTAAATGTAGGAGAAACAACAGTCATATAATCAGCTCAACTGAATAGACTCCTTGCTAATCAAAAAAATCCCTGGAGCCTTTAAATTATGGGAAAATCCAAGGAGAAGAAAACATTTAACAACAAAAAAAGGAGATCTCTTGAAATTTTGACAATGGTTTCCAGAATTTACTCATATTAGGACTAACAGACAGTCTATTAGTCCATCCTTCCCCAATATTGTTTACCCACGCCTAAATTAAGGTAGAGCTGAGGGGCACCTGGGTGGCTCAGTCAGTTAAGCAGCTGCCTTCAACTCAGGTCATGATCCCGGGATCCTGGCGAGCATGCTTCTCCCTCTCTCTCTGCTGCTCCCCCTGCTTGTGCTCTCTCACTCTCGCTCTCTTGCAAATAAATAAAATCTTTAAAAAGATAGAGCTGAGAAACAAAATGCTACCTTTTTTGGTTAAGCTTCTACAACTGTATTTACCCATATATTCAGTGGAAAAATCATTCCAACTAAAACAGAAAGTCCTATTTTCTAGGTATCATAGCCAAAAGAATGGTTTTTAATAACCATTTAATAACTTTATTAGTAACCTTTTGATCCTCAGTTGTATAAAGCTGCCAAGGTGACAGTAACAAAAGAAAAGTCCTAGAATAACTTTTAAGAGTCGTGTGCATGCCTGTTCCCCTACAAACAGAGGCTGAATTTTGACTCTGAAGGAAAACTAAGGAAGTCACTGATGAGGGAAACAGAGGCAGAAGAGAAATTATTAAATTTCCTTACTACCTACAGCCCACTGACAAGTCCTTGAAACAGGCAGAGTGACCTTCCTCTAGGGACTCAGCTGCCTTGATGTTGACGCTTTGCTCACGGCAACAAGCAATCTTAGCCTGACACCCCCACACCCCCACCCACCCCAGGATCCTGTAAGTCTACTTTAACA
The DNA here is from genome assembly GCF_037043125.1 of Eumetopias jubatus. Classification (NCBI taxonomy): domain Eukaryota; kingdom Metazoa; phylum Chordata; class Mammalia; order Carnivora; family Otariidae; genus Eumetopias; species Eumetopias jubatus. Next base: position 1,387,469 of record NW_028274853.1, read on the forward strand.
TATAAAGATTCCTTTGGAAACTTCCTTTATCCCTACCCGCAAGATCCGTGTTGGCAACCATCCCCCAAGCACGTGGCCCACTGAGCTACATCTGAGGGGTCTCACGACTAAGGTTTTATCAGACTGTAATAAATGACCTTGTCCTAACAATAGCTAGGCCCCTCAGGATCCTGGAAACCTGGTTTCCAAAATACCTTGGAGGCATGTGCTGTCCCTAACCCCTTCCCATTCTGAAGGTATAAAATCAGTCACCCCTCACAACCCCAGTGCGGCTCTGTCTGCCCACGGGTCCTGTCCCCGGGCTTTCATTAAGATCACCTTTTTGCACCAAAGACGTCTCAAGAATTCTTTCTTGGCTGTGGGCTTCGAACCCTAACCTCTTTCCTACATCAGTAATCATACCAAATGTTTAATCCCTGCATTAGTCAGTTTAGGCTGCCATAACAAAATGCCACAGATGAGTGGCTTAGACAACAGTAATTCATCCTGTCACCATTCTGAATGCAGGAAGTCTGAGATCGGCGTACGAGCATGATTGGTTTCTGGTGAGGCTTCTCTCCCTGGCTTATAGATGGCTGCCTTCTTGCTGTGTGATCACGTGGCCTTTTCTTGGCGTGTGCACACCCAGGGAGAGAAAGCTCTGGTCTCTCTTTATCTTCTTATAGGTACACTAATCCTATCAGATCAAGGTCGTACTACTATGACCTCATTTAACCTTAATTACTTCCATAAAGGCCCTATCCAAATACAGTCACATTTGGGTCTAGGGCTTCAACATATGAAGGGGGGTCTAGGGGCACAATTCAGTCCACAGCAATCCCTTTCCTCTGATAAGTCATCTCCCTGGCAATAATTTCATTCAGCTCTCAATATATTTAAAATAAGCACTTCCGGAGGGGTGAGCTCTTTACCTCTTCTCTGAATAACAGTTTACCGATAACTTCACACAACAAAAAATGTTTTTGAAAAACTTGTTACAAAGACACATGTCGGAAGATTGTGTGTGTGTGTGTCTAGAAAGAGAGAGATTCAAGGTTCATTCGTTTCTGTGTCATCAGAAACCTTTAGCTATCACCTTAAGATTCGGGTCCTAAAACATCCAGTGTCACAAATCTAGCTAGGCTGCTAGGTTGATGGGCAGTTACAGTACTAGGAACTAGAACTCTGTGACCAAAGTGGGTATACATGAAGTAACTGGATTCAGACTGACAATGCAAGCTGAAATTAGAACGTTTTGTTTTGCCTTATCTTTTATGTAAAATGTGCTTATGTTCAAATATAAGAGCCAGAAGACTATTTTGGGTCAGAATTTAAAATAGTCCCACTTTTTGTACGTCCCAGTAACATCTTTGTCTTTGAGTTCTTTCATCTGAAGTAAAACACTAAACAAACAGAAAAACATAAATCAAATATTTGGGCCCTTCCCTGGTCCTCCTATCATGGGGTGACTCTATTCAGCATGTATTTTCCCCATGACATCTGAAGTACAATATAGAAATTCATCCTTTTAGTGAACTGGGTCTTTTCCCAAGATTTTTATTTTGCATTTAACAAAATAACAGCAAATTTCAGGTATTAGAAGGATCGAAACAACCTCTTCTAGTCTGTTGTCCTTAGAACACCATCTTCTCTTGTGGTGCTGGGAGGCAGATTCTGTTGCTCTAGCAACGCCCTGCATATCCTTGGGGATAGCTTACAGTTTTACTTTTTTTTTGAACAACAAAGAGCCATTGATACTACATGTTGCCAAAGGTTACAAAAGTTGAATTCTAAAATGAAAATATTTCTTCTATAGAAGTGGTACACCATATGCGTCCCACAAATTCAAAGAGATATGTAAGGATATGACCTTTGTGTGAACACTGATGAATCTAGCATAATACCGTTTGGCTTCAATGGATTATTCAGAGCAGAAGTAGTTGAAGTGTATGCCTTGTTTTCTAAGACCACTGTGGGGGACAAGGGGTTTATTCCCAGTATCTATAAAGATCCAGGAGCAGGAAAAGAAAAAAAAAAAAAAATCAAAGGTACCATCACTTACATTTTGTTTGTTACTTTGTAATCACCTTCCCATCCTCACCCCCACCAAAATGAACTGCTATATCAAAATCCAATTACACTTTGACAGTAAATAGATCCTCAAAGAGTGGTTGTGACTGAATCCTTGTTCCTCAGAATAGATGTTAAATATACGAGAGTGTCAGGAGCTCTGAAATCTGTATTCCTAGCTTCATTTTAACTGGGTTCTCTTCATCTATGAAAAAAAAATTCCTTAGCTAGCTATTTTGTAAAACCAGGGAAAATATTTCTTTTCAAGTATTCTTTTCAAGATAAGTTATCTCATCCCCCTAGAAATCTGAAGGGACACACTGAGAACCACAGATGAGGAGTGAGAGGCTCCACAGAATCGCTTCCTGGGAAAACAACCATAAGAGTTTATAGAGGGTCAGGACATGGGAATCTGGATTTTGCTCAATAACAAGAGAGTGAGCTACAGGCTGAAAATGTAGATAAAATATAAGAATGAATCCCAATCTCCTCCACTCACTAGAGCCTGGGCAAAATCACTTGGCTTAGAAGGCCCTCCCAGCAGACCAAGCAAACCCCATAATTCAAGGCCATTCATTCATTCATCAATATTTACTAGGTATATGTTATGTTTCAAGCCACCTGAAAGCTTTTCAAATGCTTACTAAATGCCTGATTGTACTCTTGAAGTCTTAGTCTCTAATAAAGTCTCTACTGATACAGTTTCTATAGCTATGATATGGAGAACTGTATTAAAAAATAACAGAGTTACAAGGTAATCATAGCTCGTAATAACAACCATACAGACAGTGGCATCTCTCACTAAAAGAAACCAAGTTTCCTTGGAGAAATGACTGATTCATAGCCTTGAACATCTTGTTCTTCAAGGGAAGCAAGGAAATGCTTAAACACCAATAGAGACATGTCAAAAGAATACTGGTGTTGGTTTGCGGCCATATCCCACTTTGAGCATCAAAATGAATGACAGAAATAATACATTAAATGAAAAATAAATGCATGAGTCCATAGTGAAACTCAAGAATAAGAAAGTGGGGGGAGAGAAGAGAGAAGAGGACAGAAAGGGAAAAATAAAAGAGGAAAAGCTCTACTTTACAGAAGAATACCAATTGTTATGGATTGAATTGTGTCCCACCCAAAATTCATATGCTGAAGCCCTAACTCCAAATGTGACTATATTTGGAGATGGGGCCTTTAGGGAAGTAATTAAGGTTAAATGAGGTCATAAGGGTAGGGCTGGAATCCTGTAGAACTGGTGTCCTTATATGAAAAGAAACACCAAGGTTCTCTCTTTCCACACACCATACAAAAGAGGCCATATGAAGACACTGAGAAGTCAGGTGTCTACAAGCCAAGAAGAGAGGCCTCACCAAAATCCAACCCTGATGACACTTTGATCTTGGACTTCTAGCCTCCTGAACTGTGAGAAAAATGCATGCTTTCTGCTATTTAAGCCTGAGCCATACAGCTAATACAACAGTTAATAAATATTAAGAAAATGACAGAACTGAAAAAAAAAATCACCATTTCTTAACCCACTATGTAAGAATCACTAATGGATGCTAAAATCACTGGGTTTATTGGTTTAAAAATATGTCCGCACAGGTTAACTTTACAATGGGGAAATTAGGAGTGCCATCACCACTGTAACCAAATGATCAAACTTAGCACCATCAATAATGGGACAACCGTTTATATACCTCTTGATGGATCCAATAAGAAATGTCCATCACCTATGCAGTATTCTTGCCAAGAATGTTTAACCTGAATCCAGTCATGAGAAAACAATGAGATAAATCCAAGAAAGGGAGACGTTTAAAAAAGCAATTGACCTAGATCTTCAAAATAGAGTCAGTATCAGAAACAGAAGAGACTACTTAGTTTTAAAGCCTCTAAACATCACAACCAAATGAAACTAATAAACCTTGCTTGAGTCTTGCCTCAACAAAAGCAACTAAATGGACATATTTGGTATAACTGGGGAAATTTTTTTTTTAAGTAGGCTCCAACGTGGGGCCTGAACTCAGGTTCCTGAGATCAAGACCTGAGCCAAGACCCAGAGTTGGATGCTCAACTGACTGAGCCACCCAGGCGCCCCATAACTAAAAGGCACCCTTTATAAAATGGGGATGTACATTTGATGAAAAAATTGAATTAGTGTTAATTTTCTTAGGTGTGAATAGTATAGTGGTGATATGGGAGATTGTCCTTATTCTCAGACAGTTCATGCTAAAGTGTTCATGGGTGAATTATCACATATCTGCAACTTTCTTTTAAATGGTTCAACAAGGGATGCCTGGGTGGCTCAGTTGGTTAAACGTCTGCCTTCAGCTCAGGTCATGATCCCAGGGTCCTGGGATCGAGCCCCACATCGGGCTCCTGGCTCAGCGGGTAGCCTGCTTCTCCCTCTCCCTCTGCCTCTCCCCCTGCTCATGCTCTCTCTCTCTGTATCTCTGTCTCAAATGAATAAAATCTTAAAAAAAATCATAATAATAATGAGTTTGAGACATTGTGAAAATCCCCAAAATATGACACAGAGACACAAAGTGAGCAAATGCTGTTGGGAAGATGGTGTCAACAAACTTGCTCGATGCAGGGTTGCCATGAACCTTCGATTTGTAAAAAACAAAACAGTATCTGCAAAGTACAATAAAATGAAGCACAATAAAATGGGGTATTCCTGTAAATAAATCAAGAGCAAAATAAAGCAGAGTAAAATGTTAATAGTTAATAAAGATAAAAGGTACACAGCATTCAATGTATTATTCTTCCAACTTTACTGTGGTTTGGAGTTTTTCAAAATATACAGTTTAAAAAATAAAAAATCTAAAGATATTAAAATGTTTACTATTTTATGGCATGCAGCTTTTCCTAACTACTGACCGTGCACCTACCAAGACCAAATAGTATAACTTAATGGTTAGAGAGAATGGATGTCGGTTACCGACAGACCAACATTCAATGCCTGTCTCTCAGATCTTAGGCAAGGAAGGGCTCCAAGCTCTAGGTTTCTGCAGTGAAATGAGAATAGTATCTAACTGGTATGCAGCTGAGAAGATTTATAAAAAAGTCTATAAGTTTATAAAAAAAAAGTCTGGCACACGGGAAGGCACTATTATGATTACCTGATGAAATGAGGATAGGATTTAGAGGGTACTTAGCCTCCATTACATGCTGCACACTCTGGTAAGCACCCTCTACTAAAACTCTGACCTCACTTACTAACAAGGAGTGACTGCATTATATCGTGAGTGACCATTTTTGTGGCAAGAGTGTCTTCAACCAAATGAAAATTTCCTTAAAGGCAGGGATCAGGGCTTAACCCTAATTTCTGTATCTCCTAAAGAACCTAGTTATACCTGGTTATTCATGGTACTATTTCACCTGTATATTATGCTAGATCAGGACTTCTCAATCTTGGCTACACATTGGAATCACCTGGAGAGCTTTTAAAAAAATCTTGGGTATTTTTATTTTGTTGGTCTGGAGTGGGACCTAGACCTCAATATTTTTTAAAATTCCCATGGTGATGGTAAAAAGTTTATGTTCTGTGTTTCTCCTTAGGGAAATGACACCAGCTATTGCTGCCAACTTTCTACCAGCTTTGGAGTAGCCTGGAGGTTACTCTGGAGTAACCAGAGGGAGGTAGGTGTGTATTCTAACATGTCTGCCTTCTTCTAGGATCAGTGCTCATCCTCCTACTTCTTGAGCAATCTCAGATCATTTGTAACACCTTTGTGTAGCTTGCATAGGAGAGAAAAAAATATCTTTTTCCTCTATCCTTCTGGGACTGCTCTAACAAGAGACAGATTAACAAGAGAAAAGCATACATATTTATTTAATATACACTTTACATGACACAGGAGCCTTATAAGGAACTGAAGACCCAAAGAAATAAACCTGAGAATTTTTATATTAGGTTTGATGAAGAGTGGAAAATTGTGGGAAATATGATGGGACAAAGGACATGGGGTAAGTGTAGTAAACTGGGGGAAGCTTAGCAAAGGCCTGTTCATTCAGCTCCTTCTCTGTGTCCCCTCATCTTGAGAAAGAAGGATGCTCCTTTCCTTTAGGTATAGGGAAGTCACCTCTCACATGAAGGTTTCACGACCTGCTTCAGGGGAAGATCAGAAAGTCCCTCCTTCACATGCTGTTTCTCAAATTCCTTCAGCTTAAAATAGTCAATATGCCACAGTACTGTTTGGGGATAGTGAGTCCTGAACCTCATCTGTTGTTAATATAAAATGTGATCGATTGGTGCTTCAATTTATCAAAATGAATAATTACACCTAATGTTGCTCTTTCTTCAGTTGGTAAAACTATAAAGGTGACTAAACCAGAAGTTTGGGTGAGACTTCACAGCACTAATAATTGCCTGAACAGCACAAACATAACGGTTAAAGTGCATTATTGATCATTTGGGCTTTCGCAATTCAGAAAATATTTTCATTTGTGCGCCAGAGAAACCAAATCAGAAGGCAGACCGTTTGAATGATAGAAGAAATGGAGATGTGTAAGAGGGGAAATCAGAATCAGCAAGCATAGTAAGAATATGAGAACATGAGCATTTTATAGCACAGCTATCCAGCCAGCTGCCAGTGTTGAAAACCACGTTCCTGATGAAAATATACCCAGGTGCTGGTTGGATGCTGAGCATGTCCCACAGCCCCTCAACCACGACAGCCCCTCCGGTCATGAGTCTCGGCTACAACCCCGGTGGTCTGACATATCTAGGTTTCGTTTCCCTGCCCTCGGCTGTGCCCTTAGAGGCCTTGAACTGCTGGGAAGGCACCGTGGATCATCAATAAAATACAAAAAGAAAGGATACTCACAGTAAGATATAATCACTAATTAGGCACTTGCTTCTTCAGAGGAATCAGGACTAGACCACTTCCAAAAACTCTCCAGTTTCCCCACTAATAGCCAGGTAACCACGGCCAAGTCACTTAACCTCTCTCTCCATGTCCAGGTTTTCCTGTCTGTCAGAAAGAGATACTAAAGGGCTTAATTCATAGGTTGTTATGAGGATTCAGTAAGAGAAGGCATGTCAAATGCTTAACACAGTTCCCTCATACATAGTATCATGGGCTAAATGGAAACTAATATTATTAATATAGTAATAAATCCAAACCCAGCAGTTTCGTGGGTAGAAAAATAAAATAAATTAATGGAAATCCAAATTAACCCCTATTTCCGTTCATTTGTACGAGAAAGCTTTGAAATTTCAGCAGATAGTAATGGACTGAAATATTCCAACTTTGTTCTGACAGTATCTTCAAACAAAATTTAGGTATTTAAGGCCACTGTCCTTGAAAAGAGAACCCAAAGATTAACTGCTTCTAGAAAAGATGGCTTCAAATTTTACAAATTTCCATTTCTTCTAACTAAACCTAAGACATGCCCTCCAAATAAATAACAAAGGTGATGTTATAGTGGGACCATTTCCACTCATTGCCAAGACATTTCTAACTAACAGTGAGGCAGCTGAGACTTTAAATTTTTAACTGAAAAGACTAATGCAAATGAGATTGAAAAACCCTGTTGGGTAAGACAACATCAAAGAACAATATGCTAAAGAGTTGGAAACCAAAGGAGAAAAAGCAATAAGCCTCAGTGGAGCAAAAGGAAGGATAATTCAGTGATTACTTCATGTAAGGAAGAAAAAATTTTCCTCTACTTTCTCAGAATCAGAACACGGAGCCCTTCAGATTAAACAGATAAAAGGCAGATTAACAGGAAAAAGGCACACAAAGTGTACTGATATTAATATTAACATCATGCATGGGGACATCACAGAAAAGAAGTGAAAATCAAAAGAAGTGGTTAGACTGCATTTGGGGGGAGGCTTATATATTATTTTACCAAGAGTGATGAACTGGGGAGAAATCGCTAGGCCAGGGCTCCTAGGAACGATAAATTGTGGGAAGGTGGCTGTCAGTAAGGTTTGTCAGGCAGACTCATCTTTGTGCTATCTCTGCTCGTCCTGGTACAGGACGTGGGAACACCTTTACAAATGGAAATTTCTGCCCTGCTTTTAGTCAGAAATGGGGAGGACTTTTCCTATGTCTTTCTCAATTGCCTTCAGCTCAAAAATAACCCTTATGCCAATGGGACATATCTGGGGGTGGTGTATTCTGGACCCCTTCACTAGAAAGCAACTGTGGACTCACACTGAAGTTTTCCAAAGGCAAGTTGCTCTGAATAACATAAATAGATAAAATTGTTCTACCATGTAATTGAAGTACCCTAAAGGAGAAATAGTAGAAGTGGACTAGACAGCATATAACAAAAGAAAGCTAAGGATTTATCACGAAGGTAGAAAGAAAGGGAATTGATTTTTTTAAAGATTTATTTATTTATTTTAGAGAGACAGAGAGAGAAAGAGTGTGGACACAAGTGGGGGGAAAGGCAGAGGGAGAGAATCTTCAAGCAGGCAGCCTACCATGGGGCTCGATCCCATAACCCATGAGATCATGACCTGAGCTGAAACCAAGAGTCTGATGCTCAAGAGCCACCCAGGAACCTCAGGAATTGATTTTTAAAATGCTAAAACGAGGGATGCCTGGGTGGCTCAGTCAGTTAAGCGTCTGCCTTCAGCTCAGGTCATGGTCCCAGGGTCCTGGGATCGAGCCCCGCATCGGGCTCCCTGCTCCGTGGGAAGCCTGCTTCTCCCTCTGCCTGCCACTCCCCCCACCCCGCTTGTACTCAATCTCTCTCTCTCTCTGACAAATAAATAGACAAAATCTTTAAAAAAAATGCTAAAATGAGAAAAGCTGAATGGTTATCAAAGGTTTTTTTTTCAGGGTAGTCAAAATTTTGATATTATTCTTGTTAACTTTTACTACAGGTTTAAAATGTTGGGAAAACATTTAATGAAAGTATCACAACAATGATAGATAACATGTAAATCAATTTTACCTTTAGTAAATTCAACATGAGGTAGAACATCTAAATTTAAAGATTCTAGCCCTAACAAAGAAAGACTAATTCCCACTCTAATGAAGCAATTCTAGATAAAACATAACGAGATAAAGTGTTACTTTTAAGTCCAGGCAGGTAGGCCTTTGGCAACCCACAAAGCCTCTGTTGATCTCAATCACAGTACGGATACGACAGACTATAATGGACCCTGAAGTGGTCTCCCTCGTAAGATTCTGTTTCAACATAAATGGATATGACTCTCTTGTTAAGATGTGCCTCTTCCTTTTCCTTCAGTCACACTTTTAAAATTGAATACGTTCCTCGTAAAAATAGTTGCATTATATTATGACACAATAAAAAACACAATTTCTTCTCAGTTCCTTTTACAGAACAGGATTACAAGTATTTTTAGGTTCCCAAAATCTTATAAAACCAAAATCTGGAACATTTTAAAATATCTTGCTATCTCAAGAAGTTGTAAAATTTTCTTAAGTTTGTTTTTTTATTTAAATTCAATTAATTAACATATAATACGTTATTTGTTTCAGGGATACAGGTCTGTGATTCATCAGTCTTTTATAATACCCAGTGCTCATTACATCACATACCCTCCCCAATGTCCATCACCCAGTTACCCCATCCCTCAACCCCCCTCCCAAGAAGCTGTAAAATTTTTAAGCAAGTTTTAATAAGTAAGCCTGGTTTGTCATGAATTGTTCATACTGTTATTAAAATGTCATTTTGAAAAATTACAGAACACTTTTCAAATTTCATGAGCATCTGAGTATTAGATCTCTAGATATTTGCATAGATCACATATTTAAGTTTGAGGGACCAATGTCTCTCCTACAGAAACTTACACAGCAAGAAGCTACAGTGTGGGGTCAATCATAATGAGGCATGCTGTTATTGACCACGTTGATCTAAAATGATCCCTTAACCTTTTTCACTTGTTCTTTTCCTTTATCTTTTTGCAAAACTTCAAAAACTTATGTTTTTTATCCTGTCTTAGGGTTAAAGGTTTTGAAATTACACTCATGTATTAAAGTTATAAGCCTACACATGTAAAAGTTCTGGTTCCCAAAGCAAATTTTCTCGTCCCTTAAGAGCCTGAACCTGAGCACCAGTAGTAGGGGGAATGTTGCCCGTGATCACCTTTCCCTTTTAAGAATGCTTTTTCCAGTTCAATTTGGTGACCCTTTCTTTTCTTTCTAGTTATTGGGAGCCTTTTCTAAGTACTACCAAACAGGAAATTACCACAAAGACAAGTGGAAGGAAGAAAACATTTTTAAAATAACTTCACACACCACCTGCAATTCTGGTAAGTGCCTCGCTCTCAGAGTGTGCGGGCATTTTTGAGATTTCTGTCAAATCAGTCGCACTGCCCCCCCACGGGGATCCGTGTTCCCTTTTCAGCTCAGTAATCAAATAGCTCTGACTGGTCCATGTCTGCTTTTGTCCACTTCTGACCTACATGTTCCCGTGAGGGACATCTTTGTCTCACTTTTCTTTGGTCACTGAGTTCATGTACCTCAATAGGCTAAGTCTAGCAGTCCATTAACGAGAATTCTCAGCTCAGCCCCAGGCCACCCAGAAACCCCGGTTGCATGTTCTCACTGAATGGCTTCACTGGTGGCCCATTCAAATGTGCTAATGTCAGAAAAAAGGGCTGAATGGGGTGCCAATGTACACCATTGCCGAGGCAAGTGACTGGGCTTCCAATAAAGCCTCCCCCGGGGTGATGTTAAGCAGAGTTAGCAATGGTGCTGAGGCTGAGCCAGGGCTAATGCTCCAATCATGCCAGCAACAGGTGGTACAGATGCAGCCACTGCAATATGAAATCACAGTGCAGAGTTCACCTGCACTTCAATCCTCTCTCCAGCTTCCAACCTGCAGATAAATGTGCAGTTACACCTCCTTCTCCCTCTGGTTGTGGGGCAGGCTCACGGAAGACGTTTTGGGTGGGAAAGGATATGGGCATTGTTTGTTTCCAATTGTTCTGAGGTTTACTTCTGTTGAGAAGCTTTCTTAGAGCCCTTCTATTTTCTCATGGACCGTACAGAAGCAGAGAAAGCATTGTCTCGAGGGTCACCCCCAAAGCATTAAAGAGACATTTTCGCTCAGCAGAAGACTATTTTGATCATGCAAAGCAGATGTCACATTACAGCCCCATGCTGCTAATTCTCATAAAAGAACATCTTGAACTGCAACGAAATTATGAAGGTATGATGACTAAACCAATCCCGCAGCCCCTCCTCCTCTAACTGGGGCAAACGAAAGGGGAAAGAAAAGGAGGGCACAACTCCCATTTTTCCTTCTAAAGGTGTCTGAGAAGAAACATAAAAGCAACCAGCCAGTCAGGATTTCCATAATTATTTTTCAATTCACTGAAGACCCCTGGATTTCTGAATTATTCACCAATATACGGTATGCCCACACATCAACCTGGAAGAATAGCCCAAAATTCTAGTCCCACTGTCACCCAAACTTGCCACCAACATGAACCAGTACCACTGCCTCCCAGATTCCTAACCCTTAAATCCTGGTGACAGTCTGCAGAGCCAGGCCACGGTCATGACAACCTCAGCCTTCCAGGAACACCCAACATTTTGCTTGGCCACTCACTACAAGTCAACATGTACAAAAACAATTTTCATTTCTTCAGCTCCCTCAAAACCATTCTTCCACTCCTGAATCAAAAATACCAACAAGCCGGGGCACCTGGGTGGCTCAGATGGTTAAGCGTCTGCCTTCAGCTCAGGTCATGATCCCAGGGTCCAAAGATGGAGCCCCACATTGGGCTCCTGGCTCAGCGGGGAGCCTGCTTCTCCCTCTCCCTTTGCCTCCCCCCTGCTCATGCTCCCTCTCTCTCTCTCTGTGTCTCAAATGAATAAATAAAATCTTTAAAAAAAAAATACCAACACGCCAAAGAGTACAGGATATCTCCCCATCTCGACTAACTTTGGAAAACTGTCATTTTGTTGGGGGATAAAGTCCAAAGCACACGATGCACACACATATCCAAAATGGAATTCAACCCACATGGAAGTGATTCTTAACTATTCCAGAGTGCTAACCTTGGGGATCTCCCAACTAGAGAGTAAGCCCTGAGAACTCATTTCGATCCAGGTTAAAGAGGGATGGTTTTTGTGGAGGGAACTCTCTGAGGCCCACGTTGTCTATCTGGTCCCTGAACAGAGGTCTTCCCCAGGGCTTCATATCTGGTTGCCAAGCCAGCAGCTGGTGCTGGACAGCTGTCCCTGAAGGAGACTTCTTTAGAACGGCAGCCCCAAGTTGACTCCCACACAGTCCTGTTGCTCACATATATTAAGGGGTTTATGGTGAATAAGATTCAAGGACAGTGGTTCTTGGGCACTAGAGAGAAGGTAAGGGGTCCCACAGAGCCTCTAGCCTAAAAATCTTTTTTCTTTTTCCTTTGCAGCCACATAAAAGAAGGTTTCTCCCTCATTGTCCCTCATCTTCTAACGTTGGTAAGCAACTACAGAAGGTTTTGCAAATTATTATAATTTTTATGTAATGTGGAATTCATTTCTTTTCCCTAATTTTTTATAATGGATATGGATTGTTTTTATACTCAGAAAAAGAGTTTTGTTTTTTTTTAATAGGAAAGTTAATTGATCCTCAATCTTTTATTCCTTGGAAGTGGAATTTTGCCCTCAATTCCCTAAGAGAAACTAAATATCTGTGTAACATGCTACTAAGAGAAACTACTGGCTAATTTTTGAAAAATGAAATTCAAATTACTCAATCAAGAAAAAAATCTCCCGTCTTCTCTCTCCATAATTTCCCTCCTCCTTGATCATACTTCACCCAACGCTATTTAAGGTGTAAACTTAAATTTAAAAAAAAATCTATGGCTTCTTGTTGGAACTGGTATCTGTAAAGCTCACACTCCTCTAACTGGGGTAGCATTTGAGGGTATTTAGATCTTGCTCCAGGGAACTACACCCATGAGATGTTAGAACTTACCCATTTTAGTTCCTCTGGTATATTTCTAAACAGAGAATGCAAGGATCCCTTCAAAACTATTACAAACTTACATGAAAACTGGATTAGGTTCATACCCAGCCACCTGGCTTGCATTATTTCTCTCATCTTTATTCCTTATGTAGACCAGCTTAAGAAGTCAGAAACTTAGGGGCACCTGGGTGGCTCAGTCATGATCTCAGAATGGTGAGCTCAAGCCCCAAGCCAGGGCTCTGCGCTCAGTGGGGAGTCTGCTTGGGATTCTCTCTCTCCCTCTCCCTCGGTCCCTCCCACCCCCACCCCCGTCTCTCTCAAATAAATAAGTAAATCTTAAAAAAAAAAAAGTCGTCACAGATTTATCAAGCAGTTTTTAAAAGATGCCTCTAGATTTTACGTTCTTCACTGCCTCTAAAGAGGCTCCACAAAATGCCCAGAAAGAATGGGCCAATCCCCAGCTGTCCCTTTGTTTATCATTCCTTCCCTCCTCCCTGCTGTGCCCTGCCCTGCTCCCCTCCCCCAGCCACCCAGACTTTGCTTTTGAAGGCATCCTTGACTTCAGAGAAGTTAGACCATGTCACGGATGTCTTCTCTATGGCAGGCTAATAGAGATAATGGGCCCTGTGGGAGAGAGGCAGCCGAAGAGAGAGAGGGATTCCTTTGGATACTTAAGGGAATTACTGAGGAGCCTCAGCAGACTCTGGCTAACAAATTAAAAAAAAAAAAAAAATGGAAAGCAGCTGATGTTGTTTTACTAGATCCTTTATGCACTCAAGGAAAGGCCACTGTGGAAGTGGAGATGGTGGTGGTTTGTTGTTTGGGGGAGGGGAGTAATTTTTTAAATTATCCTTAGGCCACTTACTGAAGACTCTGAATAAATGTTTCAGATAATTGAGACTATTAATTAAGACTACACCCAGGAAAAGTCATTAGCATTTTGCTCACTAGACAGAGATGGAACAATGAATAAATTCTAGTTAAACAAGAAAAAGTCAATAGCAATCATTTCATAAGTTAGAAAACCAAGTATTTAAGTGCTGCTGTGGGATAAATCAAAAAGAATTTAGAAGAAATCCTTTCTTTTCTCCAGCCTACATTTTTCACTGGAAACAAAGGACAAAGTTACACTCCTAATCTCCCTAACTTCAGCAAAGAACTCTTCACAGGATTCTTTTGATGTTGACTTCAGGCCCTTAAAGCCTGGCCTTTTCTGTACATGTACTGGGGATCATATGCACGAACTTTCGGATAGGGATATATCTACCAACCCTGCCCTCAGAGCAAAATCTGTCCCAGCCCACCTTTAGGCTAGAACTCAATGATGTGTGTTCTTATTGGATCCTCACTCAAACCTACCACCTCCTTTCCAAAGAATGACTGAAGTAGAGACTGCAACACAGAAATACTTCAGATAGGAATTAGCCGTTGGCTAACTGGCTCTAACCTTCCTGTATGGATACAATGTAGCAATGATACTGGTGAAGCCCACATTAACACCTTCCACATAAACAGCCCAATTCAAAAAGAAGAATGATTAGATAGACATCCCAAAGTACAAAAACAGGATAGATCACATGTGAGGCATTAATACAGACATACATAATGAACATTCTCCTATGTATTTTGTCACTGTTGTTACAAACAAGTGTTCCTTATATGGAAAAAATTGCATTATATTTTCTTACCTTTTTCTCTTGTGACCCAAGAGTAGAATCAACTTGGCATTGAATTGACTCTATTCCAAAGAGACAAATCCCTTCATTGAAGGAGAATCTTGCTTTAAGAACCCCACACTCAGCTGCTAGACTAAGAGAATTAACATAGAAAGATGCAAAAAAAGGCATTTTAGTACAATACAGCAAATTGCAAATTCTGTATATGCAAGTGGGTGGACCTGTATCACAGAGCAGCAACACTGCATAGAAGACCTATGCCTTTATGGAGTAACTTTTCCCCCTGCCTAACTAGGCTTCCAAACAAGCATCCAGCTTTGTTTTCTACTCCTACAAATGTCACTGATGTTGTAGAATCACTTTTTTGCAAGATATATGTGAGCGTGATTCTTAAAAGCAAGTGTCAGCTGAAGCTATTTACTGCATGCAGCTTCTAATTATCTTTTCTTACAAGAGTCTGTTACGCCAAGATCCCAAGCAAACCTACCACCTAGTGACACGCAGTGTATTTGTCTACACCTTCAGAGCTTGCCATAGCTACAGATGCCATCTTCCTAGACTGTCTCTGAAATCTCATGTTTTAGCACTTCAAAAAGGTACCAAGACAATAGTAGGGATGAAGGGAGTGGGTCCTCCTCCCCAATTCAAAAAATGTCAGACATATTTTATGAGCCTAAAGGACTTTGTGTCTCATTGTCAAAATCTTTCTTCACCAAAAGATTAAAACTAGCTAGAACACAGTAGATTGTATTAATTATATAGTCTATTAATTAGACTTTGTATGTAAAATAATTAGCAATGAAGTATCTATGCCAACTGATTAGTGTAGGCTTTTATTATTGATGTGGCGGCAAAAATAAATAGGATCTTTAACAAAATTATTTTTAAAGCTACTATGAGCCTCCCTTTTTTGTAGCATTCTTAAACAACTCTTAACTATCATCAAATGGCCCTGCTGTTCTCTCGAATGCCATTGGCAAGAGTTGCAAGCTTCTGGGTTAATTCTATGTAATAAATCAACATTTCTAAATAAGTTTCATATATTTAAAAAATCAGTTGCTGTGACTTCACAGCTTGATACAATTTTCTATACGAAAGGGCCTGATAAAGTTTTCGTTTTTTTAACAGTTTAAAAAAATAAGCAGTGGGGCGCCTGGGTGGCTCCGTTGGTTAAGCGACTGCCTTCGGCTCAGGTCATGATCCCGGAGTCCCGGGATCGAGTCCCACATCGGGCTCCCTGCTCAGCAGGGGGGTCTGCTTCTCCCTCTGACCCTCTTCCCTCTCGTGCTCTCTATCTCTCTCTCTCTCTCTCAAATAAATAAATAAAATCTTTAAAAAAAAAAAATTAAAAATAAAAAAATAAGCAGTGACTGGCACCCAAACCTAAAAGAAAGCCAGCAACAAGTCTAATGAAAATCGTGCAGAGAGCCCATCAGACATTAAGTAAATACTTTGCTTGTGTTTTCTAGTCCCTTTTTGTTTGGTTACCATGGCAACCTGTTTTTGTGGGGGTCACTTGGAATGTATAAGAATTTGCTGCAATTAGATGCTTGCGTCCCATTGGCCAGTATAATAGAGTAGTAAAACTAAAAAGAAGTAAAAGAGAAGGAAAGGCACCGGTGAATGTGGACAAAGCCAACATGCACTTCAGGAACCAAAGAAAAAATTTTGTAAGCCTAATTATCTTTCAGAGCTATTTTCAAAGTTGCTCTTAATAAAAATTTCCGTATCCTTTAGCCTGTGATTTCTCACCTTGTTGACCTTCCAAACTCCTCCTCAGCTCTAATGCACTTACTGCACTTGATTTTACTTCTGTTGTTCTCTAATTGTTTTATGGATATGTCTTATCCCTTCATGAGACTGCAAAAGTTCTTCAGGGTCAGGACCACACGCTATACTTTGGAGGCAGTGTGATGAAACGGAGAAACCCATCGAAGAGGAATTAGATGTGATGGATTGTGGCCTAGGTTCGGAAACCAGTTAGTTGTACACCACTGAGCCAAGTGCCTTCCACCTCACTGAACCTCAGTTTCCATATTATAAGACTCATGCCTTTCAAAGGTGTTAAAATTAGATTATGGTATACTATCAACAGTGTTATTTAAACCTGTGATATATGCTTATTATGTATGTCCTGAATTAAATTTAATTGATTCAATATTTTATTTTAGAATTCTGTCTCAGGCAGCCCTGAACATCTAGATTAAGGTACCTGCTACTTCTCCAATACTCTAGAGACACTATCACTTTGTTATGGACTCTCAGACTATAAATTTTAAATCCATGGTTAGGCAGAGTGAAAGTATCCTACCTCTCAGAAGAGAGGAAGCAAGTTAAATGTCTGTGAGTATATTCACAAAGAAAAATAAACAGCATTAGCACATGCTCAAAGATTTGCTTAGCCTGGTTCATAAGAAGGCAAAGAAGCATTATGGTGGTGTCTCACCCAGATCCAGACATTCTGAATTACAGAGGAATTGTTTACTTAAAATACCATCACCGCTTTGTTTTTGTTTTTGTTTTTTTTTGAAACAATATCTATTAAGGTTTAGACCTATCACTCGACATACCAAATGATTTCAGGTCACAACTTGATTGTTTACAATCGAAAGATCAGCTAAATTCTCCTCCATTTACCATGATCACTCCAGATGCTTTAAGCGCTTGTTCAGTCTGCTCAAGAAGGTTATCCATCCAGGCTTTATTTCAACATCTCCACTGGCAAAACAACAAAACAAAAAAACCCCAAAAAACCCTCACCATACCCCAAAGCCATTCATCCTGTGTTCAAGCAGCTCTAGTTGTTAGATAATTCTTCCTTATATTAAAACCAAATCCTTCTTCCCTATTACTCTATACATTGGTCCCAGGCTACAGTTGCTCTCATAACATTGTTTGGAATTCTTTTCCTCTGACTACACATCAGGTTTCCAAGTACTTCTTCAAGAGACATCATGACCTAAACACAATCCTCTGAGCTGGCTAATCAAGACTATGTACAATAGGACTATGACCCCATAGTTAATTCAATGAGCATGGTTGTGTGCCTATTTGAGGCTATATGCTGAAGATACAAAGACAAACTAGACAACATCTTTGATTTCAGGGAGATGATAATCTATAGGAGGAGCCAAGAATGTTAGCAAAGAGGTTCAACAAAAGTTAAGGTTGACAATACAGTAATGTTCCAAAGAGTATGTTTTCAGTGCTCCCTGGGGAGTGGAAAAAGGATAGAAAAAGTTTCAGAGAGGAGGTTTTCCCAGGTAGTCCAAAGAGAAAGAGCATTCTGGGAAGAAGCAATAGCATAAACAAAAGTTCTGACATTATGATTCAACATGATAAATTGAGGGAACTCCAAAAAGTTCATTATAACGGAAATGCAGGGTATAAGGCAAGACAAAGCAAGACCTTAGGTTAGAGAGGTAGGCAAGGGCCAGATGGTGGAGGACTGTGTGCGCCAAACTAAGGCATCTGAACTTTGTCCTACAGTCTAGTGGTCTCCAAATTCGGGTGTACATACCACAGGGGATGCAGGAAATGATCCAGCAGGGTAAAATATGAGAACTTCTAGGTTATTTGATTTTTACCCCAAGAATTAGGAAAATGTTAAGCTTTACTAATATTTCACTGGAATTGACACTGGCAACCTCAATACGTTTGAATATCAACTGTCACATCTCATACACCGTAAGCAAGCAAAGCATCTTGAAGGAAAAATGGGAATTCCACAACATGGAGGGCTGAACAGTTGGCCATCACCCTGTTATTCATTTTACTTTGATCAAAAATGTTGCATTTTATGGTGCCTAGTTAAGTAGATGTATGGATTATATTATCTACTTTTAAGTAAATAACCCTCATAAAATAGACAACTGACTTAAGAAAGATCTCTTCAAAGAAACCCCAAACTGAAGATAACACTAACAGGGTAAGCAAAATAAGACCTAAGAAAAGGGCAGAGCTGATCCTTCTACTCCTTGTATAAACTCTTTGTCAGGTAAAAATACTAATGATACATTCAGATCTATTAAATCATTGACATATAGATGCATATATGTGTGTGTATAGATATATATGTATATATACATAAAGAAGGTATATTTTTATTTAAGGTATAGATTTACATCTAGAATATGAAGACCTTACAAATTTTTTTCTAAATTTGATAAAGATTAATAGCTTCTTCTGCAGGATTAAAAAAAAATTATTTATTTGAGAGAGAGCGAGCACATAAGCAAGAGGATAAGCAGATGGAAAGGGAAAAGCAAACTCCCTGCCAAGCAGGGAGCCTGAAGCGGGACTGGATCCCAGGACCCTGAGATCTTGATCTGAGCCAAAGTCAGACGCTTAACCGACTGAGCCACCCAGGCACCCCTCTTCTGCAGGACTTACTTAACAGTAATAGCTTTGGTTAAAAATACTTGTTCTTTCTTCCTTAGAAACATGGTCCAAAGCATTCTGAAGCCCTCTGTTGACCTTAGCAGATGATGCAGTGACCCTGTTCACATACCTTCTTCATAACCTTGTCCCTGAGCCTTGGAGACTGCATCTTAATACACGGTAGCCCTCCATCTGAGGGCTCTCTAGATCCGCAAATAGGTAGGCCAGAAGAGCTCAGTAACTTTTGTCTGCTGATGACAGATAAACAGTTGGAGAATATTTACTGTGTCTCAAGTGGAACAACTCAGAAAAATTCTATGCTAGCTCCTGAGCTCTCCAGCTGGAGTGAGCTCCATTTGCTCATAGCAGGAACCTGCTTGGTGACACCTCCTTTACTGGATCATTCTCTTCCTTTTCTCACTTCTGCCATCCCTTATCCATGCTTTCTGGGATCTCCTTCTCCCAAATAAACTCCTTACACTCAAATCCTTCTTTCAAGATTTACTTCTTTGGGAACCCAACCTAAGACAGTGACTGATTAAAATGCATCAGATAAGGGGCGCCTGGGTGGCTCGACTGGTTGAGTGTCTGTCTTCGGCTCAGGTCATCACAGAGTCCTGGGATCAAGCCCTGCATCGGGCTCCCGGCTCAGTGAGGAATCTGCTTCTCCCTCTCCCTCTGTTCCTCCCTGCCGGCTCATGCTCTCTTGCTCTCTCACTCTCTCTCAAATAAATAAATAAAATCTTTAAAAAAAAAAATGCATCAGATAAATAAATGGAAAACAAAGCTAAATATTTGAAGAAATGAGTATCAGACACTCGCTAAACACTTGAGAACAAAACTATGGATGTTTCTAAAATGTTTCTTCTTGATATTTGTTACTCTCTCAATAATGAAATACATGAACAACTTTGGTGAGCCAGTAAAGTGAAATGTAGCGAAGAATATATATATTCTCATTAGTATTGATATCTTTGGAAAACACTCTGTCAGGGAAATAGTGGGTATAAATAGAAAGTTGACTAAAAAGAAAGAGAAAAAAGGCCCTAGGGTGAAGTGACAAAGTTAGCACCATAGCAAAATTCATTAACTATGTTATTATAAGCAAATTTAGGTGCAAAAATGGTAAAGCAGATGAACATTTTATTTTGTTGATGGCATTAATTTTATAAAAACAAAGACTTTAAAATGTCCATGTCTTGATAATATTTCAATATCACCTTTTAATGAGGTAAAAAATTATCATGAAAATCTGAGGTATTACACAGAGATTTTTATCTCACAGCAAAGAACTGAAAAAGAACTTTCACATATAAAGATGAGTTGCACATTTTCCTTTTACAAGCAGTCAAAACTTGCTTACCTTTCCTATGATGAGAATAATTTGCCATTAGCATACTACCTTGCAGATGGGGTTTTTTAAATAAATAAACATCAATCAAAGTGTTAACAAGTTATTTCATGAATATCAACAAACTGATTCTAAGGTATTTTGGAGATGCAAAAGACCCAAAATAGCCAACACAGTATTGAAGGAGGAGAACAAAGATTTACAATTAAGCTACAGTAATAAAGGCAATGTGGTTTTGGCAAAAGAGTAAACAAATAGATCAATGGACAGGATAGAGAGCCCGGAAACAGACCCCCATAAATACAGTCACTGCTCTTTGACTTTGAAAGGAGCAATGGTGCTGGAACAACTAGACATCTACATGCAAAAAAAAATCATCTAGACACAGACCTTACATCTTTCACAAAAATTAACTCAAAATGATCATAAACTTAAATGTCAAATGCAAAACTATAAACTCTAGAAGATGACGTAAGAGAAAACCTAGATGACCTTGGGTATGGTGATGCCGTTTTATTTATTTATTTTTTTTTAAATTTTTTTTAAAGATTTTATTTATTTATTTGAGAGAGAGAATGAGAGATAGAAAGCACGAGAAGGAAGAGGGTCAGAGGGAGAAGCAGACTCCCTGCTGAGCAGGGAGCCCGATGCGGGACTCGATCCCGGGACTCCAGGATCATGACCTGAGCCGAAGGCAGTCGCTTAACCAACTGAGCCACCCAGGAGCCCATGGTGATGCCTTTTTAGATAACACACCAAAGACACGACCCATGAAAGAAATAAATGATAAGCTGAACGTTATTAAAATTTAAACCCTCTGTTCCGCAAAAGACAGGATCAAGAGAATTAGAAGACAAACCACAGACTGGGACAATATGTTTGCAAAAGACATCATCTGATGAAGTACTGTTATTCAAAATATACAAAGAACTCTTAAAACTCAATAAGAAAACAAATAACTCAATTGAAAAATGGACAAAAGTCTGAAACGCCCCTCACCATAAACAGAATATAAGCATATGAAGAGATTCTCCCCATCATATTTCAACAGAGTAATGTAAATTAGAACAATGAGATATCACTATACCCCGATTTGAATGGCCCAAATCTGCAACACTGACTACACCAAATGTGGAGAGAATGTGGAGTAACAAGGATTCTTGTTGATTGCTGGTGAGAAATGCAAACTGATACAGCCACTTTGGAAAACAGTTTGGTAGTGTCTTACAAAATTAAACAAAACGAACTCTCACCGTATGATCCAGGAATCACCCTCCTTGGTATGTAAACCAAAGGAGTTGAAAGCTTATGTCCACACAAAAATCTTCCCAGGGACATTTATATCAGCTTTGTTCACAATTGCCAAAACTTGGAAGCAGCCAAGAGGTCCCTCAGTAGGTGAATGGACAGACAAACTGTGGTACATCCAGACCATCAAATATTATTCAGCACTAAAAAGAAATGAGCTATCAGGTCATGAAAAGACATGGAGGAAACAAACGCATATGAGTAAGTTGAAAGCCTATCTGAAAAGGGTACATACTGTATGACTCCAACTATATGACATTCTGGAAAATGCAAAAAAACTATGGAAACAGTAAAAAGATCAGCTGTTCTCAGGGGTGGGGGATGGGGAAATGAATAGGCAGAGCACAGATTTCTAGGGCAGTGAAAAGACGCTGCATGATGGTATAATGATGGATGTATGTTAATACGTATTTGTCCAAACCCACAGATTATACAACATCAAGAGTGAGCTTTAAGATAACTATGGACTTTGGGTGAGGTGATTATAATGTCAGTGCAGATTCATCTTTGATAAATATCATTTTTGATATCATTTTGTTATTTTGGTATCATTCTGGTGAGTGATATTGCTAATGGAGGAAATGTGTGGGAGCGGTAGGCATATGGGAAATCTCTGTACCTTCCTCTCAATTTTGCTGTAAACCTAAAACTGCTCTAAAAAATTGGGTCTTTAATAAATAGACAATCTGTCTTTTCAGAATAAAGGTGAGAGTTTAGCAATTAGTGAAAAAGCAACTGTTTTTCAAAAGAAACATGTATGGATGACAGAGCATACTCGAAATGGCAGTATTTCCATTATTGTGTGATTTCATTACCAAAAGCAATGCAAAAGCATCGTTCTCATGTCTCCACATTTAAAAGCATGAAAATTAAATTGTTTAACTTGTTCTAAAATTTTGTAAATAAAAGGTTTCAGTGGGGCTTTTTTTTGTTAAAAAATACTGAAATATAACACCTTTAGTTAGCTCACAAGAACTGATTGAAATTATGGAAGATAAAAATGTATTACCCAAATTTCAGAAAAAAAGATGTGAACTGAGGGATGGGACTGAAAAATAAAAATTATATTATAGTTATAGCCATTGATGCACTTCTATTTGTTTTTGAAGTATCCTATGTTTAATCACTGCAGCAATCAAAAGCAAATCTCAAAATAAACTGAGCTCTGAGTCACTGTATCAAAAAAATGTTAAGCCAAGTTTTTAAAAAATGAAACACATTTAAAAAAATAATGAAACACATTTCAGAATACTGCAAAAATAGGTTATTTTTATTTGTTCTATTAGTAAATGATATTTTGCATGATTTAAATCCCTATTGTATCGCATCCTTTTTAAATTCGTTTTGTGTTTTATGACGTGTGAAATATTTACATTGTATACTTATTTTTACATATTTATGTTGAATATACATCCTCCAAACATTCTTTTTTTTATTTATTTACTTAAGCAAGAGAGAGGAGGAAGAGAAGGAGAGGGACAAGCAGACTCTACGCTGAGCACAGAGGCGATGCGGGGCTCCATACCACAACCTTGAGATCATGACCTGAGCTGAAATCGAGGGTCGGACACTCAACTGACTGAGGCACCCAGGTGCCCCTCCAAACATTTCTTATAGATATGGCACATAGACAATGGGAAGACCGGATGAAAATCTACTGAAGTGCTTTAGAGTTGGGAAATAACATGATCACATTTGTGTTTTGAATGCATACACTAGAAATGGTGTAGATAGCCTTGCAAATTTGGAGACAAATGAATTAGGAAACTATCTGACAATCAAGTAGAGATAATTAGTCCTAAATTAAAATAGTAGCTACTGAGAGAGATGAACAGTGGCTAAAGTGACTAGAACTTGGAAGACCAATTGCAGGTGAGGGTCAGAGAAAGAGCTAAATAAGGATGAGTTGACTCCCTAGTTTGGGGCATAAGTGACTTCATTGGTAGTAGTGTTCTCACCAAGACAGGCCCTCCCAGACAAAAAATACCAAGAGAACATCAGGGTTAGGAGAAAAACCTAATATACCTGCTAAATCTAAGATGCTATAGGAGATCAATACTGATGGCAGAAGGCTGGGCTTACAGAGTTGAAAGTTGTCAGCTTGTATGATTACACTTCGTTACTTTATTAATGAAGCTTAAAAATAGATTGTTTTTCTTTATTTTGAGCAGAGGAAAAGTCAGTTATATCATCCTGCTAATTCATACTGAGTTTAAAATTAACTTTTAAATCTTTGTCACATGTGATATTGTTAAGGCACTTCTCATTATGCTGTGTATTTGCCATTAAGTATATGGCCCTAAGAACAGGACTTTCCCCTTGTGCTTATCTCATTTTGCCTCGCTCAAGCCAACACACCAAAAGGTTTATGAAGCTCTCCTTGGATGATGATGACTATCAAGCACACCAACCACAGGTTCCAGCTTCCTATCATCACTTGCTAATGTCTATTAATTGAAAATTTCATGGCATGTCTTTTTGCCCCTCCTGGCTCTCAGGCACCTATTACTGAATTGATTGGTTTATGGCACCCTATCATCATCAGTAAGCTGCATGCCAACTATTTTATTTTTACCTTTTTTGTTGTTCTTCCTTATACCACATTTCCAAACTCTTTTCTTTTCCTTCTAGTTTCCCCCATCATATTCGATCTGCACTGAAAAAATAAAATAATTGAGTGCTCTACAACTTAACATTGATGAGAATGGCATCTCTCCATTTATTCAGATTCATTCATTCAATGAATATTTCTTCAGTGCTGCCCTGTTTCAAATTCTCCTCTAAAAGCTATGATCATATTAGACAAAAGTTTGTATCTTTTAATATAAGAATTTTAATATTTTTCAAAAGTATTTTCTACATTTTCTTAGGTCAATTTCTAGATAGATACTTCAAGTTTTGTTGCTATAATGCAAGGCATCATATTTCCCATTTTATTTTTAGTTAGTGCAAGTATAGAAGAACTCTGTTGATATTTTTGTTGTTGTTACTGTTGGTCTTCTATACAGCAACCTCACTGAACTCTTTTTATTAGTTTTAAGAGTCTGTTAGTTGTCTTTTCTGTATTTGTTTATGAATCAATTACTGTAAAATTGCTATATATGCTTCTTTTCATTATGCTAATTCTATCATTACATTTTTTGTTTTACTTGGCCGTATTTTATGTTATTTATTTTTTTTAAAGGTTTTATTTATTTGACAGAGAGAGACAGTGAGAGAGGGAACACAAGCAGGCGGAGTGGGAGAGGGAGAAGGAGGCTCCCCGCTGAGCAGGGAGCCCGATGCGGGGCTCGATCCCAGGACCCTGGGATCATGACCTGAGCCGAAGACAGACACTTAACGACTGAGCCACTCAGGCATCCTACTTGGCTGTATTTTAGTGTCTAGTTAGCTAGTGACATTCACACTAAACAAAATATTTGGCACATGTTTGGAGTAGACTGTAACCCAGAATCAAATTTTAATGGTTTGTTGTGAAGCCAGGAAAACTGCTGCAACACCAGACACATAAAAATATATTCATTCAGCTAATACATGTTAACATTCAAGAAATTTAAATATACATTCAAATATAAAATATTTGAGAGCAGAGTTCAAGGTAACAATTACAGAAAAGCTGCCATATTAATAGGAATCAATAAACTAACCAGTTTGTTTATCTCCCTCCCTTTGCCAGAGAGAATATTGAGAGGAGAAATGACAAAAATGTAGAAGGGGAGAAATGTATACACTACACTTAAAATATGTTCTCCAAGATCATATTTCAGTTTGTAAGTGATGATATTGTACACTTTCCCTTCACAAGTTATATTCACTTACCTCCTATGATGAAATTTATTCAACATCTTCAACTACCACTTCCATACTCATTCAAAAATAATAATAATTACATCAAGAAAATAGCAAGCAATAGTACTTATTTTTGTGTTTTTATCCTGAGATGTGTGAACTATTCATTTAAGGATTGTTTTTTTCTGCTGGTATTAAAAAAAAAAAAAAACAACTCATATTAAGAGGAGAAGAGAGCAATAAACATATAGTGATAAGGGTAGAGCTGGTTAAAAGCACTAAAAGCAGAAGTACTTACAGATCACACTGCTTCAGCTCTTTCTAGAGCAACGATTCCAAACAGGGCTCTGCCTTATGTTGCTTTCTTTCACTTTACAGATGCTAAAAACTTTCATTTCAAGTTTCTATCTCCTAGAAGTGGCATGAAAAAAAAGCTGGTTATTATTCCTAAACCCATTGAAATTGCATTTGTGGCATCAAAATGGATTTTTTTTAAAGCAGGATGTTGGATTGACAGTAAAGCAGCTGCTCTGCAACAAACGAAAGCAAAAATTAATAAGAGACCTTAGCAAAAGAAAGACTATTGGTTTTGTACACCCAGAGCAAATTGGCTGGATTTAGAAGAGCACACTTTGATCTTTTCCAGACTAATTACTGCTCTGTGGTTTGACTGTTTTGTGCATTAGTTGCCCTTCATACAAAACCGAAACTGCTATGGTGCACAGCTGTAATACAAATGAAAATTTGACATTCAGTAAACAAAGCATGGCAAGGGTCATTCTTTCAGCACAATAACTGCATAATACAATTTTAGAATGCCTTTTGTATACCAAAAAATGACATTTTTTTTAAATTTTTTATTGTTATGTTAATCACCATATATTACATCATTAGTTTTTGGTGCAGTGTTCCATGATTCATTGTTTGTTCATAACACCCAGTGCTCCATGCAGAACGTGCCCTCCTCAATACCCATCACCAGGCTAACCCATCCCCCTACCCCCCTCCCCTCTAGAACCCTCAGTTTGTTTTTCAGAGTCCATCATCTCTCATGGTTCATCTCCCCCTCTGACATACTCCCCTTTTCTTCCTCTCCTGTTAGCTTCTTCTTCTTCTTTTTTCTTAAAATATGTTGCGTTATTTGTTTCAGAAGTACAGATCTGTGATTCAACAGTCTTGCACAATTCACAGCGCTCACCGTAGCACATACCCTCCCCAATGTCTATCACCCAGCCACCCCATCCCTCCCACCCCCAACCACTCCAGTAACACTCAGTTTCTTTCCTGAGATTAAGAATTCCTCATATCAGTGAGGTCATGTGATACATGTCTTTCTCTGATTGACTTATTTCACTCAGCATAACACCCTCCAGTTCCATCCACGTCGTTGCAAATGGCAAGATCTCATTCCTTTTGATGGCTGCATAATATTCCATTGTGTATATATACCACATCTTCTCTATCCATTCATCTGTCGATGGGCATCTTGGCTCTTTCCACAGTTTGGCTATGGTGGACATTGCTGCTATAAACATTGGGGTGCACGTACCCCTTCGGGTCCCTACATTTGTATCTTTGTGGTAAATACCCAGTAGTGCAATTGCTGGATCGAACGGTAGCTCTAATTTCAACTGTTTGAGGAACCTCCATACTGTTTTCCAGAGGGGTTGCACCAGCTTGCATTCCCACCAACAGTGTAGGAGGGTTCCCCTTTCTCCACATCCCCGCCAACATCTGTCGTTCCCTGACTTGTTAATTTTAGCCATTCTGACGGGTGTGAGGTGGTATCTCATTGAGGTTTTGATTTGGATTTCCCTGATGCCGAGCGATGTTGAGCACTTTTTCATGTGCCTGTTGGCCGTTTGGATGTCTTCTTTGGAGAAATGTCTGTTCATGTCTTCTGCCCATTTCTTGATTGGATTATTTGTTCTTTGGGTGTTGAGTTTGATAACTTCTTTATAGATTTTGGATACTAGCCCTTTATCTGATATGTCATTTGCAAATATTTTCTCCCATTCTGTCGGTTGTCTTTTGGTTTTGTGGACTGTTTCTTTTGCTGTGCAAAAGCTTTTTATCTTGATGAAATCCCAATAGTTCATTTTTGCCCTGGCTTCCCAAAAAATGACACATTTTAAGGCAGTTTTGAACTCAGAGTAGGCAGTCAAGGCTGTTTGTAAGGGACAGAGAGATTGCTCCCAACTCTGATCTATACATACAGATGGAAAACAGTTTATTTCAACATTGTAGAAATGCTAAGGAATTCACATATTTACAGAAACAAATGTGTCCATTTTTAGAAGATGGCTTTTCATTTGTCTATAAGGTTAATTGGGAGCAGATTTCTTAAGTAGCTGTTTACTGAAGCAATAATGGTGTTTATTCACCAATATGATTCTGGATTTGCTTCTGGGAAAGAATTCAGAGTATTTTATATGTAGACTTTATATCAAAATACTTAATGCTATATTTTTCAGAAAATGCAATGAATTAAATATTATAAATTATTATTTTCAACAACCCCAATTGAGGAATTTTTAAATTTTTCATTATTTATAGATCACCATAATTACTAAGGCATCAGTCTCTTCCTGACTAAGAGATATATTTAGCTTATCATCAAGTTATCCTTCTAAATGGCATGACTTTAGTTTGCATTTTTAATGCAGTTTTGATGGTCACTCTAATAAGCTGTACAATAAGTACATAAAAAATGGATCAAGTATATTGAAAGGCTTTTATATTATACTTGATTCAGTCTGTATTTAAATCAACTTAACCTTTGAAGCTATACAAACGTTACCCAGTTTTTTTTCAACACACACATTCACACAACTTCAAGATACCTACACTTAAAAGTGAGAGGACTTTCAATAATTCAGCTATTTAAAGTTGAAATATTTCAAATATAGAGAAATACTTGATTAAAGAAGTGATCTGTCAGAAACATTTCTGGCTAGGCTAGACAAAAAAACACCAACCCTTTTTTTATGCTTTATTTCTCTCAAACTTTTGAAAAGAGGTGATGTAGAGAATATTGATGATATAGTTCATGGAATTAGCCATTCACCAGAAACAGAAAAAAATCTGTATCTGGGATAACCGTAACTGGGAAAGTGTGCCAGAGTGTCAGAGACTGGAGATACCGAGCTCCTCTTTCAACCATTTATGAATACCACACGTTCAATGTTGAGCAAGTTGCCTCTGTCATCATTTAATTGCTAGAAGAATTATATAAATTGTATGACCTTCAGTGCCTCCCCTTTTCGCTTTCAAAACTTAACTGGATACATCCTTCGTATACACACAAAGCTGTTTTCTAAATGCCTGTTTCTGTCTGGCTCATTTACCTTTACCTAACAGAACAGCTCTTCTGGGGGGTGGGGGGGGGGTGGCAGCACGCAGAGTAGTTACCTATTCACAGCAAGAGACTTGAGAGTTCAGTACAATAGATTTTCACAATATATTTAGGAGAGGCCCAGAGCTACAGTGCTAAGCACCATGTGGAAAGGTAGATAAATACATAGAGATAGAACCATAGACCTCAGCCAAGTGGAGTGAAGAATAACAGAGAATCTATAACACTTTCTACTTCAGCAGCAGTCAAACCCAACCTCTGCAAATTAATCAGCCTGCAAAACACCACGGATGGAGAAAAGAGGATACTGATTCCTGGAGAAGTCACCTATATTTTATTTTCCCATTAAAAATAATCACAGAATGCTATTCTAAAATACGAACATTTTCCCCCATTAAGTATAAAAAAGACCAGTTCCTTTTTGCTAATACTTCTGAGATTATCTCAAAATGACTCCATGAAACACTTTTAATTTTCATCTGGGGAGAAAATTGTTAAATAAATCCTTAAAGCATTATTTGCCCTGCATGCCATGTTTTTCCTTAAGGGTGTTAGAGTCCTGGGGTTATAGTAATTTACTGATGACTCAGTTTAGTGCACTTTTGTTCCTGTGACCATTAATAATGTAATGTCCCTTTCCATTTGCTTTTGTCCTTCCTCATGGCTTTAGATTTAGAAACTACCTGCAAAGGAACAAGAAATTTAAAAATACTTATACCCAAATTAAAGATCCCTTCTAATTTACCCCCACTCAAAAATTAAAAATAAATGCTCATTGAGGTACAAATTTTTACCAAAAAAAAAAAATGTAATTCTGAGAAACAAATTCGGTTTATTTAGCAGGGGAAGCTGTTTTCCATGTTCTCTTAATTATCCTGTAAAATAATAAAGAATTCTTTCATGTGCTGCACAATCAATTATAACCTTATGATTGAAAGACTTTTTGAACCCCTGCCCCCACCATCAAATGGTTAATGTTCCAAGTTTGTGCTTTGGGGGTTGTTATAGTCACTAGTTCTGTTTTAAATTAAACACCTAATTAAAAGGAAGCCATTCATAAATAGCAATGTGCTGAAATCGGAATGGAATAACAGTGGCTCCACATATGTCCTGTTTTCCCACAAGGCTCTTAGAACAGTTTTTCCCCAGGAACAAACTGAAATTTGTCAACAAGCTCAACTGTAACCTTTGCTGAGTATGCAAACTGGCCACTCCTATCCCCAGCACGCTTCGGGGTGAGAGAATGGCAGCCATTGTCCTCTGTCTCTAGAAATACCCCTACAGCACAGTGTCCTCACAGGTTATTCTGAGACTATTACTAATACTTCCCTGCTTCCTTCTGGCAAGAACCTAACTCCACACAGACCAAGAGAGAACAAAATTCTCAACCTGTGGGTGAAATGTGAGTACTTTCTGGAAATCTCGTAAAAAAAAAAAAATTACTCCTGTATAACGGGGCCTTTAACTGCTCCCCACACCATTGTTCATCTTCTTAAGGTCGGAGGTTACAGGGTACTTTTTAACATGGGTTTAACACTTGCTGATCACTGAGAAGATGAAAGGCATAAATGGACAAGACTGGATATCAGGCTTCATTCACACCACCACTGTTTTGGTGTCTTGCTTTTCATTTCTGTGCATTCAAATGCTTACCAGCAAGATTTGAAAATTTCAGGATTCGTCCAGCGCCAGAGCAGAAGATAGTGTATTCTGAGTATTCCATCATCTGGTGACGGCTGGTTATACAGCTGACTGCCCTCTGGCCTCAGGAAGTTTTTTCACATTTCTCTTCCCTCAATATAAAGTGGGGATAAAAGATAGCTATGTGGGATAAAGGCTGGCAAGGGTGAATGAATGAAATTGTGTCTTTAAACGATTTGAAGTCAGGTGCAATTTAAGTAAAAAAAAAAAGAGTACCTTTAACATATTGTGATCTTACATCAAAGCAAAGGGAATGTAATCTGCTGCTTTTCCATCTGAACAAATCCAATAGCAATCATGCTTATTAAATATTTGCACGTAGTTCTTTCTGTGATAAAATTTGTACCGTCATCCAGGAACTAATTATCTCAAATGAGAGACTGTATGTGAAAGTACTTTGTAAAGTGTAAAGTATAAAGTACTACACTTGTAATAATAATAGTGATAGGCATTAAGTGCTTACCCTGTACCAGGCAATATGTTCGACAAGGGTTTATTTAAACCTCCCAGCAACCTTTGGAGATAGATGCTAACATTGCCACTTTAGAAGTGACAAACCTGAGAGACACTGAGGCACTTGCCTGTTCCACACTGCAAGAAGGAGAAACCAAGGAAGAAGCCCAGGTCTGTCTGATTTCCAAACCCAAGCACATGACCCACACTACCCTAATTGACGGATTGTTGTGACAGCAGCGATGACCTTTTTCCCATATTAAAATACAGTGCTTTTTCTACTGGGTATTTACCACAAAGATACAAATGTAGGGATCCGAAGGGGCACATGCACCCCAATGTTTATAGCAGCAATGTCCACAATAGCCAAACTATGGAAAGAGTCTAGCTGTCCATCAACAGATGAATGGATAAAGAAGATGTGGTATATATATACAATGGAATACTACTCAGCCATCAAAAAAATGAAATCTTGCCATTTGCAATGATGTGGATGGAACTAGAGGGTATTATGCTGAGCGAAATAAGTCAATCAGAGAAAGACAAGTATCATATGATCTCACTGATAGAGGAATTTGAGAAACAAAACAGAGGATCATAGGGGAAGGGAGGGAAAAAACGAAACAAGACGAAACTAGAAGGGAGACAAACCATAAGAGACTCTTAACCTCAGGAAACAAACTGAGGGTTGCTGGAGTGGTGGGGGGTGGGAGGGACGGGGTGGCTGGGTGATGGACACTGGGGAGGGTATGTGCTATGGTGAGCGCTGTGAATTGTGTAAGACTGATGAATCGCAGACCTGTACCCCTGAAACAAATAACACATTATATGTTAATAAAAAATTTTTAAAAGATATGGTGCTTTTTCATGACTGACAATTATACGTCTGAAAATGCAGATGTTATTATAAATTAGAAAGCTGAAACATGGCATGTTTTGTTCATAAAAGCCTTTTCCAAATGACTCTTCTTATGCAGTATTTACTTTTATAGAAAAGTAAATATTGCACCCTAGAAGAAATTGCTTTTGTTATTTTGTTGCTTAGATGAGTACAGTAAGTGCTATAAACACAAGCTGTCACATCATTACTTGTTAACAATTAGATTCTTAGGGGCACCTGGGTGACTCAGTCGTTAAGCGTCTGCCTTCAGCTCAGGTCATGATCCCAGGGTCCTGGGATCGAGCCCCACTGGGATCGAGCCCCACATCGGGCTCTCTGCTCCGTGGGAAGCCTGCTTCTCCATCTCCCACTCCCCCTGCTTGTGTTCCCTCTTTCACTGTGTCTCTGTCTTACAAAATAAATAAATAATAAATAAAATCTTACAAAAAAAATTAGATTCTTAAATATTTGATATTAACCTCTATGGCACCAGACTATATTGGTGACAGTTAACACTATAATCAAGTGCTATTACGTATTCAAATAAATATATAATTACCAATTCTACATATGAATTTCCTAATCTGGAAATTTCCTGATATGAAAATAACAGAACCATAAACAAAAGTTTTCACTAAATCATTTTAGTTAAGAATTTATAAGAATCCTATTTTTCAAATATCCATCGTATCACTTTTGATTACGGTAGCAATAAACTATTTTTTTTAAAAGATTTTATTTATTTGACAGAGAGAGACACAGCGAGAGAGGGAACACAAGCAGGGGGAGTGGGAGAGGGAGAAGCAGGCCTCCCGCCGAGCAGGGAGCCCGATGTGGGGCTCAATCCCAGGACTCTGGGATCATGACCTGAGCCGAAGGCAAACGCTTAACGACTGAGCCACCCAGGTGCCCAGCAATAAACTATTTCTACTTTACAAAAAAAAAATCTGTGTCACAGAAAAGTTGTAAGAGGTGGTGAAACAAAGTAGTTCAATTTCTTCTAAAAGTTAGGTGAATGAAAAACTGGCCCAACCATTTAAGGATACTTCTAACTTTTAAAATGTTTTATAAGAAACAAATCAACTCCAAATGCTCATTAACCACAATTAACATTTCAGAGTATTGCAATTAATTTTGGAACATGGTATATGAAAGAAAAAAGGACTAAGAGTTCACAATACAAACCTTGCTAGAATAATGGACTGTGATAATTGGGGGTTCCATTACAATGCAGAGGAAATCTTTTCTAGTATCAAAATATTTTCTTCATTCTACCATTACAGTACTGCAAAAAGTCTGGGAAAAGATTAGGAGCTATGTATTGAAGAAACTTGGTGTGAACTTTGCTAACAACAATCCAAATAAGTTTTTAGATTACTCTTTCAAGAAATTGCAGTATTTCATGCAAAACGGTATCCACTTTACCACTAAGGTAATTTTTTACTCACCACGAAATGAAAATCTATATTCTGCTCTCCCTTGCATGTCTCTTTAAAACCTCAAACCAGAGGAATGAGTCACATTTTGGGACCGTTTTCTTTTTTAATCTTCTTCACTCTTCTATTCTGTTTCTAAAGGGACACTTAGTTTTAACTAGATTGCAATTTCATCTGAAAAGAATTGAACAGGCTTTCTAGAATGAGTTAAAGATTACCCACTGAGAGTATTTTTGGCAGCTACCTTTAAAGATGCAAGGATCTGTAAAAAATGGTACATCTAGATTTAATACAGATAATACTTGGTTCTTTGAGATAGAAACGGTGTAATTGTGATATTGGCAGGAAAGATATGTAAGATGTGCTTTTCACTTATAACATCTCTTTGGACAAGCACAGTTTTCTTTATAGAATTTTATTACATTGAGAATGCTAAGTACATTAGTGAATTTCTTATACAATGACAGTAGAAACATCTGGTGTCATTTTTAATTCAAACGGTTAAATATACGCCGTATTATTTTATGTTACTTGCAATTAGAGTGTGAAACTCAAGGTGTGTGGTAAAAGTTATTTATTATCCAATCATTTCTATGAAAAATAAAGAGGAAAGGGGTACCTGGGTGGCTCAGTCGTTAAGCGTCTGCCTTCGGCTCAGGTCATGATCCCAGCGTCCTGGGATCTGAGCCCTGCATCGGGCTCCTTGCTCTGCAGAGAGCCTGCTTCTCCCTCTCCCACTCCCCCTGCTTGTGTTCCCTCTCTCGCTGTGTCTCTCTCTGCCAAATAAATAAAATCTTTAAAAAAAAAAAAAGAAAAAGAAAAAGAAAGAGGAAAGTATTAGACTCGTACTTTTGGAAACAGATACCTAAACAAATAGTTCAGGGAAAAGTCAAAGGTGAAAACAAAAACAAAGGTGATAACAAATAAGAAAAATTTTTTTTCTTTTTTGTTTTTTTTTATTATATCCATCTGATGGATACTAACGAAAGATATTGCGTTAATTATTTCACAATATATGTAAGTCAAGCCATTAAAAAATCATAAATAAATGTTTCCCTACGTGCCAAGCACTGTGTTATTTTACAAAAATTACTTAATTAATTCCTTATAACACCCACATGAGGTAGGTAGGTATCCATTTTACAAATGAGGAAAAAGAAGCTTAAAGGGTTAAATAAAGGGTTAAATAACTTCTCCAAGGTCACAGACTGAATTCAAGTTTACTCCAATCTTCAGTGTAGTCTAGTAACTGTTCCTCATTGTTCAATAGCTATGAAAACCATAACTTTCTTATTCACACTAAGACTTATGGTAACCAAATACACATTGGCACTACATTTCCAAATGAAGGAACTTAGAAATAGGGATTTCTGGTATATATTAAATATACATTTATCATGTTCTAGGCACTGGACCAGGTGTCTATGATATAACAATGAAAGAGAACATAGTCCTTGCCCTCCAAATGAGCACAGTCTAAAAGAAGACAAACATTTAAAAGGTAATTGCAATCAAGGGAAGTGCCATAAAATAATAACAGCTAATCCTTTTTGAGCACTTGCAGTGTGCCAGTCACTGTTAATAAGCACCTTATATGTTTACTCAAGTAATCTTCACAACAATCTATGAGATAGATACTAAAGAGATAAAGAGGTATATTGTTGGAACACAGAAAAGAAAGCCCTTTCGCTCTATCTAGATAGGCCAGACAATTGAGCTGAGTCCTATAGGATATATATGTCCACAAGAAGGAGGGATGTATCAGTCAGTATAATGTAAGATAGACCACAGGACACAAAACCCCCCAAATCTTGTTGATTTGTAAAAAGATTTATAACTGTTCACAAAACCCATCAGGTTAGCTTGGGGGCTCTTCATGTCTTCTCACTCTGGGACCCAGACTGACGGAGCTTCCACCATCTGGAGCATCACCAGTTGCTCTACGCAGAAGGGGATGTCGTAAATATTGCACTGGCTCTCCAAGTCTCTATCTCTAACAAATGTGTCACCAATGCTCTGTTTTCATTTGCTAAAGCAAGTCACATGGTCACACCTAGCTTTGATGGGGAACGGAAGTGCCATCCTACTATCTACCCAGGGGTAAGAGAATAACCCTAATGCTTACCAAAGGGTGGAGAAGATAAGTAAACCAAAGACAAAGGACATATGCAAAGGAATGGGAGTGAAAGAGTGTTTGATAATGGTGGTTTTGATGATAAAAGCATAGGGTGTACATAAGGGAAGCATGGGAAGGAGGAAAAGTCAGGTGAGTGCCCATCATGAAGACTCTTAACACCTGTGGCAAGTTTAGACCTCATCTTTTAGGCCATAGGAAGCTACTGTAGGATTTTAAGCAGGAAGAGAAATACTGTCAAAATTTTCATTCACAAAGGCCATGCTAGCTGAAACAAGAAAAAAAAAATTAGAAGAAAATAGAGATAAGGGGACTGTATGAGTTTCCCATCTCTGTGTAACAAGTTACCACAGACTTAGCAGCTTAAAACAACACAATTTATTAGCTCACAGTTTCAATAGAGTAGAAGCTGAGCTTAGCTGAGTCCTCTGCTTCCAGGCCTCACCAAATTGCAATCCAAGTGTCAGCTGAGTCACCAGAGGCTCCATAGGGGAAAGAGCCACTTCCAAGCTCCCTTATGTTGTTGGCAGAATTCGCTTCCCTGCAGCTACAGGACTGAAGGTTTTAGTTTCTTCCTGAAGGCCACCCTCAGCTCCTAAAAAGTCACTCACAGCTCTTTGCCACATGGGCTTCTCCAACATGGCCACTTGCTTTGTTAAGTTTATTTATTCAAAGCCAACAAGGGGGAGAGTGTCTTACCTTAAGGAGGGCCTAGACCCTCCTTTTTAAGGGCTCTTACCTGAATAAGTCAGGCCCACCCAGGATAATCTTGATTATCAGTTGATTTTGCAATTAAGTGATTCAGGACCCCCTTTGTGTGTGAATAAAAACATCATGGGATTGCCAGGAACCCAAACAGCCCAAATACCACCTCAGTGTGCTTGCTTTTTAGAATTCTGTGACATGCACATGCCGCCTGCTGAGGATGTGAAAGGGGACAAGTCAGAGAAGATAATGAACCAATTTCAGGTGTCTTCACATTCTGTCAAAGTGACCATTGGAAAGTGTTTATCACTATTATTTATAACATTGAAAGAAAAAAGATTTTGAAATTTGTGGTTGGTCTAGAACGCTTGGCTAACACTCCATGGATAATAACCAAAAGATAATTGCATAGTAAGACTGCTGTATTTCACTCAAAGGGAAACAATGAAAAAAGATGGTCTCGTGAACTTTTGTGTTCTCCCAAACTAACATTTTACATATAAAAATTAGCTCAAAACATATTCCAAGCATTTTTTATCACAATCATAACCCATTATCAGTTGAACAAATAACAAATGAATATAGCATCTTCTGTGGGAAAAAAACAATCTTATTTAACAATGAACATAACCTCTTATTGCCATATGATACAATAAACCGATTATATATAAATGTACAATTTGGCAAGTTTTAACATATATTTATAGGCATGCACAATTTTTCCTCATTCCTATTTGTATTCTCTATTCCTGTCCCTCACTAGCCCTATCTCCCTCATCTCTAAGCAGCCATGGATCTGCACTGTATCACTTTATTTTTTTTTAGATTTTATTTAAAT
Source organism: Eumetopias jubatus (assembly GCF_037043125.1). Classification (NCBI taxonomy): domain Eukaryota; kingdom Metazoa; phylum Chordata; class Mammalia; order Carnivora; family Otariidae; genus Eumetopias; species Eumetopias jubatus. The sequence goes on from NW_028274853.1 coordinate 1,424,423, forward strand.
TCAAGTTAGTTAACATATAGTATACAATTTCAAGGGTAATATTTAGTGATTCATCAGTTGCATAAAACACTCACTCCTCACTACATCCAGTGCCCTCCTTAATGCCCATCACCCAATTACCCCATCTCCCCACCCACCTCCCCTCCAGCAGCCCTGTTTGTTCCCTAGAGTTAAGAGTCTCTTATGATTTGCCTCCGTTTTTATCTTATTTTTCCTTCCCTTCCCCTATGTTCATCAGGGCACCGTATTACATTAAATTTCTTTGCACCTCCTAGAATTTTATGTAAGTGGTATGATTTATGTCTTGCTTTTTTCACTCATCATATTTATTTTGAGATACACCTGTGTTGTACTCATCGCTCCCTTTTATATCTTAGTATTCCACTGCGTAGATATAACACAATTTATTTATTCACCTATTGAGGGATATCTGGATTGTTTCTAGTTTGGGGCTATTATAAATAAAACTGCTAAGAACAACCATATTCAAGTCTATGTATAGGCACAAGCTCTCTTTCCTCTTAGGTAAACACCTAGGAGCAAAATGACCAGGTCATATGGTAAGAGTATGTTTAGCATTTTTAAAACTGCCTAACTAGTCGCCAAACTAGTTGTACTCACCTACATTCCCATTTTACATATATCAGTTCTGGTTCCTCTACATCCTCAACTCTTGATGGGGTCAGTCTTTTTCATTCTAACCATTCTAAAAGGTGTGTGGTGGTATTCACTGTAGTTTTAATTTGCATTTCCTTGATGAATAATGATGTTGAGCATCTTTTAATATGTTTATTTTATATATGAATATATTTTTGGTATGTCTCTGTTCAAATCTTTTACCTGTTTTTAAACTGGATTATGTATCTTTTATCAGATGTAGGCTTTGAAGATATTTTCTCCCACTCTTTGGTTTCTCATTTCATTCTCTTATAGTGTCTTTGAAAAGCAGTTTCTAATTTTAATGAAGTCTAATTTACCAAGTTTTCTTGCAGATCGTTTTCATATGCATGGAATCTTTACCTAAGCCACAGTCACGAAGATTTTCACTATTTTTGTATCCTTTGGATAAAGACCTAGTAGTGCAATTGCTGGGTTGTAGGGTAGTTCTATTTTTAACTTTTTGCAGACCTCCATACTCTTTTCCAGAGTGGCTGCACCAGTTTGCATTCCCACCAATAATGTAAGAGGGTTCCCCTTTCTCCACATCCTTGCCAACATCTGCTGTTTCCGGAGTTATTAATTTTACCCATTCTGACAGGTGTGAGGTGGTATCTCATTGTGGTTTTGATTTGTATTTCCCTGATGCTGAGTGATGTTGAACATTTTTTCATGTGTCTGTTTTACATTTGTGTGTCTTCTTTGGAGAAATGTCTATTCATGCCTTCTGCCCATTTCTTGATTGGATTTTTTATTTTGGGGGTGTTGAATTTGATTAGTTCTTTATAGATTTTGGATACTAGCTTTTTATCTGTCGAGATATTTGTCATTTGCAAATATCTTCTCCCATTCTGTAGGTTCCCTTTTAGTTTTTGTTATTGTTGTTGTTTCCTTTGCTGTGCAAAAGCTTTTTATCCTAATGCCGTCCCAACAGTTCATTTTTGCTTTTGTTTCCCTTGCCTCTGGAGATGTGTCTAGCGAGAAGTTGCTACGGCCAAGGTCAAAGAGGTTGCTGCCTGTGTTCTCCTCGAGGATTTTGATGGATTCCTATCTCATATTTAGGTCTTTCATCCAGGAGAGAGAGAATCTTAAACAGGCTCCAGGCCCAGCATGGAGTCTGACCTGGGGCTCAGTCTCACAACGCTGAGATCTTGACCTGAGCCAAAATCAGGAGTCGGAGGCTTAACCAGCTAAGTTACTCTGATGCCCCAAGATTTATATCTATCTTGAGTTAATTTTTATACATGGTATAAAGTATTGATGAAGGGTTTATTTTTTGCATTTAGATATTCCATTATTCCAGAACCATTTGATTAAAAGATTTTTCACCACTGAATTGCCTTTACACCTTTGTCAAAATCAATTGTCTTAAAAATGTGGGTATATTTCTGGACTTTCTACTCCGTTACATTGATTTATTCCTCTATTTTTACCCTAAGACCACACCATCTTGATTACTGCAGCTCCATAATTACCCTTGAACAAAGGTCATATTAACTCATGAACTTTTTGTTTTTGCTTTTTTTATTCTTAGCATTTCCTTATGAACTTTAGAATCGATTCATTAATTTCTATAAAGAGATGTGCTAAGATCTTTATTGAGATTGCACTGAATCTAAATATCAATTTGGGGACACTTGACGTCTTAACAATTTTGAATCTTCCTATACATAACAGGGTACACCTCTTCATTTAGGTCTTTAACTCGCTCAGTAATATTTTGTAGTTTCCAGCATATAGGTGTTGGGCATCTTTTGTCAGATTTATCCTTAAGTATTTTATATTTTTATGCTATATAAATATTATTTCAATTTCCAATTGTTTATCACTAGTGTATAGAAATACAATTATGATATACCGTACATGTTATTTAATATATTGTAACAATCTAATTGAATAGTTTATGTTCTGCAACCTTGATAAAATCACATTTAGTATCATATTTGTAGAATCCACAAGGTTTTCTGCATGTCATCTGCCAAAAAAATAGTTTTACTTCTTCCTTTCTAACCTGGACGCCTTTTCTTCCTCTTGCCAGTTGCACTGGCTATACCTTCAACATAATTCAACATTATATTGAATAGAAATGATGAAAACACACATCCTTTCCTTGTTCCTCATTTTAGAAGGAGTGCATTAATTCTCTGCCCATTAAGTATGATGTTAGCTCTAGATTTTTCATGGATTGTCTTTATCAGGTTGAAGAAGTGCCTTTATAGTCCTAGTTGGCTGAGTTTTTATCAGGAATAGGTGTTGGGCTTTGTCCAATACTGTTCATGTATCTAATGAGATGGACATACGATTTTTCTTTTTTAGTTTGTTAACAGGCTGATTTTTAAAAAGATTTTATTTATTTGACAGAGAGAGAGCACGAGTAGGGGGACGGGCAGAATGAGAGGGAGAAGCAGGCTCCCCATGGAGCAGGGAGCCTGAGCGGGACTTGATCCCAGGACACTGAGATCATGACCTGTGCTGAAGGCAGACGCTTAACCGACTGAGCTACCCAGGTGCCCCGATATGCTGATTTTTATCAGTTGATTTTCAAATGTTAAACCAATCTTACACCCTTAGGATAAACTCCATTGGTCACAATGTATGCTTTTTGTATATTGTTGAATTTGATTTGCCAAAATCAAATTCAACAATATACCAAATTTGATTTGCCAAAATTTTGATTTGCCAAAATTTTACTTAGAACTTTTGCATATATGTTAATGAGATATGTGTCTATAGTTTTTTTCTCTTATTATCTGAGTTACTCAATTTCTTTAATAGATATAAGACTATTCAAGTAATCTATTTCTCTTGAGAGAGCTTTAGTAGTTTGCATCTCTCAAGGAATTCTTCCATTTCATCTATGTTGCTAAACTTACTGGCCTAAAGTTGTTTGAAATAGTTTTTTATCCTTTACATAGCTGTAAGACAGACTGATTTCCTCTCTCATTCCTGATATGGGTAGTTTGTGTCTTGTCTCTTTTTTTTCTTGATCACTCTGACTAGAAGTTGATTACTTTGTTTTCTTCAAACACTCAGCTGTTGGTTTCCTTGACTTTTCTCTCCTGTTTTTGTTTTCTATTTCATTTATTTCTACCCTCTTTTCTTCTATTTTAGGTATAATCTGCTCTTCCTTTTTCTAGTTTCCTAAGGGGAAGCTGAGATCTTCTGAGACTTTTCTTCTTTTCTAATGTAGGCACTTGGTACTCTAACTGTCCCACTAAGTACTACTTCAGCAGCAGTATCCTACACATCTTGGTGTGTTCTGTTTCCCTTTTAATTCACTTCAAAATAGTTATATTTTTCTTTTGATTTCTTCTTTGTTCCAATGGGTTATCTAGAATTTAGAAATGTGTTCTTTAGTTTCCAGAGATCTTTTGGTTATTGATGCCTAACTTAACTCCATAGTGACCAGAGAAGATATGTTTTTATGACACGAAATGTCGACCTCTGAGAGTCGGGGACCTGGGGCAGCGAAGGAACTGAGAAAAAGAGATGACAGTACAGTGAGGCACAGGGCACCCCGAACAAACAGCCCGAGGTGCCGAGGTTTATTTTCCATACTCTTATATACCTTCCACAGCAGGGGCGTAGTAAGGCACATTCCTCCATGTACACAGGATTAGTCAGGCACATAAGAATCTTTAAAACAGAATAAAGGAACAAAGAGGGGAGTGCAGTGTTTACAGGGACGAGGGAACAAAGAGGGGGAAGGAGTGCCCAGCCTGCTGTTTGCAGCTGGCTTCCTACCTACTAAACATCTGCTGCTGCGGACTTTAGAACTGACCACACACATCCCAAGGGCATTTCACTCTGATCCTTTTGGGTTATTTTTAACCCTGCAATCTCGAGTTTTCTCAGAGATCTAGGAGTCTGAGCGAACATGCACCAGTGGTCGTTGTGGCGTTCTGTTTCCCACAGAGAAAACCTTTAAACTCATTTAAACATGTTCTATACCCCAAGATATGGTCTATCTTGGTAAATGATCTATTGCATATGAAAAGAATATGCATTCTGCTGTTTTTGGATGGGGTTTTCTAAAATGTCAATTAGTTGAAGTTTGTTAATAGGATTGTTCAAGTCTTTCACGTCCTTGTTTATTTTCTGTCTAGTCTATCAATCATTGAAAGGTTTTTAAATTTCTGACTATAATTGTGCATTTGTCTACTCCTTGATGTCCCATCAGTTTGTGTTTCTTGTATTTTGAATTTCTGCTAGCTGTATAAATGTTCTGGATTGTTTTGCCTCATGATACTCTGAGTCTTTTATCATTATGAAATCACATTCTTCATCCCTACTAACAGTAACTGTTCTTAAATCTACTTTGTTTGCTATCAATAACCATTCCAGCTTTTATATAATTAATATCAGCATGAAATATCTTTTCCCATTTGTTACTTTTTACCTATTTGTGTCTTTATATTTCAACTGTGTTTCTTGTAAGCAGTATATTATTGAGTTTTGCTTTTATTCAAAATGATCATCTGTGCCTTACAATTAGAGTGCTCAGACCATTTACATTTAATGCCATCAACGATGTGGTTAAGTTAGAGTCTATCACATTACTGTTTTTTTCTATATGGTCCATCTGTTCTTTTTCCCTTTTTCCTCTTTTTCTACCTTCTTTTCAATTGAATAAAATAAGTATATTTTTGCTGGGTATAGAATACTAGACGGGCAATTTTTTCCCCTCACTACTTGAAAATAGGTTGCTCCACTATTTTCTCACTTGTATTGTGTCAGATGAGAAATCTACGGTTATCTTTATCTTGTTTCCTCTGTTTGTAATATGTATGAGGTAAGCAAAAAAAAAAAAACAAAAAAATCAGCCATACCTGATTTAAATGATGAGATTTGGGACTTTTGAGCTAATGAGATTTAGATGAAATTCTTTACTTTGTGTTGATGCTGTAACTGGAGATTTGAGATGGGATGAATGTATTTTACATGTGGGACAGATATACTTGGGGGACAGAAAAATGGACTACGGTCAGCAGAAAAAATGGTTCTCAGAAATACTCATGTTCTAATTCATGAGACCTATGAATATGTTAGGTTAGATGCAAAAGGTAATTAAATTTGCAGATAGAGTAAAGGTTGTTAATCAGATGACCTTAAAATAGGGAAATTATCCTGCATTATCTGTGTGAGTTTAATCTAACCACAAGGGTTTTTAAAAGTGGAAGAGAGAGGCAGAATACAGTGAGAAAAAGAAATGTAACTATGGAAGAAAGATCACAGAGATGCTTAGTGCTGGGTTTGAAGATGGAGGAAGGGGCCATAAGCCAAGGAACATGAGTGGCCTCTAGACACTGAAAGAGACAAGGAAGCCAGGTCTTTCCTATAACTTCCAGAAAGGAAGGAATGCAGCCCTTGGTGATACCTTGTTTTTAGCCCAGTCAGACCCATGTCAGACTTCTGACCTACAAAACTCTAGGATAATAAATTTGGGTTGCTTTAAGCTCCTCAGGTAATTTGTTAGCCGCTATAGGAAATTAATACGATGTCTTTTTTCTTCTCTGGCTGACTTTAAGCTTTTTTTTTAATCACTGGTTTTGAAAGATGACATCTTTACATGCCATACACATACTCCCATCTTTTCCCCAGAAAAGGCACTAATAGAAAATGTAATTTAAAAAACTGTGCCAATAAAGAAAAAAGCAATAGCTGAGAAAAAGAGGAGAAAGTTTAACAATGCATAGTTGGGTCAATTATACAGAACACTTTCCCTTGAAGGTAGACCTTTCGAAGACATTGCTCATTTTTTAGTTAACTATAGGCAATATCAACATTTTTAGAATAATTATACATTATTATCAAGGTCCTAAGCTCTCAAAATAAAGGAAGAAAATTAGTATATATTAAAGCTGCTCCATGGGGGAACAGTATTCACAAAACAATAATATAAATGTTTCCTTATATGCCACTGAAGGACATAATGTAGGCTATTTTATCTTAAACTGGCCTAACAAATTCATTTCAAGAATAATGTGGGGCACCTGGGTGGCTTAGTTGGTTAAGTGTCTGCCTTCCGCTCACGTCATGGGATCCCAGGATCCTGGGATGGAGCCCTGCACTGGGCTCCCTGCTCAGCCAGGAGTCGGCTTCTCCCTCTCCCTCTGCCCCTCCCCCAGCTCATGCTCTCTCTCTCTCTCTCTGTCTCTCTCTATCAAATAAATAAACAAATCTTAAAAAAAAATAAAGGTGAGACCCATACCTTTAAAAAGAAAAGAATGCTTTAATGATGCTATTAACCCAACTAAATTCTATATTCTATCAGGATTATAGAATTAGATTGTGTTTTTTAAAGCTCCTTTCTTCTGAGAAACTCAGGCTGCTTTTATATATAATGACATTAAATGTCACAGTGGTCCCAAGAGTTTCATCAAGAGGCAATCAGAATTCCCAAATAAATCCAATTCCCCACCCCACCCCCAAATGCTAACATTGGGGAATCAGGCAAACTTTTTGTTTTCTAACTAAAGAAACTCTGAAGATATTTTTAAGTAAGTAAGGGCTAAGGGTTAAGAGAGGGCATTCAGCTGTGTAGGTACAAAACAACTGAATTTTGGCAAAGCAAGTTCCTAATTTTCAGATGATTTAAGATAAACTATGCCTATGGGAAGAAAAAAAACCTTTTAAACTTTTAAAAAAATTACACAAGTCATATGTGTTCATTTTCAAAAAATCAACCCATAATCCCACTGCCCAGGACAACCTCTATTAACATAGTGGCATACCTCTGTTGACCTGGATGTTTTCTATTTGCCCCTCCAGATCCCCTCTCAATCCTGCCACCCTGCTCTGTGCCTTAGGAGACAATCCCTTTGCAGCCTGATTTCTGCTTGAGCTCAGTGAATGAAGAACACTGGTTAAGAGTAGGGGGTGGAAGGAGAGGCCAAGACACTCACTCCCTAGCACCCACACTGTACAGTTGCTGTGGGAAGGCTACACGCCTTTAGAAAAAGTCATCAATCCTGTCAAAAGGTGTTTCCACATAGCTCTCCCTGCCTCACAGCCCCTTCCTCCAGCCCCTTCAGGCAGACCTGCAGGTGGTAAGAACCTATCCTCCACACCCTCACCAGCTCCAGGTTCTATCCCATACCTTGTTGTTTCTCTATAGCCTGCCTACACCTTGTGAATAATCCTGATATTGAACTCTCTCACATTACTCAAGTTGAGTGTGCCATCTGTATCCTGCTGCTACCTTGACTAAAACCCCTTTCCAGGTTTTTAAATGGAAACTATGTATATTATAATTACATATATATATTTACACACACACATTCTTGTTTTTAGATAATAAGCCAGCTATTATATAGCTATATTACAATCTATACAAATCACTACGATTCAAAATTTTCAGTTTCCATTTTCTACTCAAAACAGTAATGCAGTAAATACGTATATACATGTATCTTTGCCCTCTTGTCTATAGTACTGCCACAGGATACTTTCTTGGCAGCAGTATTTCTGGGACATATAAATATGCACATATGTAAGGCTTTTGATGTTGCCAAATGGCTTTTCATGCAGGCCATAATGATATTCACTTCTGCATGCAGTGTACAAGAATGCCCGGATGCCCATTGTCCCACCCACTCACTAACATTCTACCAAACATCTTTGCAGAAGGAAAATTCACCTCTTCAGTTCTGTTGTACACACACCACCTCATACTCTGCACTCAAGTCATACCCAAAGCCACCAAGTTGATAGATGGATAACAATTTAAACATCATCTCTTAATTCCAATTTCAGAAACCATAAAATAGAGCTTTTTGGTATCTCCTCCCTTTCCCACGTTGCCACAGTAAGTAGTCCTTTAACCTATAAAATGTGTAAAATTTTCCACTAATTTGTTAGAAGTGGAAAAACCATACGTTTAATCCTAAACCAAAAAACTAGGGCAAATTTAATGAAGTCCCTAAGTTTCTTTTACAGAGTCTAAAGGAAAATAATCACACATTAAAATTTAAGCCATTCCCATAAAAATGAATTGAACCCCAAGGTTGTGGAAGACATCAGAGTCCACTGTTATGAGAGGTACGAGCATGGGTGAAATGTGTCCTTCCCCCACAGCAGCTGTCTAACACAGGAACAGGAAGAGGCCGGACAACATTAAAGGTGGCTTAAGAGTGGAACTGAAAAAAATCTAAGAATGGGTTCTCTGAGGAACAAAAAAACCTCTAGCTAATCAAGAAAAAAGAGCAAATACATACAGAAAGTAAGGAATGAAATAAGGCTATAATGATAGATCTGGAAGATTTTTTTCTTTACAAAATACTGTCTACAACTTCATGCTAAAACTTTAAAAAATATATATGAAATATATAATTTCCGGGACGCCTGGGTGGCTCAGTTGGTTAGGTGACTGCCTTGGGCTCAGGTCATGATCCTGGAGTCCCGGGATAGAGTCCCGCATCAGGCTCCCTGCTCAGCGGGGAGTCTGCTTCTCCCTCTGGCCCTCTTCCCTCTCATGCTATCTATCTCTCATTCTCTCTCTCTCTCAAATAAATAAATAAAATTTTAAAAATATATAATTTTCTCAGAAAATAAAAATGACAAGCATTATTTGATCAGATGAATATCTAGGGAAGAAGCGGAAAATGTTGTCAAAGAAGGCAGAACAGACTATATACATTAAGAAGACAGCTTTAAATTCCATTGTCCCATTGTCCTTTTGACCCTGGGTAACACCAACTCCCCACCTCCTCCAACTGTCCCATGAGCTTTGCTGGAGAAAAATCACAGTCAAGTAGATGGAAGCTACTATAGTTTTATGGTCATCAACCTCAAATGGGCTCTCAGCACTGAAAAGAAACTACAGAATTATGTTTTTCTAGTTGTCTTACTTTTCTATTCTCCACATCTCTGTAACATAGATAAAAATCTTCTCTATTCTTCTCAAACTTCTGAATTCTGCCACACACACATCCCTCCCCACTCAGCCCTGCAGAATCACTCAGCAGGCAATCTGAGGCAATCAGACTTCTGTTTTCATAGAGAAACAAAAGTCATCAAAAGGACCCCCTCAAATTCCTGCCACCAGAACAATAACACAAATCTATCTATGTATGAATCTTCGTTTCTTCCCTCCTGTTTCAGAGGAAGAAGTGGCCTACCTCTTATGACTTCTCAAGTGCCTTACTCTATCCTGTATCTTCAAACTGCCTCACTCCGCTGGCTCCTTCCCATCAGTCTTCCAATACTTCCCCTCCTACGTGCTCCCTTCCTTTCTGCTCCCCTTCATTTCACAACCCACCACATTCTGGCTATTTGTCCCAACAAACTTCCCCTTGTCAAACTCATCACTGACCTCCATGTTGTTGAAACCAGTTGACACTTTTCAGTTCTTCACCTGCTTGTACCCTGGGCAGTATTTGATACTGCTGTCCTCACCTTTTCACCTTCTCCCTAATTAACAGGATTTTTATTATTTCTACTTAGCTCATATCTCTACGGATTGAATTTCCAATTTGTAATACAATTTGTAATGATCTATTGGTGCACTTATTTAATCAGCACAAGGTAAAAAAGTTCAAATCCTGCCAAAGTCAGTCTCCTTCCCACCCCTGCACCCCAGTCCCCCAATTTCCTTACCCAGAGGCATGTCTGTAAGCACTGTGTGAGCCTGGAGCTGCAGAGCACCATCTTTCCCACCATGAAAAATTCTGCTTGCGATTCAATAAATTATCTGAATCTTGGTTTGTGTAGACTTGCAATCTACATGCAATTTTAACTAAATCGATAGCTTTTACATTTTCATTTGTGTACATAAGCTCTCCCCACCCTTTTTTCAACATCCATTAGTTAACTGATCTTTGTAAACTGGCATTGAAACATTACAACAATGTTTTGTTGTACCAATTTTATAAACTTTTACAGTGCAATACGTGTTGTTTTTCCGAGACAAACCAAACTATTTCAAGGTTCTTGCTGCCTGCTTTAGCAGCATTTGATGGGAGGATCTTTTACATACATTTGTAATAGATGAAAAATAAACCAGATTGCAAATCCTTTTTTTTTTTAAGCTTAAACCATGCACCAAGTCTCTGGTCCAAATTGTGTAGGATAAGTTAAACTTAAATTGCATTCTATTAACCAATATGAATGTATTTCTGTAAGCATAGTTATGTTGAAATAAAGTTTTAAAAAGCAAAAAAAAAAAAAAAAAAATTCTGCTTGCCCAAGAGTGAAGCTGAACAGAAGGAACCAGAGAGGAAGGTTCCTGATGACACTGTTTTGAGTATATGGGTCTAATTAACTTTAATTAATCTCTAGACTTTTCTAGTAATAAAGAATAAGTTTCCTTTTTTTGAAAAGCTAGCTTGAATTGTGTTTCTGTTAATTTGCAGCTGAAGCAGTCTTCTGAGGGAGCAGGTTCTAGAAATTTCTAGAACACAAAATTGACAGGGTTTCATAATCAATTGTATGTGGAAAGTCAAATTTTCCAAGTGTAAACATAGGCCTGGAGAGAGTTGGATAGGGTCATAAGTTCAAGTGTGACAAAAAGGAGTTCACATTTCACAAAGTTGCCATATGTGATTATGTGAGGAAGGGTGAAGAGCAGAAACACTTTAAGTGACCCAAAGCTAGTCACTGAGGTGGATGTTCAAAAATAAGCCAAAGCCTAGCAATCAGACAGTAAAGATTCCACAAACTCTTGGCCTTGAGTAAGACTCAGGTTGGGAAACAGATCAGTTTAGCCAAGGGAATCTGAGATACCAACTGCCAAGAAAAATTCAAGGTTCTAGAAATAAACAGATCAAAGTTACACCGCATAGGTGTAGGAATAACCAGATCTTGATAAGCAAGACAAGTAAATACCCATGTGAAATAGAAAAAAGGAAAGAAAGTGGGTTAGGTGGAACAAGACTAGCACTCGCAACAAAAGCCTTAAAATTACCTCGGAAGAACAAGGACAGTTTGTTCTCTGGCTTCTTTTGCAGTTACTACTGAAAGAAGGTAGCTCTGGGTACAAAAGACAGTATAAAAAATAGTTGTCACTAATATTAGGTGACTGTGATATAATCGATATTAGGAAGGCTGGGAGAAGGGTAGGAAAACTGGATATACTGAGGTATTCTTATAGAAAAGGTTAAATGAATAGAAAGCATAGAGAGATCACAGAAAAAAGATCATGCATATTCTGAAAAATAAAGCAAAGATAAAGCAGAAAAAGACAGGGAAGTTCAAATGACTGTGGGCAAAAGCCCACAATCCAGTTGAACGTTGACACTGTTTTCCTTTGGGGAACGCAAAGAGGAAGTCAAGTAAAAATACTGACATTAGGGGTCTAAGACGTTATCCTCAGCTTGGATGTCTTTTTATATTAAAAGTGGGTAATTCTGATCTTGTAATAATTCATTGCACTGGTGGGGTAGGATTTCTGCACATCCTGTGTGAAGAATGGATCCCGGTTCAATTTTGGCTCTGTGCTAATTCAAACATACTTTCCATTCTGTGCACCACTCAGGATGAACCTGAAGGCTTTACCTGAAATTACAGAAAGCTGTCTGTACTGTATTGGCTGAGTTCCCCCAAACTGACCAGTCATTCATAAGGGGCAGCACAATTCAAGGCCAAGGAATGTAGGAACTGTCTGTCATTCCCTGTGTTTACTTAGACAATAGAGCCCATGTTAAACTTGTAAATTAGAAAACATTTTATCAGAGTTTGGGGATAGAATTCAGTGGTGGAAGAGGTTTTTGCTGAGTAGGAGGTTCCTAAAAATACCTTAGGAACCAGAGCAAGACTGCTTGCTCATGGCCCTCCAGACTCTCTCATGCACTTCTCTCAATTCATCCGAGTAAGTATAAAAACAACTAGAAGTAACATGGACAATTCAAAGAGCTAGTTTATTTCTATTTGTTGGACAAATGGATAAAGATCAACATGTTCTCTCCTGCAACTAAAATATTCAAACCATAAGGACAAAAAGCAGAAAGCTACATCATAAAAAATCATTTTCCTTTCATGTAGTGAAGCGGGCAGCCCTGGGGACTTCCACTTCCAGGAAGATGGAGCAGGCATAATTTTCCCTATTTCTTCCACTAAGACTGAAAACATGTAAAACAAACCTAAGAAGACTCTGTAAGGTGGAAAAGACACGCAGACTGGCTAAAGGACTTAGAATCTGAGGAACAACATGATGGTGAGTTCCCTGGGGTTTTGTTTTTGTTTTATTTTTGTCTCATATAATCTCAGACTTGGAGCTGAAAAAGCCGAGACAACCTGCTTTTGCCCCCGTCAGTGGGTGCAGACCAAAAAAGCCCCCCCAATAACCTGCCCTCCACAGCCAAAGTTCCAGGAAAGAGACAGTCTAGCAAGACAGAAAACTTCTAGCCGAATACCACAGAAAAAGCTGTGGTCCCACCACAGAGATTTATGCTGAGTTAAAAAAGCCAAGCCAAAAAACTACATACTGTATGATTCATTATATAACATTTTTTAAAAGATATTTATTTATTTATTTATTTATTTATTTATTTAAGGGAGAGAGAATGAGTAGAGGGGAAGGGCAGAGGGACAGAGAGAGAGAGAGAGAGAAGCAGACTCCCTGCGGAGTAGGAAGCCCAATGCAGGAACTCGATCCCGGGACCTGGAGATCATGACCTGAGCCGAAGGCAGACGCTCAACGGACTGAGCCACCCAGGCGCCCCTATAACATTTTTGAAATGATAGCTCACTCACAAGTTTGACAGGGTGCCCTATTATCAGAATGTCTTAGTTCCTCACCATGTGGACCCCTCCATTGGACTGCTTGGGTGTCTTCATGCGTGACCCAGGAGCCAGCTTCTCCCAGAGTGATCCAAGAGACAGCAAGGCAGAAACTACAATGTCCTTCATGACCAAGCCTCAGAAGTCACACACCATCATTTAGATAATACCCAACTGGCTGCACAGTTCAATCATACTGAGTGTGAGAGAGGACTACGCAAGGATGTGAATACCAGCAGTTGAGAACACTGGAATCTATCTTGGAAACTGGCTACCACAGTAGAATAGAAAATATCAGAGTGCAAAACAAGGATCCTTAGCAAGAAATGTGCGCATTTCAACAACCACTGCAGCCAACTACTATCAGTGGTCTGAGAGACACAGTAGAGCATACATGATTAATACACACATTAAGAAAGAGTCATTCAATCTTTTTTTTTGTTGGCATCTTTCTTGATTTTTGGAATCTGATGATCAATATGATCACTGAGAATTAATGTTGAATGTTCTGCAGTTTAAGTTTATATTAACATAATTCACAGTTGGTTATGAAGAGAACTAAGAAAAGCATTTTTCTGCTGCTGTTAGCAAAAAAGTATTAGGATTTTCGAGACTTTTAAATATCTCATTACAAACTTCCAGCGTGCTTGCTAGAAGGGATATTAGGAAATGGGACATTTTTCTAGTATAATCATTGTAACACTGTAACAGAACTGGTACTAATTTTTCTATAAAAGGATGGTTTTATTATTGGAAGAAAACAATTAGAAAGTAAAAAAATTATAGAGCAAAAACTACAGAGCTGTGTTCAAGTTCAAGTGCTGGATCTAGAGACTTAAATAGTAATAATATTAAGGGGTGCCTGGGTGGCTCAGTAGGTTGAGCATCTGACTCCTGATTTCGGCTCAGTCATGATCCTGGGGTCCTGGGATCCAGGCCTGAGTCAAGTTCCATGCTCAGTGTGGAGTCTGAGATTCTCCCTCTCCCTCTCCCTCCACCCCTCCCCCCACTCACAGGCACACACTTTCTTTTAAATAAATAAATCTTTAAAAAAAACAGAACAGCATTCACTGCAACAAGTAATCTTAGACTTTATTAAACTACTTCATTTTTTTTTTTTTAAGTAATGTCTGCAGCCAATGTGGGGCTTGAACTCAACCCGGAGCTCAAGAGCCTCATGCTCCACCGACTGAGCTGGCCTGGCGCCCCTAAGCTACTTGTTTTTCTAAGATGTTTATTTTTTTTTAAGATTTTATTTATTTATGGGCGCCTGGGTGGCTCAGTTGGTTGAGCGACTGCCTTCGGCTCAGGTCATGATCCTGCGGAGTCCCAGGATAGAGTCCCGCGTCGGGCTCCCTGCTCGGCGGGGAGTCTGCTTCTCCCTCTGACCCTCTTCCCTCTCGTACTTTCTATCTCTCATTCTCTCTCTCTCTCAAATGGATGAATAAAATCTTTTTAAAAAAATGTTAAAAAAAGATTTTATTTATTTATTTAAGAGAAAGAGAGAGAGCACAAGCAGGGGGAGCAGCAGAGAAAGACGGAGAAGCAGGCTCCCTGAGACCAACATGGAGCTTGATCCTGACGAAGGCACACGCTTTAACCGATTGAGCCACCCAGGCGCCCCTTAAACTACTCAACAACAACAAAAAAAGATTTTATTTATTTATTTGAGAGAGAGAGAGAGAGAGAGAGCAAGCACAAGCAGGGGCAGCGGCAGGCAGAGGGAGAAGCAGGCTACCGGCTGAGCAAGGAGCTGGATGCGGGACTCGATCACTGGGATCATGACCTGAGCCCAAGGCAGACCCTTAACCTACTAAAGCCAGCCAGGCACCCCTAAACTATTTTTAAATAAAGAAAAACTTATGTGCCAGACCTAGTAATAAATGTTTTCTTAAATATTTTAACAAATCTGCAAAATCCAAATAAACATTTCAATTTCTAATATACGTACAAATGAAAGGTTTAAAACTCCCAAATTCAAAAATTCTGGAAACAATTCAAATATTATCAAAGAAGGAAAAAATAGATACAGTTACCTGCCTGTGATGATTCATTTTATGTACCAAAGGGTGCCCAGATTAAACATTATTCCTGGGTGTGTCTGTGAGGCTTTTTCCAGATGAGATGAGCATTCGAACTGGTGGACTCGGAAAAGTAGGTTGCCCTCTCCAGTGTGTGTGGGCATCATCCAATCCTTTGAGGGTGTAAATAGAACAAAACGAGGAAGGAAAGAGGAATTCGTCCCTTCTTACTTCCTGTCCACCTGCTGAGTTGGAATATAGTCTTCTCTCGTCCTTGTTACGGTCTTTATGCCACCTGCTCCCCGGCTTCTCAGGGCCTTTGCATTTAGCGTGGGGTTGAGACAGTGAGGGACTACTGGAACAAACCCCAGGTGAAAAACACTAATGTAGCCAGTGGACTTCTGTTTCCTGTTACCGTTAATCCGCTTGTCCCACAGAGCAAGAGCACCATGCAGGCTATATATAAGGGGGAACCTAGCTCCAAATAGCACCAATGAGCTGCCTGAATTGCCTGCCAATACCAACCAATCAGGATAGGTCCTTCCAACCAATTAGAATGAGGCCCTTCGAACCAATCAGGAGGAAGCACTTCCCCCGCCCACCCCCGGCTTTTCCGTCGTTAGCACGTTGGACCGTGAAGTGAATTTTTCCACGTATAGGCAGGGTCTTGGCGTTGTTGCAGGAAGGTACCTAAATTGCTTCGTGTTGATTTTCTGTCTCCGTTTAGGTCATGCTGGAGCCCCAGTAAAGTCTTGCATGTCCCTTTGACTTTTGGGTCCAGCCTGGTAGTTTCTATTGTTGTGGGGTCCAAGAACCCGTCTCCGGTGACAGGATTCCACCATCAGTTTTCCTGGATTTCCAGTTTGCAGATGGTTGGACTTCTCAGCTTCCATAATCAAGTGAGCCAATTCCATATATAAATCCTGTTGGTTTTCTTTCTCTGGAGAACTTTGACAGTCACATCAAAACATGTTCAAAAGAGAAAAATCATAGTGTAAAAAAAAATCTAGAAATGTGGAATATTGTGTGTTCAATTATTTATATAAATCAACCAATAGATTTAAACTATACCTTTACTTTTATAAAATCTTACAGGAGTGCAGAAAATTTAGAAACTTTAGTCTTTAAGATGTCTGCTATAGATTTTGTTCATAGTAACAAATAGAGCAGATACATGACTTGAAAATTAAGATTCAGAAGAATTTATCGGTAAATTATAAGTAAACTAAAGGTAATACTGTAGCCTGGGTGAAATGCCAGAGTAATGACATCCTTAAAAACGTAAGGGAGGGGCGCCTGGGTGGCTCAGTCCTTACGCGTCTGTCTTCGGCTCAGGTCCTGATCCCAGGGTCCTGGGATCTGAGCCCCGAATTAGGCTCCCTGCTCGGTGAGCCTGCTTCTCCCTCTCTGCCTGCGGCTCTCCCTGCCTGTGTGCGCTCTCTCTTTCTTTCAGACAAATAAAATCTTCGAAAAAAAAGATTCCCTCTCCTCCCCCTTCCCCCACACAGGCCCCCTCACGCCCGCTCGCGATCTCTAAAAAACAAAAGTAAAGGAGGTAGGGCGGGGGTCCTCATCTTATCTCTTTAACGTCCAGGGCCAGTATCAGCAGAACTCATACTGATCGTGGCGGAACAGTCGGCTGTTCTAAAACCGAACCAAGTGATAGCCCCCAGCCGCCGCTGCTGTGTTGTGATTTTGAGATGTGTGTTATGTTTAACGGAACAGACTGACCAAGCTCCGGCATGTAGTATGCAGCCATTAATCTCGCGAATGTAGTCTTTTAAACCCTTACCAGGAAAAAAGATCGGAAGCAATTTACAGTCGCTTGCCCCAGACATCAAATCGCATTCATGGTCTTGTCCCAGGGTTATACTGGTTAAATTAATTCTCCTGCTCTGTTACAATATAGGCCAAAGGAATTTTGATTGCCTGGACATTTCACAAAATACTGTGCCGGTCAGTTGTATTGAGGCATCTTATTAATCAACCCAGGGGGTTGGGGGTGGGGTGGGGGGAAGGGGCAAGGACTCTAAATGCTCTGGTAAGAAACATGGGCATTAGAAAGTGGAAGAAGACCCTGCAGTGATTGGAGGACCTGCCCCGTTAATGAAGTTACCGTACTGAGACTGGTTGGGGGTCATGCTGAGGTGTACTAGCTAAGGTAAAGAACACCTCACTGAACCTTGCATCTTCTACTAAGAAAGGCGCAATTTGTGGTAGCCATCTTCAGATTTTGGAGACTGTGTACACATTTGGGAAACCAGCCCATTGTTCAGATGACTCCAAATGCGGCGAGTTAAGGGTAAGAGAGGGGTCTGCCGCAGACTGAGTCTGTGCTACAAGCAACCCTGGTGTATAGGTTACAATCCAGCAAATACTGTGCACTAGATGTGTGTGTGGTAGACGAGGATGCTTTGCTGTCTCTCCCAAGTCTCAAATAGGAGAGTTGGACTGCAGACCTCCAGTGTTCTGGAACAACAGCAGAAAATTCCAACATCATTTGAAAAGTAGCTTCTGACTTGCTGTTGGGCCTTTGTAGAGACTGAGCCCCTGACCAGGGGACAGGAAGTGACTATGTGGCCAGAGCTAGTCAGTGAGAGTTGCATACAGTAATAAGTAAGTTGGGGCAAGGGAGACAGAAAGGACTGCACAGATCCAGAGGTCAGAGAGAAAGAACACAAACATGTTGCCCATTTGCCTGCCTTTGTTGCACCAACACCTCTCCCTCAGCTCACGGCTGTGGCCTAGTAAGTGTTCCCTACAGCTACTGACAGGAAGAAAAAACTGAGGCCTGGTTCATAGGTAAGATGGTCGAGTATGTCGGTGCAAGCTAAAATTCCACCTGGAAATAATTTTTTAGAATCATTTTATCATAAAAGTGAAGACATAAAAATCACATAAAACAAATGTATAACCCCAGAAATTATCAGAAGGCAAACATCACCCTAGTCAAGAAGTAGATTGTTGCTAACAGCTCCAGAAGCTGCTTCCAGGTGTTCCAGCCTAGTCACAACCCTTCTGCTCACATGAATAACCACCATCTGGCTTTTATGACAATCGCTTCCTTGCTTTGTAAAAATGGTTTTGTCACCCAAACATGGATCCCATCACACTATCAGTTAGTCTTGGTTTAAAAAATTTATACATCTTCTTAAGTATCTCCTCCTCTATAAGTTCTTCTATCCCCTCATTTCCTTTCAGTTTTTCAGTCGAGGAACCTGGGCCATTTGCCCTGTAGAGTTTCCCACAGACTGGATTTTCCTGATTGCATATTCTTAATACAACCCAAGATTTTCTTTCGTCCTCTTGAATTTTCTGCAAATTGTGAGCTGGATCCAGAGACTGGATCAGACTCAAGTTCAGAACTTATAAGAGGCATGTAATTCTGATTATCTCTTTATTCTGTGAATTTAGCAGCCATTGATGTTTTGTGCTTCTAGCCATTCATTAGAAATTGCCAAATGGTGATATGCAAATTCTGTCATTTTATTTGTTGGATTACCTTTATAGTAATACACATACCCTCATCTACTCTTTTATCACCAATCCTATATGCAATTCATATAGGAAAGATGTTGGGATTCCTTTCCTTTATCCATCAGTTTTCAAGATAACAAATGGTTTCTTTATCATTTCCAAAAGTTACACACACACACAATCATTATGAACTTTGCAATTTAAATATTTTGATGGGCTTCAGTCTGTTGTAATTGTTATCATTGAGCTCCAGTTGTCCCATGTTTGACTACTAGGAGCCCTTTAAAGCTGTTCCCTGAATCATGGACATGACTCTAGTAGGATTTAATAGTTTTCTTTCTATCTGGTAATATACGATATTCTAGGCTTGTTTTGTTCATTTCTTGCCCAACTCCTAGATTTGACCATTTCTCTAAGAAGCTCTGGTTTCTTTTAATGAAAATAGTAGTAAGAATTGTATATTGTACCACAATCTGGGCACAAAGGATGCTTATTGTTACTAGGCTGAGCACTATTTTTAGGCCTATTCGGCAGACAGAACTAAGAAATCTATGTAAAATATCTGTTGCATCCAGATTGAGAGCTCCAGTTCCAACTCAATCTTTTATGTAACCTCTTTTCTATTATCATTGTATCTCCTTTTTTCCATATTAGAAATCTGATTCTCAAGAATGTAGAGGATGATAACATTAATATATCCCATAATTACTCATTTATCTCATACTACACACACAGCAGTCTCAGAATAATAATACTAATATTACCACCAATATGGTTCCTGAAAACATTTTAAGAATTCACACACTCTTCGGGTGCCTGGGTGGCTCAGTTGGTTAAGCAACTGCCTTCGGCTCAGGTCATGATCTTGGAGTTCCGGGATCAAGTCCCGCATCGGGCTCCCTGCTCAGCAGGGAGTCTGCTTCTCCCTCTGACCCTCCCCCTTCTCATGCTCTATCTCATTCTCTCTCTCAAATGAATGAATAAATAAAATATTTTAAAAAAAAGAATTCACACAATCTTCTATTCTTAAGGTAGTTATACTCCATTTACTTTGTCAGACCATTACATACTACACTTTCTCCCTCTTATCCAGTGGTATGCTGGGCCAGCTCATACCAGCTCAGGACAGCCAATTGTTAAATATTCAGGAACTTTGCAAGCGGGTTTTTAGACACCTACATTATCAAAGTTAAATTATATAAACTTAACCACTGCATATATTAAAAGTAAAGGTAGAAAATACTCAAAACTCATCAGTTCCTAATTATTTTGCTACATGTTATAACTAGCTATGCTTTTCATGTTATTTACATCTGTTACATCTGCATGGTGGAAACACTATATTACTATGTAATGGTGAGCACTGCACAAGGTTTCTCAACTCTGCATTCAGTGACATCACATTGGTAGCATGAAATCAACCATAGTAGGAATATTCACACCACAGAAATGGGTAAATGATACAAATTAGGACTTGATTTGTTGTTTTTTATGATTGTCTAGACTTTAAAAAGTGATGCAGAAAATGTTAATAATGCAAATTAAACTTAGAAGGGTATTGTGCCTGTAGCCATTTTGAATAGGACCCCAAAAATGAGGAAATATTTGAAAACTATTACCTAGTTCATCAAAGAGGTCACTTGCATCATTGACAAATGAGTGACCTTCTCTTACATGTCTTCATTATTTCACATTTGTCTTACTCATTAACAGAAACAAAAATAGCAACCAACATTCATGTTAAAAGGAATCTCATTCAGGGCACCTGGGTGGCTCAGTGTGTGGAATGTTCAGCTCTTGATTTCATGATCAAGACTTGATTTCATGATTTCAGGTCATGATCTCAGGGTTGTAGGATTGGCCTGCATTGGGCTCCCCACTCTGTGGGGAGTCTGCTTGAGATTCTCTCTGTCCCTCTACCCCTCCCCCAACGCATGCGCACTCTCTAAATAAATAAAAATTAAAAAAAAAAGAATCTAGGGGTGCCCGGGTGACTCATTCCATTAAGTGTCTGCCTTCGGCTCAGGTCAGGATCCCAGAGTCCTGGGATCAAGCCCTGCATCGGGCTCCCTGCTCAGCGGGGAGGCTGCTTCTCCCTCTCCCTCTGTTGCTACCCCTGCTTGTGCTTGAGCTCTCTCTCTCAAATAAATAAATAAAATCTTCAAAAAAAAATCTAATTCATCAATGACATGAGTGACTTCGTCGCTGAATCAGATAGGAATCATGCATTTATTCAAGTCAAGATTTTTGTGACACAATTGCTGGTGAGATAATTTTAAAAAACTGGTAGTAGACTTTGTAAGAGGTAGCATCTCACAGTGAAGTTATATAGGCTGAAAAACGAGGTGTTTTATTTTGAAATTTATGTTAGCCATATATTTAATCCTTGTCAGTCCTTATTTTGATGTCTCTGGTCATTTTGATTGTGTGATGCTCATGCTCTTGTAGATTCCTTAGGTTGGGTTCACTGGAATAATGTTCCCTGAGTTGTTTTTTGACAACAGTTTGTGCCCTTTATCTCTGAAGTCATTCTTACTGAATATAAAATGCTTGGCTCACACTTTATTTCCTTAAATATATTCAGTGTGCTTATCCATTTTCTTCTGGGATAAAGCACTCTGTTGAAAATCCAGTGATAATTTTCTTTTCCTTATAAGTCATATGCTCTTTTAAGCTTGATACTCCCCCAATTTGTTCCTTTTCCTTTTCGTTCAGTAATTTTACTAGAATATGTGTTGTCACTGGTCCTTCTAATTCAGTATTCTCAGTTATGCTTTCAGTGTGAAATTCAAATCTTTTTTATTTCAGGAAAGTTTTCTTAATTAGAGTATTTAGTAATTGTTCCATTCTTTTACTTTGACGTTCTTTTTCAAGGATGCCATAATCCATTTAATAAGCAGTCTTCTTTTTCCATCCTCAGTATTTGTTACCTCCTCTTCCTCTTGAATCCCTTTAATCTCATACTTCATTGATTTTTTGTTTTTTAATTTTCCTCTTTTCACCTTCTGTTTCTTTTAAGGCAATATGTAATGGATTTGTTCACTCGTGTTCCTTCTAGTTTAGTCCTCACTTTTGAAATAACTTTTTTTCTTTTACTTTTTATTCTTTGCTGAGTTCTGTCACCTCATTTCTGAGTTTTTCTAATTACTAATTCTGCTTATCTGTGCAGAATCTGTTCCAAGATCCCCAGTGGATATCTGAAATCACAGATAGTACCAAACCCTACATATACTATACAGTTTCCTATACAAACATACCTATGATAAAGTTTAATTTATAAATTAGGCATAATAAGAGATTAGCAGCAATAACTAATAATGAAATAAAACCGTTATAACAATATACTGTAATGAAAGTTGTGTGAATGTGGTTTCTCTGTCTTTCAAAATATTGGATTGTACTCCCCCCTTCTTATGACGATGATGTGACATGCCTACATGATGCGATGGAGTGAGGTGAACGGTGTAGGCGTTTTGACGCATTGTTAGGAGACTACTGACCTTCTGATGATCTGCCAGGAGGAGGATCATCTGCTCCCCAACCACAGGTGACTGCAGGCAACTGAAACCACAGACAGCGAAACCGTGAATAAGGGAAGACTGATGTATTTTGTTTTTTCACGTCCTGTAACATTTTCTTAATATCTTTTAGTTATTTTGAAACAGGAGATCACCGTTTTTTTGTTTTTTGTTTTTTGTTTTTAAATATGGAATACTTTGTGAATGTGCGTGTCAGCCTCGTGTGGGAGCCAGGCTAATTTTCTCTGTATATTGTTCCAGTTGTAGTATATGTGATGCTTAGGCTCGCTTAGATGATCACAGTAGATCACAGTTTTCACCTGTATCGTGGGCGTATCTTTCTGGCATAGGAACAAGTAATTCTACTTCTTTTTCTCTTTTTATTATAATAATTTTGCATGGGATTTGACCTTCATACTTTTTAGTTATTTTTATATAAAAAGGGTTTTCCTGGACATCTACACTAAGCAAGGTACGAAACCTTCTCTAACATCACAGAGTTCCCTCTTTAGTTCTTTTTGTATGGGGCTCAGTAATAGGGTGCCTTGTTTTCTGAGCTTTTCTTGGTTCTATTGCCAAACCCCACTTCAATTTGAACCTTCCCTTTTCTTCATCTCTGCTGTCTATCCTGCTGAATTTTAATTCCATTTCCTCTTTGGAAGCATTGTGACTATTCTTGGCCTTTTGTTCTTCCACAGACATTACCAAAACAAGTTTGTCAGTTTCCTTGAAAAACCCTGTTAGAATTTATTTTCTGTATTTCATTTAAGTATTTAAAAATCATATATATCTCAGGGCACTTGGCTGGCTCAGTTGGTGGAGCGTGCAACTCTTGATCATAGGGTCCTGAGTTCAAGCCCCACATTGGGCATGGGACCTACTTGAAAAAAAAAGGCAACAAAAATTATATATATATCTCTTTCATACATTGTTAAGGGTAAATACTGCTTCAAGGTACTTTTGTTTTAGATGCATGTGTTGTTTGTGTATGTATACATACACATGAGTGTATTAGGATATGTGTCTCTGTCAAAAAGCATGACAACCACTGCCCAGAAGGCTACTTCAGCACTGATTCCCCCTTGGGCTTCCTCTTTTCCATTTGGTATTCATTTTCTTATTGACTAAACTAGACTGTTTTAAAGCCACATGTTTTTATTACTCGGTTCCATACAGATCTCTAGGGGAGAACTGCTGGTAGTGGTGATGGAGTTTGAAAGGGGCTGAGGGAAAAAATGCAGGGAGTTTCCTGCCTCCCTTAAACCTCACCCCTCGGGACCCTTTCTTACACATCTGCTCATGCAGTCAGTTGGGAACTGCTGCTGGGGTTTTTAGATAGCCTTCTCATCCCTTGCCAGATGGTCTAGGGGTTTGTAAAAGTAGACAAGAAATCAGAGGGAATAAAGAAATATTAGAAATGTCTTCACTCTTAGATCAGTTTGAAGACAAATAGTCTATATTCCTCAGCCACCAAGGTGTTGGAATTCTAACAGATAAACCTCAAAGCGCCCTCTGCTGGCAGCCAGTATTAACCCCCACTAGTCAACAACGAAATAATGCAGATTTCATTGGTACATATTTTTAAGACGGTAATCACACATAGGGAGTTATATTTATATTCACTATTATGTCCTCCAACTAACCAAATGGAACTCAAGCACCATAAGTTAAAATAGCTCTAAATTATGCAGAATCTACAGTTTTGTTCTGTTTTGTTTTTACTACGCTTTTAAGTATTACAAACAAATCTAAACACTATTTGAAGATGAAATGGACTAGTCATTTATAATTGTTGAGAATAATTGTTATGTTAAAAATAATTGTTTTGGACATTTTTATTATGAGCAGGTGTCAGTATTTCTGGAATAAATAAATGCTGTGTGTCTGTGCTTCTAACTTTACATTTTTCCCTGGTCAAAACAAACTCATAACTAATCCTCTTTCAGTCTTTCTGTGAAATTTCTAACTGCCTAAAAGAGATTATCATAAAGGAGAATAAAGCTAAATTCTTGGATTTATAAAATTAAACTTACATTTACCATGGTTAATAGTTTACTACAGTACAGCCTTAAAAATAAAGTTAAATAAAATTAAATGGAGGAATGAAATAACATCTTGAAAATTCAAATCATCCACTAATTTCTAAATTGATAGTTACTCGTGTATTAGCATAGTTATAGGAAGATATTCAAAATATCAACATCACTTATCTTGTTCAACAGAATTAACTATTTTGTGTATTTATACACTAATATATACAGGACTTGCTTAACTTTTTTCTAAAAGGATTAGAGAAATTTTATGGTTCCTAATTTTCAAAGCTCTAATAATCTTGTGCCTATGTACTGAGGGCACTAAAACCTCACAATAACTTTTGGTATAACTCAATGTACCAGTGATAGTGTTTACCCTCAAGAGAAGAAACTCTGAAACAATCTAGTTTTAGATCTTTATATAAAAGATCAATAAATTAATTCATTTTCCAGTATGAATTAATATTTATTAATTTGCTATTTGTAAAGCTTCTGTATTAAATTACCAGTTAGGCCCTTCCTGATTAATAAGTCTATGGAGTCTACTGATTATAAATAGATCCTTGGGGAAAAACACAACCATAAAAAATTCTTTTTTTTTTTAAAGATTTTATTTATTTATTCATGAGAGACAGAGACAGAGAGAGAGAGAAGCAGGCCCCCAAGGAGCAGGGAGCCTGACGTGGAACTCGATCCCAGGACCCTGGGATCATGACCTGAGCCAAAGGCAGACGCTTAACATCTGAGCTACCCAGGCACACACAACCATAAAAAATTCTATTTTAAGAATATTGAGAATAAAATTGGGAAAGTGTGGGGCAAAAAGCTTACCAACAGGGTCATAAATTTAATAGACAAATAGAAACTATCTATTTGATGCCATTCAGAGCACTTTGATCTGTATTAAAAGTTCTGTTTCCTTTTGTTTAATTACATACTTTGTTTCTATAGTAACTCTAAAGCACTGAATCCGTTGAATGTTCCTAAGCCTTTTACATGGTGACTTCTTTTCAGTCGGTAAACAGTAATAACAATATAATCCTTGTTTAGAACTTCATCTTCTTCCTGAAGCTCCCTTAATTAGTACGCAATAGAATTAAATGCAACTGCAGTCTCACTATACAAATTTGAATAATTAGAAGAAAAAATACAAATCCTAAACTAAGTACCTTAGTTTTCTAGGAATTTACTGCCACCTTCAGGTTTTAATCAAAATGCTTTAGTACTATAGCTTTTACATTTCTAGGAGAGAGTCCCTGGTTAATGCAGTAGAAATATTAACATTATTTTCTGGTTTTGAAGGCAAAGTGCTTTCTAACTTAGATTGAAGTACAAATGTCTTTCATGAAATGTGCTTTCATTTTGTCTTGTCTTTTATGAATCTTCTATAACATGTAATTGAAAATCAAAACCTACAGTTTGTTTTATCAGTCATTATAACTATAATTATACACTGGGAGCTCCTAGAAGACTGTCCAAAATATACTTAAGGATCTTTAGGTTAAATCTAATGAAAAACCCTTCAACAACAAAACTGTTTTCAGTGTTCCATGTATTGATGCCGTCCAGCCAAAGACCACCCTGAACTTACCTGGAATTTAACAAACTGGGTCTCTTGCTCATTGCAGTGAGGAAGCATATGCCATAGGGGATTGTGGGTGTCTGATAAAGAAGGTATTTTATTTTATTTTTATTTTTTTTAAAGATTTTATTTATTTGAGAGAATGAGAGAGGGAGAGAGAGAGAGAGAGAGAGCATGAGACGGGGGAGGGTCTGAGGGAGAAGCAGACTCACCACTGAGCAGGGAGCCTGATGCGGGACTCGATCCCAGGACTCCAGGATCATGACCTGAGCCGAAGGCAGTCGCCCAACCAACTGAGCCACCCAGGCGCCCAAAAGAAGGTATTTTAAAAAGGACTTACAGGATTGTACTGTATCAGGGGATTTTTGGTAGGGCTCAAAGAAGTGTCAGAAAGTGGGGGCAATTCTATGATTTGGCATCTTGATTAATCTTATTTATAAGACAGGAGGAATGAAGTGAGGCCAAAGATGTAATAGATAAAGAAGTAGCAGTCAGTCATATTAGCAATAGGGGGCGGTTGCATGTTTTCCTTGTCTGCCGACTGACCTTGTTTCTATCTAGACTTAGACAAGCTTGGGAGGGGGAGAAGGTCTTGGGTTTTTTTTTGTCTCGCTTCATCACAGTCAGAGTGGCCTTGTTTTAAGAGGCTGTTTATGCTTAACGGGAGAACCCCAAGGTCTAGCAATGAGTGCCAGGCAGTTCCTAGTTTTCTTTCTCACATATACATTTGCAGCTCTACCAATATCCTTATTTTTTATTCCTTGAATTTGTGGTGAAATTACCAAAGTTTATTATAATTTTTAAGATGAAAATCAACAGAGTATGAAGCCCTGGTGTTTGTGATAAATTTTGCAAGGGTCAGAAACCCAGCTCAAAAAAAAAAAAAAAAAGCAAAAGGGGAATTTATTAGAAGACTCATGTGACATGAGAAGGATTGTAGTACAGAGGGAGTGTGGGTCCGCTGAAAGCAGGAAGTTAAATGCCAACTACCTGTCGGTCCCCTGTCTCTTCAGCTCCCTGTGTCATCTTTCTACACAGGGCAGGAAACTTAATTGCCTGTAGTTCTTAAACTTTATTGTCTTCCTGGTTTCAATATGAGATGGAGACGGATTCTGTTTCCACAGTCACAGCTTGAAAGATCTCAGCAAAGGGTACTAATCAGGACAGCCTGGGTTACATGCCCACCTCGTCTAAACTGTGACCGAGACTGGCAGACCATGAGAGAAATGGGTGCTCCCGCTGAAGCCACATGATTGGGGGAAAAGCCTTTCTTGGAAACAGTGGAACTGCAGTGCCCTGCAGACAAAAGAATTGAGGCCCAGCAGGGAGCAAAAATATGATAATAATAATCAGTTCTGGGTTAGAAATATAATATTTGCTATAAAGAAAAAGGGCAAGAAGCAAGAAGACCAGTTAGACCATCACAATCATCCCAATAAAATACAGTAAAGGCTTGAATTAGGGCAGCATCTGGGGCACAGGACAAAAGAGGGTGATTTCAGAAAATGTTTCAGAGTTAAAATCTGTAGGACTTGACAATTAGAAATGGGGAGTCAAAATATGTAAATAGCCCTTATATAGGATTTATCATGTAATAGCCACTGTTCTAAGCACATAGTATATATTAATTCATTGAAACCTCCTCACAACACTATGAAACATTTAGAATTACTATTTTCATTTTCAGATGAGGACGTTTGGAGGCACAGGAAGGTTAAGAAATTATCCACAGTCATACAGCTGGTAAGTGACAGAGTTCACACACACTTAGTCTTGCTCCGAAGCCCATTGAGTTTAGTCAGCTGCCACAGCCTGCCCAGGGCCTGAATTTGGGTGGATGGCTTCATGAATCAAGGGTGGGAACAGAGGAGGAAGACAACTGGGGTTGGGGCAGGGATGTGAAGAAGAGATAATGATTTGGTTTTGTACGTGTGAAGTTCAAAAAGCGTGACCACCAGATGGAAATGCCCCGCAGGTAACTTGTAATATATAACTTGGGTTAGGGCAGAGATTTAGATTTGGGATTGTCAGAACATGCATAGCTGAAGTCAATGTAGTCATTGTAGTAGTCATTAAGTAGATGTACTTAAACATCCTGAAATCATAAATTTATCCTCAAACAAGTGAAAGCACCTGTTTTTTCCATTAACAATGCCATTTTTTAATTCTTTCAATAAGTGAAATATAGTATTTCTTTTCCCATCCCTCTAATAGCAGATGTCGTTTAGCCTCTGCTCAAGGATCTGGTTTCTTAAGCAGTTTAACATAAACTGTAATCTTTCTGGTAGAGATGAAAAGCTACCATGTGGCTGCTTCTGGACTAGAATTATGACACTTCTCTCCTCAAGAGAATGCAGCAGTGTGCTGGCAAGGTCACCCACCTCAAAACTGTATTAGACACAGGAAAACAGATAAGGAAAGGAAAAGTAAACTTTAAAGACTGTTACTACATAACGTTTTCCCTTGACCTTTAATAATAAAATGTGTCTTTGAAAGAGAATGCATTAGCTTCAAGTTTAAGAGCAAAGAAATTTTAGACTTACAGTTACTTTCTAGTAATAGAAAGATGGATGGATGGATGAATAGGTGGGTGGGTGGGGAAGAAGGGAGAGAGAGATAAACACATTTTTCAGAAAGATTAGCAACTTGAGATAAAATCAACTCAGTTTTAGAACACTCTAAATATGGGCACCTGGGTGGCTCAGTTGGTTAACCATCTGCCTTCGGCTCAGGTCATGATCCTGGGGCCGTGGGATTGAGGCCCGCATCAGGCTCCCTGCTCTTTGGGGCACCTGCTTCTCCCTCTGCCTCTGTCTCTCATGAATAAATAAATAAAATCTTAAAAAAAAAACAACCCAAATATAAGTTCTGTCACAGTATTTTGCCTCTGGTACCTTGTGAAAAACCTCATGACCAGAAATTCCCAATATATATAAAGAGTAAACATATTAGAATTCTTACATCATGTTCATTTTGTTTTAAACATGAAAAATATTAAATAACAACTTTCTGTTTATACGTCAAATACAATTCCTGGTACATGGCAAGCATTAAAAATTACAGGTACAGGCTGCCCGTGAAGTCAGGGTCCATTCTGGTCCAATAAGCTGGCCAGAGTGGGAAAGCCTATGGCATAGAAAGAACTTAGAGGGGGAAGTGGGAAAGGCCTGCGCAGCCCAGTAACAGGGGAGAGATCTTGGTCAGCAGGGCACCAGAAAAAAAAAGAAAGTCAAAAGTAAGATGATAGCAGTGTGTCCAGCACAATACCAGAAAGGGGATGCCCTCACCAGAGAACTGATGACTCTCACCAAAACAAATCTGATCACAAGGTTGTTTTCACACAGATTTTCCTAGAAGGAGAGAACTGACTTGAGGAGTCAGGTCTCCTTCTCAACTATACTTCCCAATTTAAATTATTAAACTGACACTTGGCTGCCCCTTCAATCCCCTATGAGTTGGTCAGCCTAACTTCCCCAGAGCTGTCACCTTGAGGCGTGTTACCAGTTTGCTAGGGCTGCTCTAACAAAATGCCACCGACTGGGAGGCTTAAACGACAGAAACTCATTTTCTCACAGTGCTGGGTATTAGAAGTCCAGGATCAAGGTGTTGGCAAGTTTGGTTTCTTCTTAGGTCTCTCTTCTTGGCTGGCGGGTAGTGACCTTGCCCTGTCCTCACACAGCCTCCTGGGTGGGCACCTGTCGGATGTCCAAATTTCCTCTTCTTTTGTCAGTCAGATTGGATTAGGGTCCACCCTAAAATGATCTCATTTTAACTCATCACCTCTCTAAAGACCCTATCTCCAAATACAGTCACATTCTGAGGTGCTGGGGGTAATGGCGTCACCAGATGAATTTGGTGAAAGGGGTGGAAGGCACAATTCAGCCCATTACAGGATATATAGATAAAGTTCAAGTTTCTGGGCCTGTGAAATAAAGGGCAAGGCTGGGCCACAGTGTCCAATGGGGGAAACTGCCTCAGTTAATCCCTCCTGACCCAGCAGCCACAATTCCTGTAGTTCATCCATAAAGACAATATAAGGAACATGCATTTTTCCCTAACCCCATTCTAAACTTCCATGTTTTTTAAAAAAAATATTTTAGATTTCCTTATCTTCAGCAATTAAAATAGTTTATATTCCAATTTCCATGGGACTACATAAATCCTAACTAGTATATTCATCCTGCATCGACTTTTTTACCCTATAAATTCATTTTAGTTCAGTTTTAATGTACTGAACTTACTGGGTCCACAAACAAAATCTTCGAAATAACAGCCAATGTCCCTGTTTTTCTTTTCAAATAATTATCAGTGAGGTGTACACAGTTCTCTGAGTAGTGTTTGAGTTCTAAGTAACAATATGTATTTGAGAACAACCTGAGGAAGGCTGCAATGAAAAGTGCTCAGGCTACCAATGAGAGGGACAGAATGAGGAGTGTGCTCTTAATTTGCTAATAATTATTAGTAATGCACTGGATTAGTGATGGTTGGGGTGTTTTTTTAATGGAAAATGGCCGGAAGGGATGGGCTGATTATGAAATACTGGGAGCTGTGGGAGGAAAGGCCTATAAACTGATCCTAAAACAGAGACTGATTATAAACATGACAGCAGCGGCAGCAACTGATCATATCACACTTCACAGATTCTAACAATCCTCCTAAACCTTTTGACCAGAGTCTAATGGCAAACTGCCAATATATAAATATAAAAATATTTATAAATGCATTTTATAGTACTTTATTTTATAGTACTCTATAGATGATTATAGTTGTATATGTTTTCAAAGTAAATGCACTAATCGTAGTTTTTAAAAATATTTTCTATATTTAGAATTTCAGAACATATGCGGTACATTTTTGTTAAAGTATAACATATATGTATATTTTAAAATTAAGTATAACTTGCCCATCTTGAATATCTAAATATACCCCAACAGAGGTTGAACTGTGATGTAGGGAAGCAGAAACATTTGTTTAACACTCCAACTCTCTGTACCTATTAATGTAAATTGGCTGAAATCATTCTTAGAAGTGGACAGGTTATAAAGAACTTACCCACGAGTAATTCAAGACACTACAAATGACACTCAACACATCTTTTTATTATATACTAAATTTAAAAATACAAATCTTATTAAAAATGCTTATGAAACATTGTATACATAAGTACTGTCAAATACTATTGGATTATGACATTATGTACATTTGTTAAGGTTAATTAGAAACAGAACAAAGTATATAACTTTGCTGATAATGAATTTCAGAAGTCAAATATTTTAACATTTGGCAACTGTGAAGTAGTGATCTACACAGGAAGATGTTTGCAGAGGTAAAATAGTAAGAAAACAAACGGAATAATGCAGATATTCCTGCCCTGTTAATAAGTAGCTCTCTTCCTCATCCTCTTCAGTCTCATTATAACAGAAATTAAAGTGCACAAGACCACCAGGAAAACTTGACTTGGTTGTACCCTAATATATACTACAGCCAATTGTGCTGCCATATTGAGGGTTTCAATTCTTTGTGGGTGTCTGAGCCGAAGGCAGTCGCCCAACCAACTGAGCCACCCAGGCGCCCAAAAGAAGGTATTCAATTCTTTGTACTGTTCCTGAGGTTTTAGAAGTTAATTTTGCATGTGGCTAAGGGAAGAGAGGCCAATACTTTCTAAATTGCACCAAGTGGCCTTAAAGTGTAGAACCACCAAAGATAAAAATATTAATTTGGGAATAGACTCAAGAATATTATCCCTGTCTACTTTGCCCTAGGAATAAAATTAAGATAAGAACCTAGTTTTACCTCTGAAAAATGCTTACTAAAAATCTGTTTCAAAAGGTCAGACATGAACAGCAAGCACCACAATACTGTCAGTTACTATTCACCACTTATATACTGCATCATAAATACCAGGCATAAATACCTGACCTCTACAGGTTCACAAGAAATACAGGTAGAAGCATGTTATTACTTGACACTAATTTTACTAATTAAGTATAATTTGTAAAAATAGGTCACCACCATACAATCAAGGAAGAGGAGAAGAAAAGCTCCTAGTCTACAAAAGTGCTCCCTTTAGCTTTCAAACCCAATAGCTTCATTTTGGGTAAAACAAGATTGTAAAGAAAGGTCATCAGTTCTAAATAAGCTGATGATGCCATATATACACACTCACGTATATATGTTTAAATTTCAATTCTGATTTAACACAATGTACTAGTACAAACCATTTATAGGAAACATTTTATCAGGCTTATTTACAAACACAATGAGTGACAAAGATATGGAAAAATCAAAGAAATTGTAGACAAATATAGCCATTTAGCAACATAGTTCACTAAAGATAAAACAGATTTGCATAATGTTTTTAAAAAACAAAGAAAAAAATTTAGTAAGAAACCCCTACCATATATATATACCTATTGGTCATTGGACCTAAAAGGCAAATAAATGTAATGATCATGATTAAGTTTTTATTACTATCTCATTGACATATCAATATGAGGTTTACTTAAGAGTACTACCTACAAATACAGTCTCATGATTCGATGAGAATATTAAGTTATTGAATACATTTTTAACTCCCATGGCACATCACACTTGATAACACTAATAAGGTAGCTTTAGATAACACTTAAATCATGATTATGAATGTTTAATTGAATATTTTCCTTTCTGTAGCTGTGAAATGTAAAGCTTAGATTTGCTTCCATCAGGCCTCTTAAACCAAACTTCATCATGGTTAATTGTTGTAATTACAGCACTAAAAAGGGGGGGGGGAAAGGAATGAATGAATGAATTGCAATACGCCTCCACCACTCATTTTAGAGTACTAGCCATAAAACCAAAATAGCTGGACTGCAAGAGTAGATTCAGATATATAATTGTCATTTACCACAATGCTGCACTATCAGCAGGGCATATTGTCAAAAACATCACATTCAGCAACACTTAAGAGACAATCTCCTTTCTTTCCTTAATAGAACTGGTCATATTTACTATAAGAACTATTAAATGCACATTGTTCCACTACAGCCCCACCCCAACCCACCCCCCAAAAACACACAGTGGAGCTAAAAACACTAATTATATAGTATTACACCTCCAATTTATATCAGCCCAGGCAGTAGGAAATCTTTGACTGTTTTAAATTTTTTTCAAATGCTTTATTTTTTCAGAGTATCCACTTACTTTAAGTTTTTATTTAAATTCTAGTTAGTTAACATATAGTGTAATACTGGTTTCAGGAGCGTAGGAAATCTTAAAAATACCAATCCCTAATTCCCAGTGTCAAAACATCTGTAGGTACTTGTATGGATTCTTTTTTTGACACTACTTATCTTTATGTAGAAATATTTTTAAAAACAGATTTGTGTTTAATACTCTTACAGTATTTCATCTCTTTTTAAATCACATTTATGCTAAGTAGTCAGTAAAATGTCTTAAAAGTAGTAAGATAAAGCAAAGAATCTAGGGGTATCACATAGAACCTAGTAATTAGCTCAGGGCGCTTCTATGAGGAAAGTTATTATACACAATGCTCCTACTATCCTAAAACTTTACAGATGAAATTACAGTCCAAGTAAAACCACTATATTTGGAAAATGAGTATTCTTCCCTAAAGACAAACACTGCATTTACCAGTCATACCTAGAAAAAGATACTTTCTTACTATAGAATGTTACCACTCTGAGAATTAAATCCTAAACTACTGAAGGAACAAAAGCAGTGATTAGCATTAATATTTTCCAAAAGCTACAACCAGATAAAACTTAGAAGGCTATCAGGGTGCCTGGCTGGCTCAGTCAGTGGAGCATGTGACTCTTGATCTCGGGGCTGTGGCTTTGAGCCCCATATTGCGTGTAGAGATTACTTAAAAAAATAAAATCTTAAAAAAAAAAAACCAGAAAAACTTAGAAGGCTGTATAATTATCGAAACGTTTAAGCTTAGACAGATTGAGTCTTTTAAAAGGCAGCTTTCAGTTTTCAAGTTACACTCTAATTACTGTGACTCTTAAGGCTTTCCTTAATTTTCCATTCTTTTCCTACTCTAATTGATACATATTCTTTGTATCCAAAATACTGTAACACAACCAAAAAAGTTAACGATTAATATATCTACCCAAAACTCATAACAGATGGTTTAAAGATCATAATATTAAAATCCTAACAATTCATCTACTTTAAGAACTAACAAATAGGACCACTTACCTGGGCTAAATAATTCCAACATTTCCTCTTGTGTTAATGCTTGTGCTCAAGAACTTAATATGTGATGTAGGTCTATAAATATTAACACTGGTGAACACACATGCTAATCAAATCATATGCCAAGAGAAAAGAAGGATCCATAGGCAATTAATGGTGCATTATGAATGTACTACAGAGGGGGCAAATATTTATTGACAATAATGTTGTAAATACTGAACAATGCTGAAGTGATAATTTTTACCTTGTAGGACATTCATCTTTTTTATCAATACATATTGTTTGTCCACGTATATACCATTCACCATCATAGTATAATCTTCCTTCTTCGGATCTAGCACTGTGCAGATGTTTTTCCAGTTTCACAGGTGCTAAAGGGATCAGTTCAAAAACTGTTATATTAATAAGACATTGTCAGAAAAACAAAAGTGCAGAACATTAAGCAGTAACACCAATCCATGCATATAGGTGAAAAAACACTAAAAATATTTCTTAGATAACAACTATAAATCTAATAGAAATAAGAGAGGGGCGCATGGGTGGCTCAGTCGGTTAAGCGACTGCCTTCAGCTCAGGTCATGATCCCAGAGTCCCAGGATCGAGCCCCGCATCGGGCTCCTTGCTCAGTGGGGAGCCTGCTTCTCTCTCTGACGCTCCCCGCTCTTATGCTCTCTCTTTCTCACTCTCTCTCAAACAAATAAATAAAATCTTTAAAAAAAAAAAGAATTTAATTTCTTATATAATTAAGTTTTTAATATAACGACAAAATAAAGCTGTACAATGTACAATAAATCATCAGTTAACTAGACAAGTGCCAGAAGGGGAAGAAGGTGCATTATCAGTTACTAGTGCCAATTTTAAGTAGGATTTTAAAACATTGTAATTCCAGGAGTAGTGCTCACTGTTGGAATGAAACCACTGACAGGGGCGCTGTTTGGTATGTGGATGACTTAGCCCTGATTCAATCAGTCTCCACAGAGAAGATTCCCGAACTTAGATTAAATGACTTACGTTCTGTTTTCACTCTGTGTGGACCCAGTGTAGCCATTGCCTTAATTAAAAAAAGAAGAAAGACACTGAGTTTATAGACTGAAAGTACATTGTGGGATCTATTTAATGTCTACAACCCTACTGACGACCTCAGTAGCTAACAGTGAAATACAATCTTCAGCTGCTCTAATAAATTTTAATGTCTAAGACCATAAGGAATATAAAGAATAACCATTCCGCCTAAAGGTGTTATCAATACCTGAATTCATCTCTTGCAACTAAGAAGTTTCTGAAAACGGAAAAATTTAATACAAAAAATAAGTCTCCACTTTCAAACAAGCACAGAAAATCCTATAATTCTTGAATGTTTAATGAGAGAATGCAAGACATACAATACGAGTTCAAATATTCACTTTCATTCATTCAACAAATATTTATTGAGTGCCCTCAGAAAGCCAGGACTGGGCTAAGGACTAAGCACAGAAAGATTATATATTATTACTTTTGTATAATAATAATAATAATTATTATTACCCTAAATAAATGCTTTTCTGGACTTTTGCATAAATTATTTATTACATTATTACAGGAAAAAATACAAATTGCTGACATGTCTCTCTTAAAGTATTCTTGCAATCCACAGTTATCTGTATTAGCATTAACTGCCACAGAGAGAATGTTGTAAAGTAAGGCATATTAACAATAATCGTATTTTGATGTATTAGTGAAAAACCACAGAATCTTACAAAGTAAGATTCCATTGCTCTTTAATCATACCTTCCTAATTGTTGTCCAGTCTTCAAGAATATCAAGATCTTGTAGCATATAAACTATATATGGACGTGGAAAAGTCAAGGTCAATTTAGCTGTAAGAATTTCACACTTTGAATTTTATTTCCAAACTTCTGTTTTTCAGAGAATTGGAACACTGATTTGTGGACATAATCCTTTGGCATGCTGAATTCTGACTTCAAATTATTCTCCAAAAAACTCAGTACGAGGATAAATACATTTCAGTACTTCAGATGCTATAACCATATTCTCTTAATTCTAAGATATCACTGATTATAAGATATACCACCAACGTAATCACTGTTTTGAGGTGGGGATGGGAAAAGACAGGGGTAAAGGAGGAGGGTCCCACAGGGAACACCACAGGGAACACCAAGACTGAAAGCACATACTAAGTTAAAGACACTCCAGTTTTGGAGGCTCATGGGTGGCTCAGTCCATTAAGTATTTGACTCTCTTGATTTTGGCTCAGGTCATGATGACAGGGTCGTGAGATTGAGCTCCGCACAGGGCTCCGCGCTGGGCATGGAGCCTGCTTATGATTCTCTCTCTCCCTCTCCCTCTCCCTCTGCTGCTTCTCTCTCTCTCTCTCTCTCTCTCAAAAAAGCAAACAAAAAATGTAAAATAAAAACCTCAGGAACATTGAAAAGTGTTAAAAAATATACATGTGAATTAATCATGCTATATTCACATCAAAGCCTTTGTGAGCTACAAAGCCATATTTTCAAAGTTGAGATCATGACTAAATTTCTACTCCTTCCCTACCCCTTTTGATCTAAACTATATTCTTCTGCCTCAGTTTTGTAAATCATCTTTTGCCTATTACAGGATCATATAAATAAAGTCAATGTATACTAATAAAAATTACAAAGACAGGCACAATGCAAAAATGTATACCAAGGCAAAAAAAAAATTTAGAAAAGGATATCTGAAACAACAGCTGGCTTCTTTTTGTCAGGACTGAAAGGATCCTTCCTCTTTTTTCTTGACTGAAGCTCATCATTCCACAGCTCTGGCAAGTAAATAAAAATTAAGTATTAGCTGATTTCTGGAGATCAAAGTAAGGGAAAAGGCTTTGTAATTTCATGGTAGCAAAATTTCATTGGAAGCTATGTATATACACATATGACTATATAATTTCATGAGCAGCTCTATATTCATAAAATTTCCTGTGCCTTTATTAAAGTAAAAATCAACTTGGCATTTACTGACTACTAACTGATGAACGTATGTCAGGTACTTTGTTAAATACACACTGCGTGCATTATGTCATCCTCAAAGCTATCCCTGAGGTAGTGTTCCTATTATTTCCATTTTACAGATGAGGAGACTGATTTAGAAAAGCTAAAGTGACTGTTCACAGTCACCCAAGCAGTAGGGCCTGGGGCAGTGGTGTGACAAGTTCAGCGTGTCTCGGGCGCCTGGGTGGCTCAGTCGTTAAGCGTCTGCCTTCGGCTCGGGTCATGATCCCAGGGTCCTGGGATCGAGTCCCACATCGGGCTCCCTGCTCCGCGGGAAGCCTGCTTCTCCCTCTCCCACTCACCCTGCCTGTGTTCCCTCTCTCGCTGTCTCTCTCTGTCAAATAAATAAGTAAAATCTTAAAAAAAAAACAAAACAAAAACAAAAAACAAGTTCAGCGTGTCTGACCCCACTGTGCCTATTCTACACCGGAGAAATAAAATCTCTGAGGGGAAAAGCAATGTACACGCAAGACCTGGAGAGTAACCCAGTATATCTTCAACCTAGTGTAGAAAGCCTTTCCATAATACCCCTGAAAAGGCAATTTCAACCTTGGACTGATGTAATTATTAATGAGTTTTTCCTTTTTCTGAGACAAAAATCTACCTCCCTGTAATTTCCGGTTTGTGTGATACCAAAAAGAAAAGGTTTTTATTCCTTCTTCCACCTGATCTTTCAAGACTTAAAGAGAAGAACATATACTGTAGTTGTCTTCCAGTACTATTCTTATATTATAAAGATATTCTTGCTGTTCTTATAGTATACCATTCTTACTCCTGTAGCTGCTGTCCTACTTCTCTTTTGTCCCTTTTCACGCATTCCCTTTGCTATGTCTTTCTGAAATGTGAATGCAAATCAAAGCAACAATCACAAGCCCGTCAAATTCTTTAGAAGTCTCCCCCTTTCTCATTAGGACACTTCACTTACATAACATCTGTGTCAGGAGACTCGGATATGATGAGACACTACAGCAAAGCCCAGGTTCAGTGTCACCTAAAGTAACCGTCCCCAGCACGCCACCCCCATTCCCTGAGCTAATATCAAGGCTGTGCCTGTCCTCCTCAAGTCTTCTTCTCTTCTCCTCCAGCTCACTCTGGACTGTATCATACAACAAAAGCTTTTCACTCTGCGGAAAAAAAAAAAAAGATTATGCATAAGTGGAAATAAAAAATCGGTCTTAACTATGAGTACTAAATCACTTGCTCTTAAAGTACTTTAACACATGATGCTTTTGTCTGCTAACTTAAAATTTTTTAAGATAAAATGCCAAAAACATGAAAGAAATAAAACTAGAAAATACAGAATCTAAGTACAGATTTAAATACATGCAATTAAATTGTTTAATGACATCTAAATTTATATGTGATATGAGGGTAAATGTTTACATACAATTCACAGTAAGCGCCAATGGCCCCTTTTATATATAAGCAGGTCCTACCTGTCACTATAACAGAGAACCTGTACTATAAAGTAGATCATTATAAAATGGTTCATGTTTTCTCATCGCAACAATAATTGAGCCTTTATTCCTAATACCTCAATATCATACAAAATAGACTACTATATCGCAGAGAGGGATTCAAGTAGGAATTCTGTAATCCTTTTAAATCTAATGAGAGTCAAAATCATAAAACTACAGACTATATCCAGATCTCTCAACAAAACTATAGAAAGACTGAGGGACTTGCTAAAAGAGACTATTTACTACTAGCAAATCAGACTAGAACCCAGGTCTACTAGTTCTAGCCCCTTGTTCTTTTAATTAGAAAACATTATATCCCTTATTTTCAAAGGGATAAAATATACATAAGTATAATACCTAGATTTGTTCTATAAAAAGCTTATGACAGATTCCCAACCCGCCCACCACACCCTTACTCTAGTGAGGAGAGGCTACTAATGCATAGTTAGATGTGCCTGTCGCCTCATAGAGACTACTGGAATACAGTTAGATAGGATTTCTAGGGGAAGGCACAGGCCACACCCATTTGGCAGCACTCCCAGTGTAAATCATGAAATCCTCTCTTCCAGGTGTGAAATTTAGAGTCTACACATGCTTGAAGGTTCTCCTGAGTGGTAGAGAGAAGATGGCTTTTGTCAATTTGAGGCAAGCCAGGAGCTTGAGAAAGTAAAGCTGAAGACTAAAACTCGATCTCATATGAAAAATCGTCTCCTTGCTTGCTACCCTCTATGTTTATTTCTTTTTACTTGTTCCCCCACCTTTGGTAAAGCCTTATGAAATCTTCCAGTCTTATCTACATTGTGCTACAAGCACTGGGAAACATTATATACCAGAGGAAAAGGGAGAGCAGACCCCAGCCATGGTCAAGATAGTGTGACAGCTATAAACAGATCAGATTCTCCAACCAAAGATGACTCCTAATGCAGAGTGGAAGTGATAAAGCTTTTGTTTTTAAGATTATGAAGATTTAACTGCTGCAGTCTCTTTCATTTCTATTGATAAAATTGCCCTAGGTCAAGCAAAAATTCTAAAATAAGTCCACTAATCATTCTTTATAATTAAAACAAAACACAATGATCCTGAAATATTTAAAGCTTTGAAGACACCTCTGAAGATATTAAAAGTATAAAGGGTACAGATAGAAGTGACCTTGAATCTATTCACAGTGTCATTTCTTTGTCCTTCTCTCTCTTACCCTCAGCCCCGTAAGATCCTCAAAAACCTTTCCTGAGTAGGAAAGACAGTCATTAACACAGGAGCTAGAGGACACCTGGAAAAGAAATGGGCATCCAAACTCCCTTGCTTAGGTGCTGTAGAGGCTTCTTTGTTCAATAGGTAATTCAGCTTTTTTAAAGTACTTACTATAATTATATATTTGGCTTCAAAATCCCATACCCCTCCAATCTCCCCACTGACACTTACTCCTTTGAATGTGGATAGGAGTTAGTGACTCACTTCTAATGGACAGAATGTGGCAGAAATCTAGGTCATAAAAAACATCGTCGCTTCCATCCTGCTCTCTTGGATCACTCACTCTGAGAGATGCAGTCACTGGGTCCTGGGGACCCTCAGGCAGCATCTGGAGAGGCCCATAGAACTAAGGCTTCCAACCAACAACCAGCAAAAACTTGCCAGCCTTGTGAGTGAGTCACCTTGGAAGCAGATCCTCCAGCCCCCAGTCAAGCCTTCAGATAACCGCTTCGGCTGGCTGACCTCACTGCAACTTTATGGGACTCCCTGAGCCAGAACCAACCAGCTAAGTTGCTCCCAAATTCCTCACTACAGAGACTGCAAAATAATAAACTTTATTGTTGTTTTAAGTCACTAAGTTTTGGAGTAATTTATTACAAAGCAACAGATGACCAATACAAGAGCTCTCAACAAGCTTATTTCTATACACCTTTTCCCAAGAAGCTACTCTACCCAACTGAAAATGAGAACAAGATCTAGTGGAAAAGACATAAAGGGAACTTCTTAGAGTGATGGTAAAAAGACACCCAGGAAGACAGCGATGCAGGTGCCCCGAAGTTTTGTTTTTTGTTTTTACTTTTTTAGACACAATAAGCTTATTCTAAAACTAATTTGTCAAGGCTAAAATGGCCGAACGGCCCAGCAGGTAACGACGGCGCCGACCTCCCTCCCCCCCGCGGCGGCCCTCCCCCCGCGCCCCGTCCGGGCCCCCCGCCCCCCGGCCCCCGGCGGCGGGTCTGTCCCAGCTCGCAGGCCGCGCACAGTGCTCCGACTCCCGCGCGCCTGCACTCTGGGGGGGCGACCACCCTTGGGAGAGGCCCTGGGACCCAGCGTCGGGGCCGGGCGGGGTCACCCCCAGCTCCGCCCCAGTCCTGGGCTGCCTTGGCCATCGACGCC
Source organism: Eumetopias jubatus (assembly GCF_037043125.1). Lineage (NCBI taxonomy): Eukaryota > Metazoa > Chordata > Mammalia > Carnivora > Otariidae > Eumetopias > Eumetopias jubatus. The sequence continues at coordinate 1,465,477 of NW_028274853.1, forward strand.
CTCGGAGGTGGGGGCCGGCGTGCGGCTGCGGCGCTCTCACGGGAGCCGGGCGGGCGGGGCCCTCATCCCGCAGACACTGCTGCTGTCCGAGCCTCGGCGTGGTTCCCGTAGGGACCGTGAACGTGCAGACACGAAGCACACACCTGAGTGGAGAAGCACGGCCTGTCACAGATGCAAAGGGTTCAGGTCATGTGCCAAACCCAGGTGCACTTAATCATGTTCGTTGGCCAGAAGTTTTGCTTTTAGCAATGAGAAACGGAGCTTTACAAGGTTAGATTGTTTAATGGGACCCCACTTCAGTCGTCCATTTAAAACATAGAGACCTTTCGTTGAAAATGGAAGCCTCCTCCCCTAGTTGGTTTCAGCTCGCACTTAACTTATTTCTCGCCCGAAGAGAGGAATACTACATTTTATAAAAAAGGAACTTATAAAAAGAGGAAATACTGTCTTCTGCAGTTAATCGAAATTTTATTCCTAAGGAACTGTAGAAGCAATTAACTTTTTAAAAAAGTTATTTGAGAGAGAGAGTGCGTGTGCGTGCGGGGGGAGGGTCGGAGAGAGAGAGAGAACCTCAAGCGGACTCCCCACTGAGCGTGGAGCCCTAGGCGGGCCTCGATCCCACCACCTGAGATCACGACCTGAGCTGAAATTGAGAGTTGGACAGGTGCCGCAGAAGCTGCTAACTTTTAGTACAGAAGAGGAAAAAAAAATTTCAATATCCAGTTGCTTCAGGATTCGAGTTTTAGAGTAACTTTTGTTCTGGGCTTTTTGAGAAGCTGTAACATGGAGTCAGAAAGTATGTGTTGTAATGTTGTAGAGCTGAATTGAATCGTGGCTCATTTACTGACTAGCTGTTTGATCTCATTAACCTGAACGCCCATTTCCTGGGATGTAAAATGGGGGGGAATACTGTTGTTTTCCTACAGGATGGTGAAGGGTTACAGGAGAACCTACTGAGGTGCCTGTGTTTAGCGTTTGGCCAGAAGTACCATTTCTCTTTTCCTCCTTGACAGTACCTGTAACAGTGATTGTGTGAGAAATTCTCTGAGTGCTTGATTTTGGGAGATCATTATTTGGAAATATGCTCTTTCTTTCACAATAGGTTTCCGTCGTGGCTTGCATCTCAGTTTTTGCTGCAGGTATTTTGAGGCTCTGTCATTTGGTGTGTACATATTTAGGATTCTTATGTCTTCTGGTAGAGTGTTTCTTTTATTGCGTAATGTTCTTCTTTGTCTCTGGCAATTTTCTTTGCTCTGAAATCTCCTCCTGCTTTATTTGTGGATTAATGTTTGCATGGTGTTTGCTTTCAGCCTAAGTTGAATTTGGAGTCTCTTTGTTGGATCCTGGTTTTCCGTTATGCACTCTGTCATTCTCTGGATTGGTGTATTTAGACCCTTTACGTTTAAGTTAATTATTGCTTCATTAGAGTGTAGGTGCTATTTTATTATTTGTTTATTTTGTTTCTTCTGATTCTCATTCCTCTTCTGTTTCTCTTTTTGACTTCCTTTAGGTTATTTGAACTTTTTTTGGAGATCTCTGCGGGGTTTTTGAGTGTAGGTCTTCTTGTAGTTTTTGTAGTGTGTGCTCTGTTGGGTATTGCAGTATACGTATGTGACTTCTCACCATGGGGCGTTGGGATTCGTATTTTAGTCTGTGGAGTAGAGTGTGTAAACCTTCCTTGCATTTTGGTCCCTTTACCCATCTTCTCCCCCTACACTTCAAATATCCTATCTTGAGTATCAGATGGTGTTACACTTTTTGTTTAAATCATCAAATATTTATAAAACTCATGATTATAAGGATAGTCTAATGTACGTACCCATGTTTCTGCTCTTTCTGTTACTCCTTCCTTGTATTCCAGGATTCTTTTTTCCCCATTCCTTTCTATTTGAAGTGCTTCCTATAGCCAATTTTTGAATTTTCTTCCACCTTAGAATGTTTTTATTTCCCCTTCATTCCTGAAGGATGGATGTATTGGGTATAGAATTCCTGGTTGACAGTTCTTTCGTTAGCCTTGAAAACTGGCTACTGCCCACCTTGCCTTCATGATTCCTGATGAGAAGTTCACTGCTGCGCGAGTTGGCGTTTCCCTGCGGGTAACGTGTCATTTCTCTCTGACTGCTTTCAAGGTTTTATTTGTTTTTCATTTTTACAAGTTTAACTGTGATGTATCTTGGTGTAGATTTCTTTTGGTTTATCTTGGTTGGTATTTAGTAAGAGATTTTAATCTGTTGGGTTTTGTTTCACCAAAGTTAGGGAGTTTCTTCAAGGACTCTGGTTTCCACTGTCTTCTCTCTCCTGCTGGTAGTGGGGTGATACAAATGTTGGATCTTTTGTTAGTGTTACATAATTCCCTTAGGTCCCCCCCCAGTTTCTTTTTTCTGTGTTAAGATTGTGTGAATTGTATTGATTTTTGTTCGCAAATTCCCTAATTCTGTCCTTTGTCATCTTCACTCTTCTGTTGATTCCATGCAGCAGTGTTTCATTTTAACTAGTGTGTTTGTCAGTTTTATAATTTCTGTTTGTTTCAAGAGAATTGTTATTGCTTGTTGAAGCATGTTTATGTTTGCTGCTTAAAATGATTGTCACATAATTGCAGTATCTGAGTTAATTTGAGTTTTGGTGTCTGTTGATCATCCTTTCTAACTCACACTGTGAATCTTCTGGTTCTTGATGTGTTGGATGATTTTTTATTTTATCCTGGACATTCTGTCTCTTATGTCTGGAGAATGTGGCTTCTGTTTATATCTTTTACTTTAGCAGGTGATCGCCCTGTTTAGGTTTACCTTGTAGGTCCTGGCCTACATTTGTGGGTTGTGATCCCAGTGACAGTTTAATTTTGTGTTACAGTTTTTGGTGTGCTTGGTTTATGTGGTGTACTGGGACTCCTTCTTGTCCCTGCTTATCGTGCTGAAAGGAAGAGGCGATCTCCCCAGGCCCAGTGTCTCTTGGTAAGAGAAGGAATGGTCAGTCCATGTGATGAAAAGGCCTTGTTGGATGGGCAGTGGTTGTGATTGTACCCGCTCTGCACGAGCCTGCTGGCTGTTCTGGTGTGTCTGGTTAGGGGAGGAGTCTCAGCACCGTTGTGGCCCTTGGAATCCCTCTTGCTGGTGCTTCCTGCTGCTCTGGTCTCTGGTGGCAGAGGAGGGGAGTTCAGGCCCTGAATAGAAGCGGTTTCCTGGACTGGCTGCTTCTGACGTGGGGCTCTGCTTGGTGATGCTGCCTGGTTTCCCTCCTGGTGAGAGAGGGGCGTCTCGGCCCACGGGGACACAGGGGCTTTCTGAGGCTTCTAACCTGTTTTTGTGGCAGGGTTCCTCTAACTGCTGCCGCCCAGATGCCCCACTGTCCCTCGATGGGACAGGGGAGTCTTAGGTCCATGGGGAAGGATGCCGTTTCCCACGGCACTTTTTGATCTCTCTTGCTGGTGGTGGTGTACTCTTGCTCCCTCCAGGGGAGGAATGATCTTTCTGGGCTGCCTTTCCTTGCTGGGTTGGGAGTTAGGGAATGCCAGGCCTGTCTCCTTCCTGCTGTTGGGTGAGGGCCTGTAGGACGTCCTGCCGCTGTGTCGTTTCTCAGTCCTTGGTCCCAAGCCCCCCTAACCCTCTTCCTCTTCACTGCTGCCTTCTCGCCCCCTTCCAGAGCTCTCCTTTGTTTGGCTCTTGCTTTATTTCCAAGCTTATAGTTGGGCTTAGGGAAGAGGAGCAGGGAGAGATGGATCTTAAACTGGAAGTTGTGCTTTATTTTGTGAAGGTTGGTTGTATTTTATCATAATAACATATGGTAAAAGGCTAATGAGAATATACTGTGGCTCTGTACTCCGCTTATTGCTTCCTCCTTACCCCAGCCTCTCACCCCCAAGGCACTTATTTTGGATTCTTCTAGCTGTTTCTTCTGGCATTTAAAATCTCCATGTTTCAGTGGCTATATTTCTGACTCTGTCAGCATCGAAAAGTACTTTTCTTTTGAAGCCTTCCATTATCTCAACCCCAGGCAGGATAGAGTTAGATGCCCCTGCTGGCTCCTACAGGCCCCTGTTCCTCCTCAGAGCACAGATTGCACTTGACTGTAGATGTCTCTTTTCCATGAATGGAACGGCAGTGACTGTCAGATTTTACCCCTGATGCCTGGCCTCATGAGATGACTTGGAAAGTGTTCCCTTCTCTCCTGCTTTCTGGAAGACTTCGAATAGAGTTGCTCTCTTCTTTAAATGTTTGGTAGAATTCCCAGTGAAACCGTCTGGACCTAAGAGATTTCTTTTTTGGGTGTTTCACTTTACAAACTCAGTTTCTTTAATAGTTAACTAGGCTATTCAAATGAGCTATTTTGTTTGGGGTGAGTTGTGATTGTGCCCTTTGAGGAATCGGCCCTTTTCAGGAAAGTTGCCATATTTATGTGTGTAGTGTTGTTCGTCATATATTCTCTTACTATCTTTTTGATGTTGTTTCATTCAGATATTGGTGGTTTGTGCCTTCACTCTTTTGTTGGTTAGTCTTACTAGAGGTTTGAGTTTTTTCAAAGAGCCATCCTTTATTTTTCTTATTTTTTCTGTAGTTGTCTGTTTTCACTTTTATTAATTTCTGTGCTTTACTTTTCTTTCTTTTTGTTTGCTTTTTTAGGTTTTATTTTTTATCTTCTCATTCTTGTTTCTTATGGTGGGAGTTTAGATTATTGATTGGAGAGTTTTCCTCTTTTTTTAACATAAGGATTTTGTCCTGTAAATTTCCCTCTCAGCACTGATTTATCGGTGTCCCACAAATTTTGGCATTTTGTTTTACTTTGAGACTTCCCCTCTTTCTCATGGATTACTTAGGAATGTGTATGGAAAATTTGCTGTTATATTTCTGTTACTAATTTCTAGCATGATTTCTTTGTGGTTAAAGAACATGCTTCGTGTTACTTCATTTAATTTTGGTGGTTTGTCTTGTGACCAAGAATATGGTCTGTATTGGTAAGAATTTCAGGGCCCAAAAGAAGGTGTATTGTGCTGTCGTTGGGTGAAATGTTCTGAAATGTTGATAAGATCCTGTTATCTTTGCTAGTTTATGTTCTAGTTGTTTTCTTGTTTGTTGAGGGTGGGTGGTTGAAGTCTCTAACTGTAATTGTGCATTTGTCTATTATCAATTTTTACTTTACTGTTTTGCCAGTCTGTCATTTGGTGCAGACATGTTTGGGATTGCTCTGTTTTGATGGACTGATGCTTTTATTATTTTATAATTTCCATCTGTCTCTAGTAATATTTTTGCTCTGGGCTTTACTTTTTCTGACATTTATATAGCCACTCATGCTTTATTTTGACTAATGTTTACCTGGCATATAATTTTCCATCCTTTTACTTTCAACCTGCTTCTATTTGAGGTAAGTTTCTTGTAGTCAGCATATGGTTGGCTTATGTTTTTTATCCACTGTGCCAATCTCTGTCTTATGATTGATATATTTAGAACATGTATGTTCAGTGTAATGATTGACAAGTTAGGGCTTATATCTGCCATTTTCCTTTTTGATTGCTGCGTTGTTTCTTTGTTTTCTTTTTCCTGTTTTTCTGTGGGTTACTTGAACAATTTTTGGAATTCCATTTTGATTTACCTATGGTGTTTTTCCACTGTATCTCTTTGTATAGATGTTATTTAGTGGTAGTTCTAGATATGACATTATACATATGTGATTCATCACAGTATTCTGGTGTTGATATTTTATCAGTGTTAGTAAAGTGAAGAATTGGTACCTCTTTACATCCCTTTACTCATCCTTACTGGTAAAGTAATTATCTTGTACAATTACATAAATACTTTAATTTTGCAAAAGTACATAAATATTTCCCTTACATATGACTAGAGTTACACATCAGTGTTAATTTTTCTGTCTCTCAAACATAATCTAGAAAACTCAAAAGGAGAAGAAATGCCTATTCTATTGACCCATGTTTTCACTATTTCTGTTGTTCTCTTATTTCTTGAAGTTCCTGAATTCGTTATTATTTCTGTTCTAAGAATTCCTTGCTATTCTTTTAGTGTAGGTCTGCTGAAAACAAATTCTCTTAGGAATGCTGTATTTGGATAACTGTTATTAATATTAACAAATCATAGTGTTTGAAAGCCTCATCAGGAAAAGATCAACAAGAGAAACAAGCCTACAATAACGTGGTTCAGCGGCATGCCCACAGGACCCAGGGTGGCTCTAGGGGTTATGGCCCCACATACCCCGCCTTTGCTGCACTTGTGTGACTGCACACTTTCATATTGCAGCTGCTCACAATGAAAAGTTGTGTTTCTTCATCAGCATTGTGAATGTAAATAAACTTACAATTTCAGGAAAGCAATAAAGAGGCAAAATGCTAAAGGGTTAAAAAGCAATCCTAATGATAACATCTGGGACATAATGCTCTATCAGAGTATGCAGCAAATATCTACACCAGAAAACCGGGATTTAGTCCCTAAGTTCCTTTTAAGTATGAATTTGATTATAAAGCAGGTGTTCTAAATAGGAACAGGAGCGTATTTGTTATTTAAATACTTTGTATCACTAAAAAGCCTTAGTTTTACATAAAGTTCTGAATGAGGAGCGCTTACTAATCATTTGTCGAAAACTACTTGATAGTATTTTATCATTTCTGAGCAGTATAGTTAAATTCTTTATAACCAAAGTCATAACAAAGAAGTACAGGGGCACCTGGGTGGCTCAGTTGGTTCAGCGTCTGACTCTTGATTTCGGCTCAGGTGGTGATCTCAGAGTCCTGGGATCCAGCCCCGAGGAGGGCTCCACGCTCAGCAGGGAGTCTGCTTAGGATCCTCTCTCTCCTTCTCCCTCAGCTCCCCCACCTAGTGCCCGCTTCCTCTGTCTCTCTAAATAATAAATCTTAAAAGAACGAAAGAAGTATAGTTTATTCAAGAAGCAAATATTTTCATAATTGTCTTTGTTTTTTGAAATCCTTGTTTCCTTACTCCGAGCCTATAAAAACTTAGAAATTTGTGGAAGTTGTGATGCCTTTCGATCACAATGTTTCCATCTTTTATGAGCTCACAAAACTGAGTACTTACCATCATCAGATAATCCTGAAGCCTTTTTTGGTGGAAGCCATTTTGGACAGGTGAGAAATGGGATCTGGAATATCTAGTAGAACCGAGAGTAAGGAGTAAGACCAGTTTTAAAACTTGGGACAGGAACTGAAGGAAGGTGGAGTGTGGGTGACGATGGTATGAGTGGAGACTGGGAAGGGGGGTAATGAGGTTTTCCTGTTGCTTTGAGATTCCCAGAGTCATGTCTTCTTCCCAAGAGGGCTGTGGTGGGTCTGAGTGGTACAGACCCACAGTGCAACTGTGCACACGGGGGCCTTCCTCAGGATCAGGAACAGGTTGTGTGCAAGGTGTGGGTTCAGAAGCAGACTTTCCTGGGGGTAAATTCCAAGCCAGGCCAGCTAGAAGGGAAGGCCACATGGGCTCCTTACTGTGTCCTGGGAAGGCCTACTGTGCAGCGCGTTCGGCCCCTACGTTGGCTCCTCCTCGTTAGAGAGAGAAGCTGGTCCTCGGTGGGGACATGGACTAGCCAGCACTTGGCAGGCCGTGCAGGGTGCTTGTCCTGGGGGCTGAGGTCTCGGTGGGTTTGGAGGCCCGCTGGCTCCTTGTGCAGGGCGCCTCCAGCTTGCTGCCCGGGCCCCAAGCCTGTCCCCCGGAGAGCTGGCCCCACGCTGGCCACCATGACCGTGTCAGACCTCTGGCATAGTGCCCAGCACGTGTGCTGAATGATTAGATAGTTTTACTAAGGAGCTGATTGTCTTTTTTCCCCTCCATAGTCAATTTTTTCTAAGCGACAATTGTTTTAAAAATATTCCTCAGAAACAAATCTTAAAACATCTGGTTTCAACTTAATTGTCTTCTCATACTTCTGAAAATATATTCTGAATGCTACCGTTTTTTAAAAAATTTGAGTTGTCGTTAGAGTAGCAACTGTACCAAAGTTTCTTTTTTAAAACTGCATTAACTAAAACGTGTGTATGATAAATTTAACGTGAAATTAAATAGCTTTCTTTTCTCCTATGTAATTAGCGGTGTCAGCTAATAATTACCTTTTGTTAAAACTTTAAAATATATCGTGTGTGTGTCTGTGTGTGTGTGAGCTTTCCCACTGTGATGAACTGTTGATTGCCTGGGATTTCTTTCTGAGGGCCAGTCATCCACAGCAAGCATCTCTGAGTCTTGTTTTTAAACTGTGTAATACCATCAAAATCAAAACTTTTTTGAGGCCTTGAGTCACAATGACATTTTTGAACACAGTGAGGACACAGAAACTTCTGTGGGATAAGTTACACATCAGACAGTCCTTTTTTTTTTTTTTTTTTTGGTTTCAGTATAAATTGAAATCAACATGCCAGGGTATTTCTTCATAGTATTTTCTAGAGGCAATAGGAAAAGTTTTGAGCGAGCCCAAAACATACTGGTTAAAGGTTAATTAGTTCCTTCCTCCAGTGAACAGAGCCTCCAGTGGCAAAGCTTTAGCAAAGATCAGTGAAATACTTACTGTTTGATGTTTTTAAATTCTGGTGGGAGGAGCGCTGCGCGGGGCTGGGGGGGTTGGCTCAGAAGGATGGTGGTCCTGAGGTCACAGGGGACAGGGATGCGCAGGGCCCGCTGGGTGTTTCACGTAGTGTAAAAACCCCCATCCTAGTGATCATGTGAGCTTGGTCCTGATGCAGGTTAGTTAATAACTGAGGCCGGGTTAGTTCGTGCAGTGGGCTGGCTGAGTGAGCTGTTTGGTTGGTTGATTTGAATTTGTGCTGAAATGAGGCCGAGATTGAGAGGGCCCTTCAGAAGAGCACTGTCTTGTGTTACTCTCACCCTGAAGAAGGAGGGCCGCTGGCAAATGACAGGGAGACCCACAGTGACCCCGAGGTGCCGACGGTGCCGCCCGGGGGCTTCGTGTCAGCCTGGGCACCTGTGTTAATTGGCTCTTTTACTCCATTAAAACTTCTAAATTTTTAAACAACCAAGACATTATTATAGACAGAACTATAACATTACATTCTGATTATGAATCTTATTTTTTGAAGCACATCTAGTTCACAAAAATTACTTTCAGAAGAGAGGAGAATTGTTTGGAATGCAAAGTTTGTACAAGTTTTCACCCTGATAATTTAGGGATTTAAAATGATCTATTTTATACAGATGCACAGCAGTGTGGGTATTAACTTTGAAAATACAGTTACTGCCTAAGCTGCAAATCACTGTTTCCGCAGCGGCTCCTCTGGCAGGAGACGGGGTCGTAAAAACTCCGGTGAATTGAAGATGTGCGCGCTGTGTGAGAGGGTGGCGTACCTGTGGGCTGGTGGCTGGAGCGCCAGGCTCTCATCGTCGTCTTCCCTTGCACCTGCGCCCTCCAGCCTCCCCATCCCCTCCCATGCGGCTAGCCTCCCCCATCCCCCCATGGTTACCAGCACCCACTCCCGTCTGGGGCGCCCCTCCGCCCATCAGGGTTTCCCATACTTCTGGGATGGCACCCCATCCAGGCAGTGCTGCCATTCCCTCACCTGCACAGCTCAGACAGCTGCAGTCCTGTTCTCTTGGCATCACACATGCTCACAAAGTGCAGATTGGTTGAGGTTAGTTTCCTGCCCAGAGCCATTCCTGGGGTCCCTATTTCTTTTTCTTTTTTCTTTTTATTAGCATATAATGTATTATTTGTTTCAGGGACACAGGTCTGTGATTCATCAGTCTTACACAATTCACAGTGCTCACCATAGCACATACCCTCCCCAATGTCCATCACGCAGCCACCCCATCCCTCCCACCCCCCACCACTCCAGCAACCCTCAGTTTGTTTCCTGAGATTAAGAATTCCTCATATCAGTGAGGTCCTATGATACATGTCTTTCTCTGATTGACTTATAAGTTTCTTTTCTTTTTTTTTTTTTAAAGATTTTATTTATTTATTTGAGAGAGAGAGAATGAGAGATAGAGAGCACGAGAGGGAAGAGGGTCAGAGGGAGAAGCAGACTCCCTGCTGAGCAGGGAGCCCGACGCGGGACTTGATCCCAGGCCTCCAGGATCATGACCTGAGCCGAAGGCAGTCGCTTAACCAACTGAGCCACCCAGGCACCCTCTCTGATTGCCTTAGTTCACTCAGCATAACATCCTCCAGTTCCATCCACGTCATTGCAAATGGCAAGATCTCATTCCTTTTGATGGCTGCATAATATTCCATTGTGTATATATACCACATCTTCTTTATCCATTCATCTGTCGATGGACGTCTTGGCTCTTTCCACAGTTTGGCTGTTGTGGACATTGCTGCTATAAACATTGGGGTGCACGTACCCCTTCGGATCCCTACATTTGTATCTTTGTGATAAATACCCAATAGTTCTCTGTAGAGTTTTGTACACCTTTTGTTTGGTTTATTTTTAGGTAGTTAGATTTTGTTGATGCTGTTTCATTTGTTACCTCTTAAAATTTCATTTTCTATTTATTGCCATATAAAAATATAGTTGCAGTGAAGCCTTTTATTCCCAAATTGGTTTCCCATTAAAAATATTAAATGCATACTTTGCATTTTAATTACAGATCCCAGTCAGATGTTGAGCACTGTCATCTCAAGAATTTACCCTGTCTTGGGGCGCCTGGGGGGCTCAGTCAGTCAAGTGACCGCCTCTTGATTTTGGCTCAGGTCATGATCTCAGGTTGTCCCGTTTAACATTCTCTCTCTCTGCCCCACCCCTCTAAGAAAAAATATTTACCCTGTTTGGCCAGCTGATAGTTTCTTAAATGAGAAACTTGGTGACTTGTAGCACAAGACTTCACTGCTGTTGGTCAGGTGCTGAGGCCGCCTCAGGGCCCTGGGGAAGCTATTTCCTGTCTGTGTGAGGGAGGCAGATGGTGGGTCCCTGATGTGTAGGTGCAGAGGCTCACAGAAACACTGGAAAAGAAAGCACAGTGACTTGTCAGTTTGGGCTGCTGATGTGCAAGACCATAGTGCAGGATGACCCTGAATACGTCGGTCCCGCCATTTTTATTCCAACTCCGTACACTCCCATGTGTGTTCGGAGCAATGGGGTGTCGCTTTGAAGATGCTTGCCAAAGTCCAGATCTTACTTTTCACTCATGGAATCGGCCAGGCCAGAGCCAGCTCCTTAGTAGTTGTGGGCGCAGCCTGCCCCTGACCGTCCTGACCGGTCCTGAGTCACTCTTCTGCCCCTACCCCACTCACGGGCTCTGTGTGGACAGGCTGTGAAATTCACTTCTGTCTTCTTCCTCCACTGTTGAGATGGTGATGTGTGTGACCAGTGGCTGAGGGGCCGGAGCCGACATGACCTCCTGTTGGAGAAAGCTGTTCCAATGATTGGATTTCAAAAGGGGGAAAGATCTGCAGCCTCCAAGTGAGCTATTCTGTAACAGTGTTTTTGCTTGGATTGAAAGAAATGAGACCAAATGAGAAGTAGATACTTCATCATGACATTAGAACAAGAATGATGGTGGTTGGCTGCCGTGAGCGGTTCTCCTGTTCCAGCTGTGGGCCAGACTGCAGAGGTTCCAGGGCCGCATCCCAGGCCGGCAGCCTGAGTCGTTCATGCAGAGGGCTCACCGTGGAGAGGGTGCCTTTCAGCCAGAGACCCCAGCGGGCCCAGATGCATCTCGCCTTGAAAGAGCTTCCAAGGGCCACACTGGGCGGTGCGTGGGGCCAGCGGCCTGGCGGTGCTGAGTTGGCCTGGCTGAGAGGCGAGGCTCTGCCCGCGTGCCCGCCAGTACTCCGTGTGTCTCTCCTGCCCACAGTCCGTCACTAGTTGTGCATCTAGAGAGAAAACAAAGATGGCGAATTTGCACACAGGCCAGATGACATCTTGGCACTTCACGCGGACGTTGTGCACGCAGCCCTGTGCACGTGGACCATTCTCGTGGAGTGGGGCCCCAGGATGAAGCGTGAGCCCCTGAGCTCTGGGAAGACACGTGAGCTAAAGCCTGCCTGAGGCCTGTTGTCGTCGTGACAGGCAGGTGGGAAGATGGGGTGTGCCGCCGTGGATTATAGGTCCTTAAAAATAGTCTGGGAAGAATTAATTCGTTTAAATTCTAGTCATTATGGTGCCATTTCCTACCATCATGCCATACTTATTTTGAAAGGAAATTGAAGAAAAATTAGCTTACCTGCGGTGGATCATTGTTTAAGAGAAATCTGATGACCAACACTCACTTCAGGCAATTCACAGCAGCTTCTTCTATAGTTTAAAATGCTCTTCATGTAAGTTATAGGATTATCCTTTGGGAGGAATATGTGTCTCACCTTGCTGTTTTCTTGAGAGCATTGTTTTGTAAGGACAGTTAATCATCCGTCAAGTATCAAGGCTCTGAGAGATGCTGAAGGACACAGAGGAGTGTAGAGTGCATCTCTGGGAGTCCTTCAGGACTGCATTTCCACGTGCCCCCACCCTGGCTCTTCGAGGACACCTTCCTGCCCGACCCAGAACCTCAGGGCTCCACACACACCGCCCCGTCCCTGCTTGGAACTCGGTGGAACCCACTTAAGAGTGTGGGAAGGAAGGCTTGAGGTAGAACAGGCAGGTACCGTGGGGTTATTTGTCCTTTGATGACTTTGCTGGATAAAAGACTTGCCTTTGTTGACTGTTTACTTTCTTGGTCGTTGGTTTTGGTCAGTCGTTTGATTTAGTCTGTTCTGCTTTCCCCAAAGTAGTTGGTGCCATGTCAGCAAGTTTTAGCACATTTAGATAAAAACAGTGGAGAAAAACATTTTGATAAGCAAAATTTGACCAGTCTTTATTTTATGGACCTTGTGGAAGTATGTGTAGTTAAAGGGAAGTGCTACCAGAGATCTGATTATGGGGATGAGTAGTCCCAGGGAGCATCCACAGCTGGGCTGTGTCTGGCCCAGGAGGCCAGACTGGAGGAGGAGACCGAAGCTCCCGGGAGGTCAGCCACAAGTGCTGACCTCTGATGGAGTTAGGAAGATCCACCAACGGGAATCACGCAGCAGCCCTTGGGGAAGGCCGTTGGGTGGGAAATGGCTAAGGTCATCAGAGGTCTGAAATTAATCAGACCAGAAATGAAAACTCTTTTATGTTAATTATTAGTGTGGAATTACTCTTGTTAAAGTAAATCAGTTACTTATGCATTTATGTTTTGTTTGCCTGGAGCACTTTTGCCTGCATTTTTTTTCATGTAGAATGTAGCCTGACGGACTCCAGTATTGAACTAGCTCACGGTGGGTCCGTCCCCCAGTCAAAATGCACAGCCTCTCGGAAATCATACTGCCCCTTGTCTCCTCACATCTGGCCTGGGTGCTGTGTCATATTTTTGAGCACCAAGGCTTGATAGACGACGACCTCTGAGATTCTGAGACTCTTCTCAGATCGCCGAGGAGCTGCAACCCCATACCCTCTTTGTGATCCGTGCCGTGTGTTCTCCGGGAGCAGCTGAGGTGCCGAGGAGCTTTCAGTGCAGACCCACTCGGCCATGGCTGTTCCCGGCTTCAGCCATAAACAGCCCTCATCCAGAGTGAGAACCTGTTGAGTGAACCTGATTTCTTACATAGGATACCAAAAGCACAAACAATAAAAGAAAAACTAATGTAGCTCCCCATTCATATCTCTCAGGTCACCTCCTCACCTGGTGTCCACCCAGCACCAGGCCTCCTGGTACTTATCAAATCTTTAAAAATATCGGTGGAATGAATAAATAAACAGATGAAGGGATGTAGGGAATCTGAGAATGGGGACTGTTTGCCAGGTTTCTCAAAAGCCCTGAACTCTATGTTCAGGTCTGCATGGGGTCAGTCATGGGCTAGATGTTGCTGGAACCACAGTGTATGGAGACCAAGGACAGAGCCCCTGCTCCTCAAGAGTCCCAGAGCAGGTAGAGCACTGGTCCCCGTAGCCTGAGGTCAACCTAGACAGCACAGTACGCTGGGAAATGGGGTCCGGGAGAAAACGATCAAGAAAGAATTCTTGAGATGTGTTTAGCTCAAAAAGGGTAGTTTTATTAAAGCACGGGGGTAGGACCCGAGGGTAGAAAGAGCTGCACTGGGGTCATGAGGAGACACTGATCCTATACTTTCAAGTTAGGGGGTGTAATGGATACTGCTAAGTCTCCAAGGAATTTGGAAGCAAGGTTTCCAGGACTCCGAGGGGCTAGCTGCGGTTAGGAAAACGTCACTTACTCCCGCCCAGTAAAACCTTAGTCGTGAGACCCTCCAGAGGTGTATCAACGGTCATATGCTTGGGGGATGATGGCTAACACATATTGTGGGGGCGCAGAGATAAAGGAAGTTTCCAAGGGGATTTTTACAGGATCCTGGAGGTCAGGCTAATGTCAAACTAAGGCTGTCTTCTGCCTCCAGCAAGTGTGAACATTGGGGCACTTAAAATCCCAGGGGAAGGTCACGCTGCCTGTCTCAAGGACTTGTCGATGGGCTGTGAACTGTAAGGAAGTTTGATTTTTCTTTTCTCTATTTCTTTTGCCTTTGTGTTCCACAGCAAGTACCAGAGGCCTGAGGGACAGCCCGTGGGGGGACACGTGCGTTGTCTTGACAGGAGCGCCGGATCCGCAGGTGTCTACATGGGTCACAACTTACTAAGCTGCACGCTTCGTGTGTGGTTTATTGTATCAATGCTGTGAAAGAATTTTTCAAGGAAAAAAGGAACAAACTATGATAAAGGAGGCTGAGAGCAGAACCAGGAAGGACGGGCTGCTGCTGAAGAGACCTGGATCACAGGCTCCGGTCTGGCCCTTCCTGCCTTATGACCCGGGAGGGCGACCCTGATCTCCCTAAGCCAGTTTTGCACCAGTGAAATGAGAAGCACACTCACCACCCGGCTTTCCTGAAGGTCAGTGACAGGAGCAGAGCCCGGGCTGACAGTAAGCAGGGACGACTCGGGAGTGATTTGGGGGACAGCGAGCCTGAGCACACATCCCACAACAGCTCTTTCCAGAGACTCCAGGCCGCGGCCTCCTCCCCCAACCTCGGTGACGCCTCTGTTCTACCTTAACCCCCCAAACACTTGCCTGCCCTAGGACGCAGGTGCACACAGTCTGGAAGTTAGCGCACCGCGAGCCCCGGGGCCCCTGCGCCTGGGCCACAGGAGGGCTGTCCCCACCTGAGCCCGCGTTCTCCCGTGTTCTGCGCCCAGGGTTGAGTCCTGGGGGCGGCCCCCACTGCGCCCGCTCGCCGGCTCCCCACCCCAGCCCAGGCCGCACAGCCCTTCGCCCAGCCCCGAGCACCCCAGTGCAGAGAGAGCCCGAAGCGGGTGCACAGGGGGCGTTGGCAGGACCGGGGAACTCCGCGGGACCAGGACCGCAGACCCCAGGGGCGCCCGCGGCTTCCCAGTCTCCTGGCTCCCAGCACACCGGTCCCAGGAAGCTCCGGACCTCCCGTTGCACCCTGCGGATGGGCGCGCCCCCTGCAGGCCCTCGGGCGCGCTGCTCGTCGTCCCTGCCGCGGCCCCTCCTGCCAGGGGACCCGGGGACCTCCCGTCAGCGGCCTGACTCTGGGGCAGTTCAGCCATGGCCCCGGGTCCCGCGGAGACCTCCTCCCGTACCCTTGGCGCTGCCTGCACCCCAGCCCCTCCGCGACCTTGCGACCTTGCGACCTTGCGCCCCGGCTTCCCGGGGTCGGACTGGGACGGCTCCGGGGAACCCGACTCCCCAACGCCCGACTGAGCGAGGGGAGCGAGAACCAGGGTCCGGAGAGGAAATCTCTGGGTGCCTGAGGACCCCGCCGGGTGGAGAGACGGGGTTTCCGGGACCTGCCCGTGAGCACCAGCCTGGGTCCCCAGTCCCGCGCCCCACGCCGGGTCCCCTGCTTGGCCAGCCCAACGTCCGGACGGAACCCGGGCCCGGATAGATCCGCGCGCCCCGCCCGGAGCAGCAGGAGGCCCTGGCAGCCTGGCCATCCCGCCCAAGGTGGAGCACCTCATTCACCGCCTTGACCCCGGGGCCCCTTCGCCCCCTGCTGGAAGCTGGCTGAGCGCTCCTTGGTGCCACCAGGGCTTTGCCCTAGGATGGCTGGGCCGCCACACTGTGTCCCCGCCAGGGGGGCTGGAAGGGACATTCTGAGGGCCGGCGGGATGCCTGCGATCGCCCCCTCCTCTCCAGCTAGTACATGGCCGGCCACGTGGCAGAGGTTTCTTTCTAGTCAGCAGGGCACCTGCGGTAGGTGCTAGGGTGCTCCTCCTTCCACGGGTGAGCAAGCTGAGACTCAGGGAGGGAAGCACCCCTGAGGGTGGACTCACCTGCCCTCCTGCCTCGCTCAGTCCTGGAATTCCTATTCCTTACTATCCCCCCCCCCCCCCACTCAGTTCACCCAGGTTCTTTCCGCTCAGAATGTCACCTCCCCTCCACTCCATCAGGGAGCAGTGTCCCCCAGAAGCCCAGTATCCTCGGCTCGATGCTCCTCTTGCTCACTCTTAGGGTCCTCCATCAGCCCCTCACCCCTTCCCGTCTCCAGGCAGATGATGACATTTCCCCTGGCTTTGGCCCCGCTGACCTCAGGGTGGCACATCTCTAAAGCGCTCAGATTCTGTAGAGACACCTGCACACAGCCTCAGCTGATCTGCGCTGTGTCCTCAGCCCCACCCCACCTTCCCAGGCTCCGAGGTTAGAAGGGGAAATACAAATGCAGCCCTCCAGCGCTGGCTCACGGGGGAAGCTGGGACACCACCAACATGACTCAGACGCAGTGGGACAGGCTCGCTGGTCATCTGGAGGGTGTGGTGGCAAGCAGAAGCTGAGGACACTGTGCTCCAAGACGGATGGCCACCTTGCACACACCAGCCCAGGCTCGAGAAGACTGCTGAAGAGCTCGCTCAGCGTGGACACCTCAGAGGGAATTAAAGGGCATTCCGCACCCGTGTCTCAGACGAGGATTTAAGAAGAGTCCACTACAATGAGGGCTCTTAGACGAGACGCTAAAATATCTGGACGACACCCAAGAGTGATCCCAGACCTGGAAACAAAGACCCCAAAGTCTCATTGCACGAGGAATAAACAATGGAGTTTTCATCAGAATTGTGCTGAGCTGAACAGCGGTGCCCAGTGGCTGCCGGAGGCGGCCACAGGAGTGCCGCTCCCGTCCACCCGAAGGCTCACAAGCCAGGGCTGGTTCTTCTGAGGCTGGGATTGAGACTGCCGCTTCCTCTGCCCCAGCACCTGGTGGTTTGCTGGTGGCCATGGGTGCTCCTCGAGGGCTGGTGCGTCCCCCAAAACTGCCCCCATCTCTGCAGGCCATCCTCCCTGTGTGCCCGTCTGGCCCTTCCTGAGCAGGTGAGAGATCCCAGAACACAACACACAAGATCGGGGAAGAGTGTCTGGAGAGAGTGCAAAACGACGGCAGGTCTGACTCACGCCGGGTGGAGCAGGAGGGGTCAGGGAAGGCTTGTCGGAGGAAGGGACATTCGGAAGAGAGCTGAAGCACAGAGGTAGTTAGGGAAGTTGGGTGGGCTTCCGCGGAAGAGGAGACCACTTGTGAAAAACCCCAGAGTGCTGGAAGCAGAGGGAAGGGTGAGGGGGGGAGAGCACAGGCCGTGGAGGGAGGTTCAGTCCGAGGACAGGGAGCCCCGGGCAGGCTCGGGGCCTGAGCTTGGAGCCCAGGACCCCCAAACGGAAATGCCACGTGGGGGGCTGGAGTTCAGAGGACAGAGAGATGTGGGAGCCGGACTCGTGGAGTCACCAGTATGTAGTTGGCGATGCAATTCGCTGGTGCAGTTAGGGCCACCTGAGGAGAACCCAGTAGAATGGCATCAGTCAGCTACTGCCACGTAAGGACCACCCACAGGATCTCTGTGCTATGAACCGACACGAATGTACTTAGCTTCCTGTCTGGGCAGCATGGGGTCAGGTGGCGCAGGCCGGCCCTGCTGGGCGGCGGGGGTCTCCGCAGCTTGCGCCCGCCTTGGGGGGTGGCTGTCCGTGATTGGTTCGTGCCGGCTCTGCTGCCATTGTCCCCCTCGCACCGAGGGCGGCCACGTCCTGCTCGTCTCACGGCCACGCCGAGGCCACAGCAGGCGAGGCCACAGCAGGCTGGGAGGAAGGGCTCAGCACAGGGTCTGTCGAGGGTCACAGCCCTGGGCACGCACAGGAGCCCAGGCTGAACCCAGCTCTGTGTCCTCACACAAGGGCTGCACCCAGGCCTTGCGTGGGGTGTGGGTGGGGTGGGGTGTGAGGGTGTCACTGTATAGATGGGGCATGGGGGGGGTCAGCATTGAACAGCTGGGGGAGGGGCCCTCGCGGCTGGGGCTCTTGTCTGAGGAGGAAGTTGGGTGAGGGGACCCCGGCCATGGTGACCTCACTTCCCTGACAACAGAGCCCATCAGAATTTGGAACCCAGGTAACCAGGAACCCACATTCCAGAGACAGCCCCCGGCCCACCTCATTACTTTAGAGATAGTCAAACCAACATGTTCGCATGCTGTGTTCCAAGATCCGGAGGTTGCCGACAGAAGAAAGCGCGCCCAGCAAATGCTGTCTCAAGATGTCCTTTTAGGGCTCCCCACCGCCTCTGGCCGTTTGGTCGGAAAGACCACAAGGTGACACCAGGAGCCCCAGAGCCGGCCACCCAGCCCCACAGGGTCTAATCCACCTGTGCAGCCCCAGGTCCCCACCCGTGTGTGTGTGTGTGTGTGTGTGTGTGTGTGTGTGTGTGTGTGTGTGTGTGAAGAGGGGTCATGTAGGGTGGGCCAACCCCATTCAAGAGCAGGCTGATGAGGGGTCAGATACCCAGTGGGCAGGTCTTGTTCAAGGTCAAGGGTGGCTGGGTGGGACGGGGTGTGTGCGGATGCGAGCTTCTGCCCTGGGTTTATCCCAATTGCCCTGGAGCGGGGGTCACTGTACCGCGTGCAGGGCTGGGCACGCACAGGTGTGTCTGATCTGGGAGCAGGAGGGGGACAGGGCAGGGGGACAGGGAGGCTGGCTGGGCAGGGCTGTGATGCCTCTGGGCCGGCTACCCGTCCCTGTCTTTGCAGACCACGGATGAAATCGGGAGGAGGCTGGCGGACAGCCGTGACGTTTCCGCGACCTGGGGCGTGACCCCACAGGGGTCCCCAGGAGCAGGTGCTGGGGATTGCGGGGGAAGGCCTCCGACACCACCCAGACCACTGTCCCTGGTGGTCATTGAGTGGATTGTGCTCCAGGAATGGAGCCCACGGAGACCGAGCTCGAGGCTGAGAAGGCTGGGGCGGGGTGCCTGTGGGTGTGTGGGGACGGGTCGGGGCCGGCCCCACAGGGAGGAGCCCCGAGAGGCTGGTGTGGGGCCAGGAGCAAAGACTGTGTGCAGAGCACCCAGCGGGTGGACTGCAGTCGGGGAGACGTCCCGGGGAGGGCTCCTTCCTGGCTGCAGCTTCTCTGGGAGGCTCTGGGCTGGGCTCTGTCTTGCAAATACCCACGGAGAGCAGGCACGGGGGTGAGCTTTCCTCCTCTCACAGATGTTCCACGACCTAAGGAGCTAGAGCCGGCTCCAACTCCATCAGCAGCTCTCCAGGGAGGGGTGGTGCCTGCAGAGACTTCAGCAGGAGCCCAGGAGCCGGCAGTTGACCCGGCACCTGCCCACGGAGAGCCTGACGCCGACCAGGAAGGGCCTGCTCGAGAACCTGTGCCCGGAGAGCCTGCCCCTGTTCCTGCCACTGTTCCTGCCGGAGCCAGGGCCCCTGTGCCTGCCCCGAACTGTGGCCCTGCTCCTTGCCCAGACCCCGCTCCTGCCCTGGATCCTGACCCATCCCTACCCCTGCCAGTGCCCCTGTCCCTGCCCCTGACCCAGATACTGCCTTGGTTCCTCTATGTGCCATTGCTGCAGACCCTGTCCCTCCCCTTGCACCTGCCCCTTCCCCTTCCCCTGCTTGTGCTCCTGTTCTGGCCCCTGACCCAAGTCCTGCCCCTTCCCCTGCCCATGCCTGTGTCCCTGTTTTCGCCTCTGACCCAAATCTTGCTCCCACTCATGTCCCTGCCCCTGCCCGTGCCCCTGCAGCTGCCACTTCCCCAGCACCTGCCTGTGCACCTGTTCTTGCCCCTGCTCCGGATCCTGACCCAGCCCCTGGCCTGGATCCTGCCCCTTCCCCTGCCCCTGCCTGTATTCCTGTTCTTGCCCCTGTCCCGGCTTCTGCCCCTGCAACTGTCCATTGCCCTGCCCCTCCCTCTGCTCCGGTGCTTGCCTCTGACCCAGCTCCTTCCCCTTTCCCTACCCGTTTCCCTGCCCCTGCATGTGCACCCATTCCTGCCCATGACCCACCTCCTGCCCCTGCACCTGTCCGTTCCTCTACCTGTGTCCCTGTCCGTGCCCCTGCCAGAGCCAATGCCCTTTCCCCTGCCTGGGTCCCTGCTCCTGCCCCTGCCCCTGCCAGAGCCGATGCCCCTTCCCCTGCCTGGGTCCCTGCTCCTGCCCCTGCCCCTGCCAGAGCCGATGCCCCTTCCCCTGCTTTCCAGGGCCGCGGGCCCTTCCCTTGGCCCTGCCTGTGCTCCTGTACTTGCCCATCACCCAGCTCCTACTGTGCATCCGGCCCCTGTCCCTGCTCTTGCATCTGGCCCTGCCCATCCTCCTGTTCCTGCAGGGCTCCCAGAACCACAGCCAGAGCCCACATCCTCGTGGGGAGAGCCGCTTGTACAATTACCCTTGTTTCCATCACCCGACCCTGATGCCCCGCCAGATTGTTTCATCCCCTCCCACTGTGTTCTTTCTCTCTGGTACATATTAACTGTTATATTATCTTTCCTTATCCTCTACGCTGTTTATTATTTATTTTAAATAAAATTAATTGTTTTCTGTTGGACAAGTCTGGAGCATTAATTATATTCTCAATGCTGTGCCACCGCACCCCAGAACATTGCTGCACAATATCTGCTTCCGCAAAGGACACCCTGAACCAGAAGGCCTCCCTGCCCATTTCTCCCCGAGCCCAGCCCCTGGCGACCCCTAAGCTGCTTTCTCTCTCTGTTCCTTTCCTGGGTGTTTCCTGTACGTGGAATCACGCAATAGGGGCTTTTGCGTCTGCCCCCCTATTTTCAAAGGGAACTCGTTTCCTTCTGTATTTATTGGACAGAGAATTTCCCTTATTCGATATTGAAATGCCTGGGGGTTACAGATCAGACGTAATCAGAGAGGCCACTTTAGGAATTATGGGCACAATCTTGGGGCCGAGACCCCTGTTCCTGGTGGGACACCTCAGCCTGACCCCAGACAGGACAGGGCTGGTTCCTCCTGTGGCCCACACAGAAACCAGGGAAATGCAGAAAGCTGGAAGACACACCCCAAAGGGCAATGCATTGCTCACAACCCCAGGCCAGAGAAAGGTTTCAGCGGACTCTGGTCCAAACCACGCTCCAAGTCACTGGGTTCCACAGGGAGAGACCACACGCATGCAAGTCCAAGTGGGGACAGGCACGGGGGGAGTCAGAGAAGCGGAGCTACCAGGGAAGGACTCTGGCAAAACAAAAAACTCTATGGAGGCAGCGCTGGTCACCCTCAGACCGGCAGGTGTCTGGTCTGGGGACCAGCAGCCCTGGGGAGAACGTGAGGAAGCGGAGGTCCCCTGGAGGAAAGGGTGACGGCACCCCTGTCTGGGAGGACAGTGCGCAGCACCCATCCCAGCCTGCAGGTGCACCCATCACCTACTGTGGACAGCTCAATCCCAGCTTGTGGAGGGAAGACCCGTGTCCATAATCCCCTATTTGCAACAGAATCCATAAAGGGGAGTTTGTGGGTCAACACGTATACAGTGTTTAAGGTACAAGTCTCGAATTCCAACATCCATGGTCTGCTTGTCCACCTTGAGCCTTGTTTGGGAAGCAGGGGTGGGGACGCCCGGGGCTGTGACCTGTGGGAGGGGTGGGGAGGGGGAGCTCTGAATGGAGTGACCAAAGCACACGGGGTGACCTGCCCAGGAGGGACTCTCTCGGGCCCCAGCCCCTCTCCTGACCTCGCGCACGATGGCGAGGGTGTGATGATGAAGGTGCTGGCCCTTGGCTGGCCAGTTCCGTAGCTGGTGTCGGAGCTGCTCAGGCTCCACACTGGGCTCTGATCCCAGAGCTGGCGCGAGAGCTGAAGCTGCAGCTGCCCCAGTCTCGGGAGCTGCGGCTCGCATCGCTGTTGGACCTGGCTCGAGCTCTGGGGCAGGTGCTAGAGCTGAATCCCCCTCCAGAGATGATCTAGATCCGGTTCCGCACTTGGATAAGGCTCTTGAACCCACGAACGGCTTTCCTCCCCTGCCCATTTCATGGATGACAAAACTCGGGGCAGTGACGGGACCGGCTACCTGGGGGTAATGGCTACGGGGGGATTCAGCCCAAGGATCCTGCATGACCTTCACCTCGTGCCTCATACAGGTCGGTCCTGAGCTGCCCGAAAGGGGGAAGGGCCTGAACCGCTGCTCCCGGCACCTGATCCCACCTGATCAGAGACTCTCGCCAGGGACGTGAAGTCCTCGTTTGACCTCTGCTCCGGCCAGCCCCACGTGAGCAGGGACCGTGCTTCCTCACCGCTGGGTCCCCAACCCCAGAACAGTGCCTGGTAGTGGTATCAGTTCACATTGTAGTGAATCACAGGGATCCCCCAGCAGCCCCTTGATGTGGGGGATGTTGCTTACAGAAGAGAGATCTGGGCCACAGACTTGTGTTCACTCTTTCATCCACTCGTGCAGCATCCCCACCTGTGTCTGTTTGCTGGAATTCAGAGGGGACCCCCAGACACCCTCCCTGCCCTCGGAGCTCCCAGCCCAACCAGTAGGTCAGCATCTCACCTACAGTCCGCAAGGGGGCGATACAGACCTAGAGCATCTCTAGCACCAGACCTTGCAGGAGGCATGGGGCTGGGCCCGCCCTGGTGGCAGCTAAGATCTAGAACCATCTGACGCACTAGAACCTGCCCCAGTGCTGACTCGAGCCAGCCGTGGAAGCAGCTCGAGAGCCTGAGCCAGTGCCCCCACATACTAGAGCCCGTCCAGCTCCGACCCGATAATACTGGTATTATCAAAATCATTCTGTAGACAGAACCCGAGAGAAATAGTATGCTTGTATATACCCCACCCACTACCATACCGTACAACACTAGTAAAAAACAAGAACCACTAATCAATCACCAATTACATAGGATATGATCTGCACTATCTTCACAACTGATAAAGGCTAAAATATGTTTAATTCTAGCTTTGTTAACATAGGTATCCTTCTTGAAATGATCCTAAATATCTTCCTAGCTCTGGGGAAAATCTGAAAGAAGCCCAGAGCTGATATATTTAATGTCATTCAAACCCAAACTACTTATTCCCAACAAAACAATAAATTGTGAGAAGTTGATGGACAAAGCAAAAGGGTAGAAACCCTATATATGTATATCCTTTCAGCTCCCTGATGAGGTACATTCATAAAAAGCAGTCTCAAAGCATGTAACTCCTATCAGGTATCAAATCTGCCTAATTTCTATAAAATTTATTTACAGCAATCCAATAATTCCCAGTATTTCAACAAATATTGATAATCCCTTATTATCAACAGGTTGAACACTCACAGCAAAATAAAATAGTAAAATAAGAATAAATACCAACACACAAATAAATAAGTACAAAAGCTGACCGACCTAGGAGAAAAGGGTGGGGTGACCCACTTCAGCAGGCCACCACTGAGGGCCTCCCCCAGGAGATGACCCTTGAGTCCTAAATGGGAAAGACTGGGCAGATGGACAGCACCGGTACAGGCAGCGGACTGGGCTAAATTAATCCAAGACAGGCTCTGAGCCTACAGTAGGCAGGGGCCCTATCTTTGTGGGTCATGATATCAAGCTTCTTTCCCATCAATATTCTCACCATTTCTACCATTTGGATCACAATCCAGTTTTTACTTTTCTTAAGGTCTAGCCCATACAAAAAGATTTCCTCTTACGATGCAAACTATCCATTAGTGACTTACCACCATGGGTCTGTCTTCATGTGAGTGAGTGACAATGAATGGCACACCGATATTTGTGTTAAATGCTTGTGTGCCTCATCCCCTTGATTCTACAACAATCCAATGTAAAACAGACTGTTATCACCCCCATCTTATAATATGCCAAGAAACAAGGGTTTGGCAAAGAAAAGTTATCTTCCTTTTAAAGCCTATACTCTTAAACACTCTGAGCTGATGGGGACCTAAATATGAGTCAAACACAGTCCCTGACCTCAAACAGCTTACGTTCTAGTGTCCAGGAAAAACAGAATGAACTCAAAAAAATAATTATAGGGTGAAAATAACTGTCATAACTGAAGCAAAAATAAAATGTTACAAAAGTTCAGAGGAAGAAAGACCCCCAAATTCTAGGTGGGAAGAAAAAAGTTTTGGCGAGTGTTTTTGATAATAGTAGCCTCTTAGCTGATAGCTTAGCTTACTAAAAAGGGGAAAGGCATTTGGATCAGAAAACACTGTAAGCAAAACACAGAGATGAAGAGGTATGAAGTACACTCAGCAATAAAGCGGTTCGAGTATTCTGGAGCTTATGGCAGAACAAAACAGTGGTCCAGAGCCCAGGGTCTGTAACCAGTCTCTGGGTTCAAATCCCACCCCATCATGACTGATCTGTAATCTCGTACAAGTGACTTAATCTCCCTGAACTACAGTTAATTCAGCCATAAAATAAGACCACCACCTAACTTATGGGTTTGTTAACACAATTAAATGAAATGTGTGTAAAATATAGTACTTATCACAAACATAGAGCCTACACTGAATTGAGTATCATTAATATTGGATGTTAGGAACAAGAAAAGAGGTGAAGATAATTAAAGTTTCGAGAATAATGTTAATAAAGAGACAAGTTTAGGACAAAAATCAGCTTTGGGAAGGGCACTAAGTAAGTAGTTTGGTTTTCTATAAGCTGAGCTTTCAGCTCCGTTGAGTATTCGGGTATAGCATTTACAATGTGGTGTAGTTTGTTTTCGGTGCCTTTTGCTCCCTAGAGCTACACATTTAGAAGTGTAATGAAAGTGGCAGAGGTGGTAAGGAGAACAGAGCAGAGCAACTTTAGACCAAGGACAGAACTTGGAACATTTGCCTATCTTAGGGGGCTAGGAAATAAAAACGGAAAAGGAGACCAAAAAACAAAAAGAAAAGCTCTGCCAGAGAATCAGGAAAAAATTAATGCAGTGTCATGAAACCTCTTCAACAGGGAAGTGAATTTCAAGATTTGATAGCATGTTTTGAGTGTGTATACATTTATGTAGCAAGTTAAATAATCCAATTTTATTTTTTTAAAAGACAGGAAAAAATTATTTGTCACTTATTTTTTTAAATCTTTCAAAATTAAGCAAGCATTACTAAAGGAATGTCTACTACAATATTTCCTCAAATTTTTTCTGATTAATCACCTCAATAGGAAAGACAAACATATAACCAAAATAATTTAATAGGTACTAACAAAGGGGAATATGAAAAGCGCAGAGAAAGGAGCTTGATTATCTCAACTTAAAGAAGAGGTGAGGCAAGGTTCAAGAGTAGGCAGTGGGTGCAGCAACATCAGAGCCAGGCCTTGAGGAGGCGGTCGGGCGGCTGGAGCAGGCAGGGGGCACTGACAGGAGAAAGCCCCGGACACGCCTGCTAAGTGAAAGCACGCGGCCCGTTGGGAGCACAGCCCATTCGCAGCGACCGTGCAGTCCGAGCCGCGGGGGCAGGAGCACAGGCTGGAGGTCAGCGGACGAGGGAAGAGGCTGTGAGTCATTCAGACCTGAGTCTGTAGGCAGTGAGGACCCATGAAAAGAATGTAAATGGCAAGTTCCTTAAATGCAGCTAAGAATTACTACCAACTGAAAATCAAAAATGAATATATGGCAACTCTGAGATTCAAGTGAAAAGTATAATCAAAATGTAACATGCAGACAACTTCTCAGAGACATAACTGCTCTGTAAATCAAGGAATATATGTGGTAAATTTTGAAACATAACAGAGTTACTACTGATACAACAGACACCTAAAATACCTGTATTTGTAAATTTTGTCTTAAAATTTGCTAGAAGAATTTCTACCTGAGTGTCTATAGTTAGTATTTTAAAAGCAAAAACAAATTTGTTTCCAAAGATGAAAAAGATTAAAATAAAAGCAACAATAACAAGGAGGTCACAAGCCCACAGAAATACACTAATGTTTCTGATTGCTAATTCACAACCTAAAAGATGTTCAAATGTAAACACACTTAACAAACAAGATGACACACTTACTGTTGGCTTCACCAGCAACTGACCCATCACTGTGAACATGCGGGAAAGGCCAACAGGGGTACACACTGCAGGAGAGGTCACAGAGAGGAGGCTGATAAATGGCTAGTGCAAAATACAGAACAGACTCCAAGACGATCGTTGTAAGAAAAGTCTTGCTTCAAATTTAGATTCTCTCAGTGTTTTATCAGAGGAGCCTTCATCAATAAAGAAGCTAGAGAGGATGACAGGTGAAAGATGAAAGATACCCAAAGACTGAAGAAGGCTTAGCACGTGCAAGACTCTAGCAGTTGAATAATAGTATTTTCACTTAAAAAATTAAAAAAAAAAAACTAAAGAACAGATTAAAATTTCAAGTACTGATGGAGTTGAGAACCAAACAACTAT
Organism: Eumetopias jubatus; assembly: GCF_037043125.1. Taxonomy (NCBI): domain Eukaryota; kingdom Metazoa; phylum Chordata; class Mammalia; order Carnivora; family Otariidae; genus Eumetopias; species Eumetopias jubatus. The sequence continues at coordinate 1,492,017 of NW_028274853.1, forward strand.
TATCTTAACTCCTTTTAACTACATTTATCTGCTTATAATATCCCTGAGATATGCTGTAATGCCTCAGGTAAAACTGAGTACATTTTAACTAAATTAAACCACAAATTCACCACACAGGGTCTATGTTACCACTCAAAAGTAGAATCTAATGCTTCAGTGAGTGTGGGCCTGTGTGTGTGTCTCTCCACAAGAGAGGCTTTCCTTAAAGAACAACACATGAGTATTATTTCATGGCTTCAGTTTATCAAAATTTATCTTAACATAAAAAAAGTTAAGGGCCAATTTTAAAAACATCTCCAAGCTGTTAAGTAATTTCATCAGGAAACCTTAGTATAATTTTCTAGAACAAAGAACTCCATTTTCCCATCAACATTAAGCCAGAAAAATACTTACAGAGAAGTAACAAACATCCCGTCCGAGATATACAGGAATATAAATAGGGTAGGTAGAACTCCCAGAGATCTGTAAAGAAACACAAATATATTTTAGTAAATCCAAAATATTGTACATTAAGATATAGGTTGACTATAATGTTTGATAAACATCATAATTGTCTATTTGAGTCTACTAAACCATATAATTTCTAAATTGTACAATAAAAAGATCTAAAACAGAAAAGGAAATACCCCTTTTGCAAAACCTGTTTGGAGGGAGAAAAAAAGTCTCCATGGAATTTTAAGAACAGAAACCAACTAAGAAACAAAGAAAAATCTTAAAAAGCTGCTTGCTCGTTCTGAATACAGCAAACACAGGAACACTCATTTATGTTCTTAAACCTGTCTAAAGACTTGTGAACTCTGTAAATTAACAACAAGGGCTGACCACACAAAGAATCAATACAACGTTCACGACAGCGAACGTGTAGTCATAGGCCGGTTCAAGGTCCCGGAGAGAAGCCGACTGACCGTACAAAGACTCCATGCTCGCGGCGTCCTTGTCAACGAGCGCGGAGGCCACCCACACCATCCCCAGGATGAGGAGCGCAAGCAGGACAAGCATGACCAGAGTTTCTAAAATTCGGGCTCGGATTCCCTGAAAAAGATAATGGAGATCTAACTGTATTTCATTTCATCTCATGATTAATTAGGCTTCTATCTGTAAGAAAGCACAAAAATTCTTTGGAAAGGGAAGAAATTTCTATTTATAAGGAAGACAGAAAACACTAGCTTTACAGTGTCATGTTTAGACTACCTTTGTTTTACCAAATTATGTAGAATACCATCAAGCTTTAAAAAACCAAAAAAATTCGTCACGAAAACATTTTTCAGAGCAGTGTTTTAAGGGGCGCCTGGGAGGCTCAGCCCGTCAAGTGCCTGCCTGCCGCTCAGGTCATGGATCCAGCCCCACGCGGGGCTCCCTGCTCAGTGGGGACCTGCTTCTCCCTCTCCCTCCCGCTTGTACTCTCTCTTGCTATCTCTGTCACCGCCTCTCTCTCTCTCAGATAAATAAAATCTTAAAAGAAAAAACAAAAACGGGTTTTAAAACACAGATTGATGAATTTTTGTCTGTGGCTCTAAGCAAGGGCCTCGAGGACGACCACGGTCCGGGGCCAAGCAGCCATGGGAGCGACGGACCCCGCGAGCACACACAGCCCCCAGTCCCCGGGCGCCAGCCACCTGCACCGCTCCCGCAGCCGCGGGTGCAGCCGCCAGCGTCCCCACCCCCTTCCCCCACGCCCACAGGGCCAGCGCCCCCTCCCCCGCTCCCGCCAGCGCCCCCCTCCCCTCTCCCCCCGCCCTGCAGCGGCCAGTGCCCCCTCCCCGACTTCTGCCAGCGACCACCTCCGGCTCCCGAAGCCCGTGTCCCCCCTGCTCCCGCCAGCAGCCCAGGGACTCCCTGAGCAAAGCCCGCAGCAGAAACCAAGGCCAGGCGCAGTGCACGGTTATCGATTATGTACTACACTTCTTTCTTCACATTAGATAAAACCGCCATTACTTCATGTGCCTGGAATATAATAAACCATCTTTCTGCACAATTTTGTTTTAAATATAAAACAAATTCTGACCTCAGGGCCAAACCAGAGGCCAGGCTCCTAAACTTGAAACCTATTGGACAAGCCAAACAAACAAACGAATAAAAACAACTTTCTTATATTCCTGAAAAGTCACCAAATGATTGAATCCATACCTAAATTCAAAGATTCACATTGTCGTTTTATACTATAATGTACATGGAATACAACAAACAAAATTAGAAGTAAATCCATGTCTCTCGATAAAAGAGTTGGAGGGGCCTGCTCTTATAGCCCAGTCTTACACAGGACTGCCCTCGGCCGGTTAAAAGATGTCCCCAGGTGTGGAGTCAGCACACCTTAAGTGTTTCCAGTAGGGAGGTCGGTGGACCAGAGTAAATGACGCTTGTATTTTATTTAACGCATCAGATCTAACAGTAGTTATGACTCAAGTAAGATGAAATATGAACAGTCCCCAAACATACTACTAAAAAACACACTCCAGCTTTCCTAAAGAACTCTCCAAACCCGCACTTTACAACTTTCAAACCACTTAGGATACCAAAACATGACCACCACCCCCCTTTTTTCTTTTTTAAGTAGGCTCCACGCCCAGTGTGGGGCTTGAACTCACAACCCTGAGATGAAGAGTCACAGGCTCTACCAAGTGAGCCAGCCAGGTGGCCCAGACAGCCACCTTTTAATGGTAATTTCTTTTTCCTTCCTTCTCTCTTTCTGAGCAATAGTCTTTTTTTGTAAGCAAGAATCTTCTTATTACACATCAAATATTACGTGGAAAGCTTGTAACAGATAAAAAGAACAGGTGCTTTGATGAGAATGTGTAACACCCTTTCAGCTTGTCTCCTCCTATCTCTGACTGGAGCCCAAATCCTGCCTGCCTCCAACCAGAACTTAGGAATACTAAGGGCTCCCAAAACACCCAACACATGTGCCTTAAGTGTTATGACATATGAGCTAAACACTGCAACCATGTTTGATACAAAACAGTAGTGATCCTTGGAACCATCTGAGACCCACTGTCCCCAAAAAAGTGTTTTAATAATATAATTATTAAACAATTGTAATAACGTAATAAGTATATAACCATTACGATGATATTAAGTGTTGGGGAATCAATCTACCATAAGATTTACACACTTCCTCTGTTATTTTGGTAAGAAATATCTGTTGGCAATTAAATGTATATTTCTTCAAATATGTTATTCTGCTTCGGGAGCTAATGCTCCATGGGCCTCTCTCATTTCTGTGCATCTCAGGCAGGGATAGACCTTGTTCTGGACTTTTTTTTTTTAAGATTTATTTATTTTGGAGAGAGAGCATGCATGCATGCAGGGGGGAGGGGGAGAGGGTGAGGGAAAGAGAATCCCAAGCTGACAAACCACTGAAAGTGGAGCCCAACAAGTGGCTCAATCCCATGACCCTGAGATCATGACCTGAGCTGAAATCAAATTGGATGCTTAACCAACTGAGCCACCCAGGAGCCCCTGGACTATCTTATTAAGGATGTCTGGATAGCAAACAGCCTTGGAAAATAGAGACGCTGTCTCTCTGAAGCAGGTCTGTTTCATACAGAGCAAAGCACAGACAAGTTTGCTTGAAGCCCATTTGTGGGTTCCCCTGAGATTCCTCAGCTATGACTTGAGCCCACTGTAGGAACAGCCTCCACCTGAGCCACACTGCCCCCATGAAGCTGGGGGGTGGGGGTGTTGTCCTGGAGAACAGGAAACTCATGGCTTGCCTGTTCTGAGTAATGAAGTCCTTTGTCTCTGATCCAGGAGTCTCATGTCTACAACTACCATGCAGGAATCTAGCAGACTGTCAGCTTGCAAGTACAGTAAAATCTCAGACCCTCCACAATTCTTGCAGCTTTGGGTGACAAGGGTAGGCAGCTAACATGGCTTTCTAGAGAAGAACAAATAAGGGCCCACAAGGTTGGGTTAGGGGCAATGAGAAAACTCCCAAGATCTAGCAGGGAATGCTCTTACCCAAGCAGTAGGCAAGTGGGAGAAGTATGAGTCCCCCAAGGACCTGACGTGCTAATGCCTGTCAGAGGCTGAGCTACAGGTGGAGCTTGGTCATAGCCCCTTCTCCCAGAGAGTAGGGGTGTTATCATGTTCGTGTAACACCAAGCCCTACAAGGCCAACTAAAAAGACTATGATTACAAGGAACTATTTTTCTTGTAGACTTTGTCCTTTTCTGTATTTTCCAAATTTCATAGAGTGAATGTGCAGGGCTTTAAGTAATAGGAGAACAAATTAATGTTGTTTTGAATTTTTAATTTTTTTCTTAAAAGAACTAACTTCCAAGAGATTGACACTCAGAAAAATAATTTTTAAAATATCCAACTTCAGTTTATGAGACAGTATAGCGAGCTAGTTCAGGACCCCAACTCCAGCAACAGACTGCTTGGGTTCAAAGCCTGGTCCCATCACTGACCAACTGTGTAACACTGTGCAAATTTCTAAACCTCTCTGTGCATCAGTTTATTTCTTCATAAAATAGGTTTATCCCTACCTTATGGGGTCATTATAAGGATCAAATAAGTTAAAATAAGTAACATGCTTAGCATTAGGCTAGGTGTTTAGTAAGCACAGTATAAGGGTTAACTGTAACGGCTCAAATTACTGCCTTTGTTTTTAAATTTTCCAAGGCTTTGTAGTTCACCTATCATTTGTGTTTCTGGATTAAATTTATTTCTCCTAATGCCAGCTTATCAACTTCTTTCCATCTGTCACCTATCATTCACAGACCTGTAAGACAGCACATCCACTAGCCTGACTCCCTCGTCTCTCAGACCCATCCTAAGATCTCAGACTGTGAGACTGCTCCATATTTCTCTGATACCTCCAGTCCTCTAACCTACACTGTGTCTTCATCATTATAACCTCCACTCCCTCAATCCACCCAACTCCTCCAATCAGTCTTGTTTTCACTTGCTTAAACCCTATGTTGAACTGTGTATTTTAATGATAATCCAGTACCAATAATATTCTAATATTCCTGGTCCCTTTGATTTCCACCAGACTACCTTAATTCCACTGGTGGCTCATTCCTTTGAATTCTCAGTCCTGTGAAAGAAATTTACAAAATCTTGAGAAACATGTGCTACTACATTCCAAAGTGGGTCTTTGCTGTTACCTGGCAATACTTATGCTGATCTCTGGCTAACGATTCCCTCAATGATTTTTTAAATGTTTTCCATTCTCCTTGACCCTAAATCTCATCCCCTGCTTTCTAGCAAATTGCAGCTGCCCTTACCTCTTCCTTAGTAGGACATAACTGGGGAGACTGCACATCCCTCAGCTTCCTTCCCCTATCTCTGGTTTCTCTGTCTCCATTCTTTCTTTCATTCTTTATATAAAGGAAAATGCCTCAGATCCCTTTTTTCCATGGCTCAGGCTTAGATGTTCATCCTTTCAACATGCCGGATTAGTGCTTCTCAAACTTCAGCACATGTCAGCATTACCAAGGGGCTTGCCAATCCCTGAGAACCAGCCCAAAGACACTTCAGTCAATTCTGACGAAGCCAGTTCATGTGACGAAGCCAGTCCAGATAGACTGCTCTGTTCTTCCCCTGGGTGATCTCGGCTCCTCACGTAACCAACGGCTCTAAAGTTTCCATCTTTAGTCCAAATCTCACCACTGAGACCAAGATCCATACATCTAAACGGCCACCTCCCCTCAAGTATCTCACAAGTACATAAACAATTCTAAAGTCAAACTCATCACTTTATCCCCTAAACAAGCTCCTTCAGTGTTACATACCCCAATTAATGGCACCATTACCCACTGTTTTTTCCAGATGCTGCAAACATCCTTATCATCCCCCTTGCTGCTGCACCCTCTCTCTCGCTCTCTCGCTCTCTCTCTCTCTCTCACACACACACACACACACCTTGGACTCTGATCTATTCAAACACCAAGTCCTTCTGATTCTACTGTGTCATTACAACTAAATCCATCCGCTTCTCTTTCTGCCACTACATCCAACTCACCTGGACAACTCCCTACTTTGCTAGCTAGTAGTCCAAAATGCAACTCTTAACTCTTTCTGCCTGACCTGTTGCCTACATTGCAGTGGGAATGCAATCTTTGCAAAACACAACTCTGATCGTGTCACTCTTAGTCAGAACTTGCTAACAGAAGTACAGGCCAGCAACAGGGAAACAGGTGCATTAATGCAACAACACATAAACATCAAATCTCATTAGCATCACTTCTAAGAAAATGAGGTGCTATACACATAGATCCTTAAAGCTGGGTCTTACTCTGTCTTCTGCTGTTTAGATGGTAGACAAAATAATTAAAGACAAAACAAATATAGATGAAACAAATTATTTATGATTTAATAGCATACAAAAGTGCTGTCCAAAAGACCCTTCTGTGATGATGGAAATGTTCTGTGTTATCCAATAAGAGAGCAACTAGCCATACGTGTTTATCAAGCACTTAGAATGTCGTTACTATGAATGAAGAGCTGATTTTTAATTTTATGTAATTTTAGTTCTTTTAAATTTATATAGCCACACATGGCTAATGGTTACCATATTGATCAGAGAAGATTATTAACAGCCTGTTGCTAATAAAATCTGATATAAGTACTCTCTGTACTCTCAAGTACTTTCTGGTTATTTTTTTTTAATCCATTTGTTATTCTGTTTTTTTTTTAAGATTTTATTTATTTACTTGAGAGAGAGAGAAAGAGACAGCACAAGAGGGAAGAGGGTCAGAGGGAGAAGCAGACTCCCTGCTGAGCAGGGAGCCCGATGTGGGACTCGATCCCGGGACTCCAGGACCATGACCTGAGCCGAAGGCAGTTGCTTAACCAACTGAGCCACCCAGGCGCCCCTACCTTCTGGTTATTTTTCTAAATTTAACCTTGATATAAAATTATTTGAAAAACAGCTTGGTTAAAGTAACCTCATTTAACATGCTATTGCTCTACTTAGTATTTTCATTAGCATTTATGTCAAAAAGAGGTAATCTACTTTTAATTCAAAAACTGCCCACTTCTGTTTATATTAAGAAAAATTACATTCTCTCATTAAGAAAAAGTTTTTAAAATGCAGCCTACATATGACCCATCTAACACTGATACTAAGGTTCAAGACCCACACACTTATTCCCATACACTGACAAACCAAGTCCTTAAATAAATATCTTTGTGTTAAAAAAAAATAAATTATATGTGAACAGTTTTTCTAAAAAGAAACAAGCTATGTAATTCCAAGAAGATGCTTTTTTCTATTACAGATATATGAATAATATCAAGAAGAAATGTCTAAAATGTATACTCACATGCTTAAGCAGTCATATAAAAATCATTTAGCAAAAAAAGACCTCTGTAGTCAAATCATATAAATGGTTCAAAATTTACTATCAATATTTCTTTTGAAAAATACTAAATAGGGCGCCTGGGTGGCTCAGTCGTCAAGCGTCTGCCTTCGGCTCAGGTCATGATCCCGGGATGCTGGGATCGAGTCCCGCATCGGGCCCCCTGCTCCGTGGGAAGCCTGCTTCTCCCTCTCCCACTCCCCCTGCTTGTGTTCCCTCTCTCGCTGTGTCTCTCTCTGTCAAATAAATAAATAAAATCTTTTAAAAAAATAGTAAATAACACAAAAAGAAATCTGCTCATTTTCAGTTATCAATCTAAGCACAAAAGAGTGAATTAGCAATATTACATGTACAGAAAAGGCTGCCACAGAGCAGGTCATCAAAACTGTTGGATAGGATTATGCGTGTTATGAAATACTGATAACTGCTGTAGGAAGAAATAACCGTTATTCTGACTCAGTCCACTAGGAGGGCAGGACAGTTATGTTTTTCTTTTAATTGTATTCTTTTTTTTTTTTAATTAAACGAGACAAAAATCAGCCCAACTTGAAATCAGTGAAGTGTCACATTTATGAGCTTTAGCAACCCCAATAGAAAAATATAAATTTTTTCATTAAATGCAACGTGGCAGCTTTTTTTTATCCTCAACAACTTTAGGACAGAGAGAAGAGGGGTAA